>NC_056744.1:238114936-238259936 GCF_019279795.1 Protopterus annectens
GGTATATCAGCTGATTTCCAGTACATCAGTCCTACCTCCTTTGTAATCTGTACGTGTTCAGGCAGACCTCACAAATCTAAGGGTGTCACAATTTCACAGTCACACAATATATACTGTATTTCTGGGGTACTTTACCCTGTGTACTGCTTGTATATCTAGCCTGACAGCCATGCCATGTCAGTCTTTCAGATGGTGACACATATTACCACCATACTTTACAATGGCTTACTGCTTGCATGTCTTATACTGGTGGGGGTTGTCTTTGGCACTGCAGTCATGAGGTCTTTTTTGTGTTATCAGTAATAGTGGGCAATGACCACCAGGTCTTACCTCAACATGCATACATACTGGCCACTGTCACACATTATGAAAAACACACAATCCTAACACACTCAGACCTGCATATTGAGCAAATGCTACAACCTATCCTGCTACCATTTCCACCTCTGGCCATCTGTGCTCCACTCGTATTATACCTACTCATACATGTTACTACATTCCTACAAAGGATTGGGGGGCAGACCTGACTGTTACAACATTTCTTCATGGGAGTGGGGGGAGTACACCTGACTGTTACTTCATTTCTACATAGGGTGGGGGGGCACACCTGACTGCTTTTAGATTTCTACACAGGATTGAGGGGGGTAGACCTGACTGTTTCTACATGTCTACATGCAAGTGGGGGGGGCACACCTTACTGTTTCTACATATCTACATAGGATGGGGGGGCACACCTGGCACATGCACACATTTGCTATGACTGTACTGGTATGTCAGGTATTCCATTTAATTCTGTATTCTAACCTATCATACTGACTAGTGGCATATCAGTGTACTACAGGTCTTAGCTTTGGTTGCCCTACATATTAGTGTCTGACATCCTCCCCTTCGGAACTAACATCCCACTGCCTGACCTGCTGTAGTCTGTCTCTGTAGGCCTGGTGGAGAAGTTACCCAGAGGCATCATTCAGAGGCCATAGCACAGGCTCTGTTTGGGCTTGTCTACATCTATCCTGCTGGTTGAGACTGTTGTTGGGTATGTGAACCTCCCTGACTGGCATGTGTGAGTCATATGGATACACATATCACCCAGCACATTTTCTGCAGTGGGTTTTGTCGCCCTGTGTAATACTGGCTACTATGGTGGCTATAGTTTGTGTTAGAGATGTCATGGTGCCATTATGGGTGTCTACTATCTGCTGCCATAATATTCACCCACCCAATTTCCTTGCATGCTCACATCCATACCATAGATACAGGTAACGACACAGTTCTACTCCATTTTGCAACTGGTAGGTTGATTGACTTACCTTGCAGGTGTGCCAGGATTGAGGATGGTGCTGGAGGGCTGCCTATGTCGGATGCACATAGTACACTCCCTATATATGGCTGAGCACAGGTAGTGTCATGTTTGGCAACCCTTTTAATGTATGTGCGAGTCAGAGAGAGGTGTCATTCCCTGAGTCCCTACTGTGTCAGTGTATGCGCTATTAGTTGTCTCTTTGCCGTGGCTTCGGCTTACTGGGCACACCTCTATCTGCCTACTGGGGCAGACTCAGGTTGTTCCTCCACCGAGTCACTCTGTGCCTGTGCAGGCCTTTGCATTGGTGGGGGGCTGTGTGGCCCTACCCTGTGCTGTTCCTGCTGCAGCTTTTTCCTCTGGATCATATTTTGTAGCATGGCATATACAGTAACAATTTGGGTACATGTAGCTTATGAGTATTGCAAGGCTCCACCGGATGTGTCCAGACACCAGAACCGTAACTTGAGCATCCCAAACACATACTCTATTATAAGTCTGGCCTATGTCTGTGCCTCATTATGGTGTTCATGTTCAGGTGTGTGTGCATTTCTGATGGGTGTCATCAGCCATGGCTCCAGTGTGTAACCAGCATCCCCCACTAGGTGACCATAGGGGATGTCCCCATTGGCAAATCTCTGGTACAGCTGCATCAGATGCCAAATGTGGGAATTGTGATAGCTTCCAGGATAGCCAGAGCACACATTCATTATAATGCCCTTGGCAATGCAGACGACCTGGCAGTTGATGGAGGGGATGCCCTTGCGGTTGATTTAGGCCCTACCCTGATCACCGAGTGGTGTTTTGATGCATATGTGTGTGCAGTCTATAGCACCCACTACCTCAGGGTATTCTGCTATTTGTTGGCAGAGACACATATTGCTGGCCAACACCTCACGGGTGTTAAGGAAATATATGTGCTCACTGGCATGTGCTGACATGGCATCCAGGAACTGGTGGAATACTTTGGATGTTGATGCCTGTGAGATCCCCATGATGTCCCCAGTTGAGCTTTGGGAGGTACCTGTGGCTAGTATTCCTCGGTCTGTTAGGTGTGTCAGGCATGGCTGGCACAACTCACCAATTTGCTGTAGGAGGTCCCTGTCTACCCTATAGCGCTTCACAATCTCCAGCTCATGTAGCCCCTGGTAGGTTACCCTGGGTCTGTACACTCTTCTCCGTCTCCTCACTGTGGGTTGATTGGCAGCATTCACATCCTCACCACCCTCAGCATCTTGCACATGTTGTTCTATGTTGCCTGCTGTCACCCCTCTCATTTTGTAGGTTTGTTTTTTAAAAGTTTCCTGCTTGTATACACTGGTGGTGTAGAGTATAGGAAAAACCAGAGAGAAAGGTGTTTGCTTAGTTTATAATAGTGTTCTGGGCTGGTCTGGTCTGCTGCCTGTGTAATTGGCTGATTCTGATACATTTCACCTGCCAGCTATGCTCGCTCTCCTTGATTACCCTCCTACTGCTCTTTTCCCTTCCCATTGCCTTCCTGTTTAAGCCCCGAGGTGCAGCGCACAAACAGAGTGCTCAAATGTGCACAGTGATGCTATTTCCTAGTTTAAATTTTTTTCATCCTTTAAAATCCGGTGTGCGGTGCACACACCCGCTTAGACAATGTAAAGAGAGGATAGGCAGATTCAGATACACCCCCTAGCTTAGGAGCAAACCCGAGCCACAGGTCTGCAATCTGCTTACAGTATGGCTGACCCCCCCCCATGATGTCAGCTAACTCCTAGACTTGCACCAAGCTATTCCTACTCTTACACTGTTGGGACCTGACTAGCATGCTGTGGAAAACTGGGATTCACTATCATTCCCCTCATTTGCATAGGATTGCCTGCTAATGCATAGTTACATGTCTCACACTGAGCCTCCCCCCTTAGCAACCACTACTCATTGCCCATGTTGTCTTCTGCCTTCCATTGACTTGCATGGCAGAATAATGATTTTAGTTAGAATACTTAATGTAGGTTTATTTTGTTATTTTCCCCCCGATCCCATTTGCGAGCCGCAGCCCTATGCTTAAACAGCTGAGATCGGCTAAAAAAAAATAAAAGTTGATTTTTATTTTTTTTTGGCTTTTTGCAATGCCAATGGCCTTATAGTTAGCCATTGGCATGCTTCCTAACTGATATGCAGCCTTTATTTGGAGCTGTCACAGCTCCGTTCTGGATTTTGCAGAAATGCACTCAGTTACTAAGTATATTTCTACAGATTGCACTAGTTCTGCACGGCTGGTTGCAAGCTTCCTGGATCACAAATTTACCTCATTTGCATGGATTTCTCCTGCAAATGAGATGATTTGCATACGGGGCTTAGTCCATGCAGGACTATTGCAGGAGCTTTCGTGCAAGCCCTTGCAGGCTGTTTCTGGATTGCATGGCAAACGTATTGCCTGCTGAAGTTCCTGCACTAATATTGCACACCATTCAAGGCATAGAGAATCCAAGGGAGTATCTTTACCTGTAGGTTCCTGTATCATGAAGTCCGGGTTGGAAAGCCAGGCTTTAAGGTCGAATTGGGAGCCATTGTCAGAAGGTTTATCATGTACAGATAAGTCCTGTGTAGAGCAGCAAGAAACGTAGTGTGTGTGTATATATATATATATATATATATATATATATATATATATATATATATGTGTGTGTGTGTGTGTGTGTGTGTGTGTGTGTGTGTGTGTGTGTGTGTGTGGGTGTATGTAAGTGTGCTCTGAGGATATAATGGACTTGTCTCCCACATGGGGGTGGAGTGGAAGGGTCTTAGCTTCTGAGAAATACTCAATTTTCTGTTTTTAATTCGTAGCAGATAATAACCAGTTGTTTTCATCCAGTTACAATCTCTTCCAGATAAATCTGGTCAATTCTCAATTGAAGTTCCAGCAATGAATAGCTGTGAAGCTGGAATTAATGTATCTTATTTCATTCATATAGCATTATATACTATTCTGTGCATCCATGCAAAACTGCTTTTTCTTCAGTTAGCAATTCTGTTAGTGTCCAGTGAAAGAAAGGCATTAACTGATCATGCATGTGTATACAGAAAATAATTCAGAATGGCATCTTATTGTCATAATATGATTCTTCACAATGAACTTGTCTAGAGTGCATGCTGACATAGAAATGTATCTAGCATGCCCCATTGTGCACTGATTATGTAAAGCACAGGTTCACCTTCCGCCAGTTTTTAAACAAGCCTTACTGGACAAACTGTCCTGCTTAGACCTCTGTGACATGAAGTTCACCATGTGGGTGACTTTGTTGCAAAACAGTGACAGCAGACTCAAAGTAAACAGCAGACTCATTTTTGGTGATTATGTAATGGAAATATCATTGGCCCATAAATGTACTCACAAGCTCCTCAAATGATTCTTTCAAAGCAGCAGTTAGTACTGAATGGGGCAATAGTCAGTAAAGAAATGAAAAAGATATCCATGAGGGGCAGAAAGAGCAAGGCATTTCCTCTCCCGAAAATGAACCAGTTAGTCATCCAATTAATCAATCAATCAAGCATTCAGTTAATCCAAAAATTGTTTTATTAAAAGATAAAACTGAAGTTTAAGAAATCACTGGATTCAGTCCACTAACGCAAAGAGAAACACTAAATCAGCTCTTTGCATACAATTTGAAAAGTAACTTTCTAGTACTGTCTGTGGATAACTAGCAGTGATCAGGGAGTTGAGCTTCACTGAGATGAACTTGACCAGATGGAAGCACATATGTTTAAGCTCAACAAGGTGTAGGGAAGCCAGTACCTGAAAGATTTGTGTGGGATTACTGGAGAGACAGAGTAAGGCAGGTTACATAAGGGGGACTCTGGAACATCCGGAGAGCTGGAAACGTCAAACTGTTTTATATAAATTCTGAGACAAAATTAGAAGACCAATAAAAGAATATGGCAATGTCTAAAAATGAAAATAATGGGGAAAAAAATAAAAGTTCCTGGAAACAGGCTGAAATATTCACGTTTAGCATTTTTATTTTGTTATTGAGGAACATCAAGATTGAGCCTGCGCTGGATATATTCAAAGTAAAAAATCCATTTAAGGGATCTGGTAAAGCTGTGCAGTACAAGTTGAGGCACATGTCATCTTGGTGTAAGACATGATAAGGATGATGGCTAAATAAGTAAGTAATCCACGGCTACGTAATAAAACCTCTGGAATGACTGCACTATGCAGTAGAAGACTGGACAATGCATGCTCTGACTGTGTGGAAGGATGAATAAGAAACTGGCTGAGACACATACAATAATAATCTGCCATCTATGTTATATAGAGAAATGGACAGAACAGTAAAACAGAATAGAAAGTCCTGCAGAAAAACAATCATTAATGCATGCTAAAAAGCATAGATTCATCGAGTGAAAGCCAGCTTATTACAGTCAAGTGACTGGGTTTCAAAGCATGCAGATGAATTGTTAAAATGTAGTGCATCTGAATCTTAAGAAGATGTTTGATATTGTTCCTCCTAGCAAGTCATTACTGAGTTAAAATAATATAGTATTGATAATGTTTTGACTAAAATTTAACAAAAAAAAAAAAAAAAAAAAAAAAAAACAAGGATTACATTCAAAAGATTTTTTTTCATAAGAGAGGGGAACTAAACAATATGTGCTAAATGGTCTGTGTTGGCACCTTTTTATCATTCTCAGATGTTTCAGTAGGAAATAATGAACAATATTAATCTTTTTTCTGATGACATAAGAATTGTGGCTGATGTAAGTGATAATTGTGATTTAGATGTGCTACATAAATGGTCCACAATGTAGCAGCTGGACTTTAATGCTTTGACGTGCACATTTAAAGAACATTATATTAAAAATATGTGAAGTTGGAAAGAATGCATCAGAGGAATAATTATTTTAAAAGTAAAATGATAAAAACAATGTGAAGTAGCTGTTGTGTAGGCAAAAATAATATGATTTATTGGAAGGGGAATTAATTTAGATAATAGAAGTGCTGATAATTCTTTATTAGTCAATGTTAAGTCAACATTTAGAATATTTTGTTTAGTTTCTGGGCCTGGCATGAAGAGAAGGGAGTAGAAGAATGCCTTTAAGTAAATGTACGTTAGCTAAGTGACAGAAGTAAAAGGACACTATATAGCTGCATACATTAGCCAGTTGTTAAAGGAAAGGATCTGGATTTCAAAGAATAGTGTAAGTGAAAGAACTGCAAATTATGAGTTAAAGAATTACGCCTGGACTTTGGAAGATCTTTACAGTAAATGTATCACAGGAATGAAATAATTTATCTGAAAGTAGAGGATGTAATAACACATCAGAGGAGCTAAAAAGCCCAACTAAAAATGCATGGGAAAAAGTCTGAGGCAGAAGTATACAAGGCTACTGCTACACTAACTTGAGTAGAAAGGAATCATTTTTTTTTCCAGTGACAAATTAGTAACATTTCTGTTTGTGTGCTTCCTGTCATCTTAACTTAGCCTTGCCAGAAGTATGTACTACTGACAAAAATTCTGCATGTCTTGTTTTTTTTCTACGGTGTCACCAGCAGATGTGATTAGTGTTTGATGAATATTGTTTGGATATGCTGCATAGCTACCAAGTTTTGGTTTGTCTATGCCACTCCATTTATCATTTTTCTAATGTGATTTATCTGCCCATGTCTGTTATATGTGTATGATGTGTTTTTCCCTGCATGTACTGCATATTATAAACAAGTTCATAGACTCCATTGTATATATTGTATGGAATATAACTGTATTCACAATCATATAAGGTTTATATTAGTTATGCTTACACTATTCACGCATGGGTATTCCATGTGCAATATACACTGACTTCTTTAACCCCTTCATAAAGTATATTTTATCAGTGTTTACATGGGTAACTCTTTTATGCAATGTGATTTTTCCCATATTATGTTTTTCTAAAACAAGCTGACCAAATGTGTCATTTGGCTGAAAGCTGTTGCTATTTTACTAAGGTGAGTAAGATAGGTTATGAAGGGGCATCCAAAAGAATTGCCTTCCTTTAACATTCTATAATATATTTGTATCTACAATAACTTTCAAACTGGTATATAATATTGTGAGCAGAATGTAGTTGAACTCCTATACTGAGGGTTATACATCCTTGTAATATTGTATTTTGCCTTGCATTTGACCTTTGACAGTTATGGTGTTCAGTGAACTAGCCGTTTTAATGTTCATTTTGACATAGCATAATCTGAAATTCAAATTCTGGCAGGTAGCAGCTGACATATTCATCTTCAGTCCCTCACTTTTTCTTTCCCAGAAGAATGGGGGAAAGCAGAGAAAGTGACTGACTGTAATATTTCTTTCTTTATGGTAGAAAGCAATGCCAAGTACATGCTGTAAGGGAAGGGGGAAGAGTGAGAGTAAAGTCAGTAAGCAAAGATCAGGCACCAGAGCAGAGAAAAAAGAGACTGTGAAATGGCTTCCCTAAAGAAATATAAAGGAACCAATAGAACACGGCAAGTATGCCAGCAAATCACATGGTAAGATTTTCATCAGATAAATAATTACCGGAGGGCGTGGCCAAGGATGAACACAGGATAGCAGCAGATTTCTTCAGCTCCACCAATTTCATTACACTGACAGGAATTAATTACTTAAAAAAATAATTTTTGAAGTAATTTTCTTTCTAAATATGTTTGTTTTATATAGTTCTTGAACTATATCTAAAAAAGAAAGGACATTTTAACAATATTCCTGTCAGAAATCACATTGGAAATTTTCCTGTCAGTTTATCAGTCTGAAATGAGTTCCAATAAGACAAATTCTCAAGACTCCAGCATCAAGAAAGAACTTCAGTCTCTGATAACTATAATCCAGCAACTTACTGCTAAGATGGATAAAATGGATACTAAAATTGATACCTTCATAGAAAAAACTACAAAACAAATAGACTTGTTACATATAGACCTGTAACAACAGAAGATCCAGATGACAGGCATAGAAGAAGCTGTGAATGACATGGAAAATAGAATCCAAGAAGAGGAAATCAACACTGAGTTTCTGCTGAAACAAAATACACATTTACAAACAAAGCTGGATGACTTGGAAAATAGATCTAGGCGCAATAACATTAGGATTTTTGGACTGCCAGAAAATATTGAAGGTAACAATATTACTTCTTTTTTAACAACATGGCTCCCTAAAACTTTAGACTTACCAAAAGCATTCTCTTTTGGTATCGAAAGAGCACATAGATCTATAGCTAATACTAACTCTAACAAAAACTATCCTAGATCAGTTATAGTTAGATTTCTATCATCTTTGATAAAGAGATGGTTCTTAAATCTGCTTGGGCTAAAGCTCCTGTTAAGATTAATGAGACAACTGTGCGTTTTGACAATGACTATTCTTCCTTGGTAATAGCTAAAAGAAAAGTTTTTCTGCCACTAATAAGGGAGCTTAAAAAGCACAGTTTAAAACATACCTTCTGTTTCCTGCCAAGCTAAAAGTCTTCCTTCCTGATGGTCCTAAAATTTTGATGACTTAGACTCTGCTTTACTGTTTATCAAAAAAAAATAAGATTTTGGATAAAATAGAGGAAATGGAATGGGCTAGTCCTTCATTAAAGAGACTGGCAACTGAAACTTCGTGGAAGACTTCAGAGAAGAAGAAGAGACTAAAGAACAAATGATTTGTTCTATGTTTTTTTTTTTTCTCTCATCATTTTACTTCATTATTAATCTTTTTAAATATAGTTCCTGCATTTCCAGAAAGCCACAAATGTTCTGAAAAAGATTTAATCAAAGTTATTCCCTGTGTGCAAAGAAATGTTTTGTTTCATAACCAGTCAAAATATCTGAGGAACTAATAACAAGCTATTATTCAATTTGTTTCTCTTTCTGAAAAAGAGAAGTAAGGTCAGTAATTTGATACATTTTTTTTCTCTTTTTTTTCTCCTTTTCTTTGTTTAAACAATGACATTCTATTTAGATTATGTAGTGGGTAAAGGGTGGGAGAGGGCAGGGAGAGAAGAGTAATGAAAATATGATAAATGGAATAATAACATATTTATTTCTTGTAAAAAGTTTATGTGTTCTTCAAATGCTATTCCTAATTATACTTTCTTGATTATACTGCTTATGCTTGTTTGTAAATAATCTGTCATGCTTTAACTAATAATAATTCGAACTAAATAATAGTAAATAATATGTTTTATTTTTAACTCTATTAATATAAACAGTAAGTAATATTCCATTGTATATACTTCTTATAGCTTTCTCTTACATTTTTTTATTTCTGCTTTACACTCTTTTATTTTCTACTCTCTTTTTCTTTTCTTTATTCTTTCTCTTTATTTTTTTCTCATATTAATATATAGAAATGCTTTTGATCATATAGACACAGTAAATAATAAGATTTGCATAAAAATTGAGTTGGGACAAAAATATTGAGTTTTATTACTTATTAATAACTTTGGGCTTAATTTCACTTACATAGAGGCTGTAATAACCTGTAAAATACATCACAAAGGTTTTGTCATGTTTAGATGCATTTACACTGCTAAATGAATGTTTGTCATTAGTTTTTAACAAGTTTCCCGCCAAAATGTTAAGGGAGACAATCTGGGATGTGTGAACAGTGTCCTTGAGTTGTTTCAAAAGCTTCAACTCTCAGAATTCTCACAGAGAAGCTGAAAGCAGTCAATCTGACCTTTGGCCCAGATATCACACTGACACATCACAGATTCAGGAAGAACACTCTACCAGGAAGTAGAACTGATGCAAATGCGACTATATGAAGGAAAATGAACTCTTTGACATTTAAATGTGAGTTATTTTATATAATTACTTAAATATCTATGTTATAATTCATAAAATACGTCAGTTATAATGATTTTAAATGATGCAGTTTCTTGTAGTAAGTAAATGTCTTATTTTAGAAGGCATAGAAAATGAAACATTTATTCAAGTGTTTTTGAAAATCTACTTGACTGCAGCATACTAATCTGTGTTAAAAATTTATGTTCCAAACATATACATTACTATAACTCATTTAATTCATCTGATTGACAAGCATAAATAACTTTATAACTCTATTCTGGAAGAAATTGTCATGTGATATATTTTAAAGCAGTAGTATAGACATACAAAATACACATGTTTTTTTTACAATAATGCAAGTGTTTCTGAGAATTTGCATAACTATGCAGTATGATTTATAACAGTTTCTATAAATATAATATTTTATTCTATTGACAATAATGAGTATGAGTAAAATGCTTATATACAAGCAATTCAAGGGTTTTTTTGGAAGCTGTTGACTGCATTTACATGACAGAAAATAGATGCATCTTAATATATGTAATGTCTGAACCATATTAGCCAAAGTTTTTGTTTTAAATGAATGTTAGAACTTATTTTTACATACTTTGAATAAATTAATATGTAAATATGCCTTCCTTTTTTTTTTTTTTCTCTCTTTCTTTCACTCTCTCTCCCTCTTTCACGTCTTTTATTTCTCTCTCTCCTCTTGGTTCCTAATATCAAGTTTATTTGAATGCTATTTGAAAACAAGTGTATTATATTACATAGATGTATACAGTAGTATGAATAGTTTTTTTTAAAAAAAAAGTTTATTTTAGTTTATATGATGCTGTTTTATCAAATGTATAGTCTTGTCTTGCTAGATAATTGAATTGAAAGCTGTTAATTTAAGTTAAATATAACCAGTATTAAATTGATAAGGTGGTAGCTGAGGTACTGCTGCTTAGGGTAGGGGGTTAACTTGAGTGGTAAATACTACTCTAAGTTGGAGTTTTTAACTCCAGGCTGGATGCAAGGTTTAATCCTTACATTATTTTCACTTGTTCATTGTTATATGTATATAGTTTTGACATCCACAATATATTTTGTGCACTCATTGTCACTGCAAACAAAACTGAATCCTATACAAAATCCCATAAGAGATTCAATAAATACAGCTATATTTAAAGGTACACCTAAAGGAGGAGATGTAACATTACTTATGTTGTTATTTGTTATTTTGATCATAAGATTCTTAAGTTTTAAAAATGCCAAATGATATCTTTAAAAGGAATTTCTTTAAACATTAATGGATTGAATAATCCATGTAAAAGGGCAAGCCTAATAAGATACATTAATTTACATAAGGCCAACTTAGTCTTCCTGCAAGAAACCCATCTCTTGAAAAAAGATATTGATAAACTAGCCACAAACAAATATACAGTATTGGTTAGATCAGAGCACACTCAGAAAAAAAGAGGAGTGGCTATTTTATGGAATAAAAGTATGCCCATTCCTAAAACCATTAAGTCTTATCAGGATGACAAAGGAATGTTTTGTATGGTTACAATACAAATTAATGGGAAGACTTACACTTTAATTAATGTATATTGGATACCTGGAATTGGTATTAATACAGTGAAACATCATCTTGATAAGATCATATCATTCTCTATAGGAGATATTATTTTAGCTGGTGACTTTAATTGTATTCTACATGAAAGTGATACTACCACTATAGGAAAAAGAAGAATTACATCTAATGCAAAACATTTAAATGATTTTGCAAATTCTTATCATTTGAATGATATTAATAATCAGATAGATTCAAAATCATTACCATACACCTTTTTTTCTAACAGATACAAAACTTATTCAAAAATAGATAGGGTCTTTATTTATAACCAGATGGTAACAGATTTAATTAATTCCAAAATCATTTCATGTCCTATATCTGATCATAATTCAATTGTTTTTGAATTCATGATAAAAAATACTCATAATGTTCAGATCAAAAGGATACCAGCATACTTAACTCAACTAAAAGACTATAAAGAATATATACTTTCAGAAGTACAACATTTTCTAGACATAAATAATACTCCTGAAGTCTCCATTGTCTATGTTTGGGATGCCTTAAAATCATATCTACATGGACAAAGTATAAGATGGTATAATAATAAAAGGAAATCTTGGGATAATAAATTGTTAGATATTCAAAGTAAATTAGACTCTTATAAACATAATAATAAAGAAAATATTATGGATAAGAAAGTCATTGAAGAAATAAACAAACTAAATGAGAAATACAAAGAATTTTTAACTCATAAAGTTAAAATAACTCTAGAGAAATACAAGTTTTTGTCTTACTCAATAAGCCCCAAATACTTACAGAGACTTAAAAATAAAACAAAAAGGTTGAATAAACAAAACCATATCAAAGAAATCTTTTCTCTAAGAAAAAAGAAGAATGTTTCTAGTCTACCAGAAATACTAGATGAATTTAGAAACCACTTTCACAATATTAACAATAATAACATTAACATGGAACCTAAAGATAAAATAAAGGAGTTTATAACCACAAACATGAATAAAAAGCTTAATAAACAACAGATTAAACTATTGGACAAAAGTATTTCATATACAAAGGTTATTACACAAATAAATAAGCTTAAATCAAACAAAGCACCGGGTAATGATGGTATTATTCCAGAGATATAAAAAATCCTTTCTAAAAGTACATATTCATTAATACATAAGGTTTTTATTTTGGCCCAAACTGAGTTAATAACCCCCCCATCTTGGCAATATACATTTATTTCGCCAATTTTAAAACCTAATAAAGATCCAACTAGATGTACTTCATATCGGCCCATCTCATTACTTAATCTTGATTATAAAATGTTTATGAGTATTTTTGCTGATAGATTGAAGGCAATCATTCCCGGCATTATAGATATAGATCAGACAGGCTTCATTGTAAATATAAATACTTTTGATAATATAAGAAGAACTTTAACATTAATTGATTTTGCAAATAGGAAAAAGAAAGATTTAACACTTATTAGTCTTGATATAAGTTCAGCATTTGATTCAGTAAGTTGGGACTATCTGTTTACCTTACTGAAGTGCACAAACTTCTCAGATGCATTTGTAAATCTAATTGAGCATTTAAACAAAGGAACGTTGGCTTATATTAAGGTAGGAACATATGTTTCACAAAAAATACCCATTCTTAAAGGTACAAAACAAGGATGTCCACTTTCTCCACTATTATTCACTTTAGTAATGGAGCCTTGGGCTAATTTGATCAGAAACAGTACTGACATAGAGGGTTTTGAAATAGATGAAAATACAACATCCAAAATTCAACTTTTTGCAGATGATGTTCTTATTACATCAGCAGGATCTAATTCTTCTATGCAGTTTCTATTTGATAAAATGATGAATTTTAAAAGTATTTCTGGTTTAATATTCAATGAAGAAAAAACTAAAATACTACCTATATATACACGAAAAAATATTCTCATTAGTGATTTTACTAAATATGTACCCAATTCAGGTCAGATAACTTATTTAGGTATAATACTATCTAAAGATATTAAATCTATTATATATAATAATTATAATACCTGTTTTCTTAATATACAAAATATTTTTAATACCTGGAATAATATGTTTTTTACTATGGAGGAGAGACTTACAATTATTAAAATGATAATAGTCCCCAAGATTTTATACTTAATACAATCAATAATACTTCCACCTACAAAAATAATTATCAAGAAACTGAATACACTAATGTTAAATTTCCTATGGGCACCTAATAGACCTAGGATTGCATTAAAGAAACATACTAATAGCTGGTCTCAAGGGGTATTTCTTTTCCAGACTTTAATTTATATACTATCTCTTCTATTGTAAAAGTTATTACTTTATTAATAGATCAGTCATATGTCGCAAAATGGAAAGATTATTGGGAGCTAATTAGTATGCACTTCATGAAAATCTCCTTAACACATAAAAATATGATTGTAAATAACTCCATGTTATGGTTACTAAAGGAATTTTGTACTTCACCTATTACACCTAAACATATGGTTTGTTACTCATTAAATATTATTATTAGCTATCGTAACTTTATATTCATGCACCCTAAGTATAGGGAATGGAATTTTATTATATTCCCTATAATGTATACTCAGGGTATGCTTTTGTCATCTACTTCTGAAGGAACTCATTTAGCTATAGATAATGATCTAAAGTACTGGTATCAGTTGATATCTGATAATAAAGTTAAAAATCTAGATTTTTTAAAACAAGAATTTGATCTAAGAGAAACTTGCTGTTTAGAGGTTCAGACCTTTAGACAATATCTCATTGATAGAATAGATCTAATGTCTATAACAGTTAAAGAATCTATTCCAACACTGATTGATTACTTGATATTAAATTTACAACATAAAGTTTCTGATAAAGGTAAACTTTCATACATACATAAATTTATCAGACAAGAAACTTTTTACAGTGTAGATACATACTGGAATTATTTCACTTCTATTAATGGGGACCCACCAAATCAACAAGATAAACAATATATATTGCAATCTGCCTATAGAACTACGTCTTCCATTGTCTGGAGACTTCATACATGGAAATTTTTACATAGATCTTTTTATACACCTTTGATGATGAATAAAATAAATAATAAAGATAATCTATGTAAGAGATGTAATGTAGAAATTAATGCTGACTGGGCTCATATGTTTTATGACTGTATAAAATTGAAAGAATACTGGAAGTCAGTTAATGAATTTTTGCAGGCTCTTTTTACAGATAATTTCATTATTTCTAAATCTCTTATATTATTCAATACACCTGTACCTCAATGTGTTAAAAAGGTTAAGCTACCCTTGTTATGGTCTATTCTAGCAGTGGCTAGGAAAATAATAACCAGAAATTGGATTTCAGATACACCTCCTTCGTTCAATGAATTTAAAAATGTTATGAATATAGTGTGCCATATGGAAATAAACACAATTAGGTCAAGAACAACTAGGAAAAACATCTTATTATATTGTATGGGATAATTTACAAAATTTGTTAAAAAAATCCTAATTTCAATAGCATGGTATTTTTGTTTAATTAATTGATCTGATTGTAGTGGATGTCTTTGTAAATACTTTAGTTGTTTTGTTGAATGTTATAATCATATCTATTTTTAATTACTTGTATAAAATTGTTATGATATTTCTCTTGTATGTTAAAACAATAAACCTGTTTTGAAAAAAAAAAAGATAAATAATTACCATGGAAATGCCTGAAGACTGAAAGACAACAACTTGTTTATTCATGTACTAGAGGGTTAGAGCAGGAAAAGGCCAATAAATTACATGCTTGTTAAACTAAAAGAAGGAGGGGTCATGGAGAGTGTGATGACCTGACTGATTGCTTTTCAAGAAATCAAAAATTCTGAGATAGACTTACAATCAGCAAAGGCTTAACATCAGTAGAAGCTGTAAACAAACCTAATCCGCTTTTATGACTGGATTTAAGTAGAAATTGACATGGGACTACCTGTAGATGTGGTGTACCTTGTCAAGCAAAATATTAGGAACAATAATGGAACAAAAAATAACAGGTGGAAAATCATATAGACAGACTGGCCATAAATAGCTTGAACCCAAATAATAGAAAAAACAAGTCATCTGCAGCAACAAGCTAATGTTGTGGTATATTACAAAAAGAATATATTAAGAAAAGAATGAGGTAACAGCTCCAGTTTGCTGATCATTTTCAGGGTACAGCAGTTGCAGTGTGCTGGATCATTTATAGGGTACAACAGTTCCAGTGTGCTGATCATTTTCAGGGTACAACAGTTCCAGTGTGCTGGATCATTTATAGGGTACAACAGTTCCAGTGTGCTGATCATTTTCAGGGTACAACAGTTCCAGTGTGCTTATCATTTTCAGGGTACAACAGTTCCAGTGTGCTGGATCATTTATAGGGTACAACAGTTCCAGTGTGCTGATCATTTTCAGGGTACAACAGTTCCAGTGTGCTGATCATTTTCAGGGTACAACAGTTCCAGTGTGCTGGATCATTTATAGGGTACAACAGTTCCAGTGTGATGGATCATTTTCAGGGTACACCCTGATTATTGTGTGTAGTTCAGGAGGTCATATAAGGAGAAGGACTTCATGTTGCTGTATGGCATCCAGAGGAAAACCACCATATGGGTACCTGTGATTGAAGGAAAAGATAACACAAGAGAGTCTAGTCTTTAGTCACTAGAGTCCAGAAGAGTTAGGGAGACATGATGTAAGAGTTCAAGATCATGCCTGGAAAAAGTGAAGGTAATGGTCTTAGCACACTGGCACACCGGCAGTTCTTTAATCAGTTAATTGAGAGTAACATGAACGAGGGTCTCCTTACTGCAGGGTCATCATAGATATGACTCCAACTTGCAAAATAGTTAATCACAACCTGCTACTAACCAGAGTGGAAAAGTTAATCTTTGGGAATGGAAATGTCATGTGGTTATGTAATGGAATTACCTATCAGCTCTTTTTAAAGTTTATATAGTTTCTATGTTGTCTAACATAGGAGCCATTTGTTGCAGAGTACTCCAGAGATCTGTTTCACGGTCATTATAGTTCTTGCTTTTTATCAATGATATTATTAGAGACTTGGCATTTCTAAATTTAACACAATTCAGATGATAGTATTTCAGTTAACAGATAAGACAGCAGCACATCTATAGAGAAATTACAAAAAAAAAAAAAAAAAAAATTTCACAGTCTTTTGCAGCTGGATGTATAATGACTAAGCACTTCACAAATACAAATAAATCTGACAAATGGACTCATCCACTCTGAGATTCCATGTCTCACAAAACAATTCTATCCTTAATGGGACTCAACAAGATTATTTAGGTTTAATACTACTTCAAAATGTACACAGAAACAACAGTTGTAAGAACAATCTCATAACTAAAACTATGTCAGGGATTAACATGACTGCTTGCTCCACAATACAGACAGGTTTAGATTAGTAATTTGTTAATGCCCAAACTCAAATATGGACTGAAAATAATAATACTGCTCTTTGGTATTGATGCCCTCCTACTTGACAGACTCTAGAAACCATCACTGCAGACTATTTAAATTTCACTGGCTACCTCTGTGCAGCAGAGCAGCTCTCTTCCTTGGTACACTATACCTAGGTCCTATTATTCTGACCCTGCAGTTTGAATAAATAACTTAGGGTGGCTGCGGTGGTGCAGCGGTTAGTGTTGCCGCCTCACAATAAGAGGTTCACCAGTTCAATCCTCAGCTGGGCTGCCTTCTGTGCAGAGTCTGCATGTTCTCCCTGTGGTTGTGTGGGTTTCCTCCAGGTGCTCTGGTTTCCTCCCAAAGACATGCTGTAGGTGGACTGGACACTCTAAATTGGTCCTAGGTGTAGGTGTGTGCTTTCTGTGGAAGCTTGGGTGCTGGACTGGTAACTCAAAACTGTAAAAACTCCACTGCCAATCATGAGTAGACAGGTGATCTGCTGCAGTGACCCCTAACTGGGAAAAGCTGAAAGAAGAAGAAGTTTGAATAAATAACTTCTTTCAGAAACAATAATGGTGTTCTCTCCTTAAATGTACTCCATTTTGACTAGCTATGCTGAGAGAGCCTTTTCTGAAATTTATTAAAAAATACTACGACTTTTAAGTCAAATGCAAAGGATTCTGTTACACAAAAAAAATTAATTTAGATGCTTCAAGCACACTGAATGTGTAAGGAACACTGCACAAATTTAATTAATTTGAATGATCTATTTAAAGCTCAGCATTTAATGTTATAAAAGCAACTGCACAAGGTAAACAGGTATATTAAAGTGTAAAGGCACTGTTTTGTTTTGTCACTATCACTATTGCATGTATATTACTTTACTAGATTGGTGTGTGCCTTTTCAATTATTTATACTAGTGTATATGAGGGTTTCTTATTGATCGTCAGGTGAGTCACACCATGACAATAAAGGGATAAATTGAAAATAATAAATAAATAAATAAATAAATAAATAAATATTAAAGAAAGAATAGGCTGGAGACAAGTGGAAGAGAATCACAATGAACAGATGGTAGGAACCAACTACTCCACAGGTCTGTGGAAGAACATCCCAGAAAGGGATCTGAAGTCAAACCTTGAACTGCCAGAAAACATGGTAGAGAGGGAATCCATTAAGGCAGTCAACAGGGGATGAGGAAAGAGCAGATGCTTGAGGGAAGAAAACAATGGAAGGGATGTGTAATGTATGTGATATTACTAAAGCTTTTTCAGCCTATGTAGGTGTTTCTCTGTCAGTGCACAGGCTATGGAGCACACGATGTACTGAAATGCTGCACGTCATTCAAGGAACGTATAATATATAATCCAGAGATAACCTCGAGCAGCAGAACATCATTTTCTCTTTTATAGCTTGTCCTGAAAGGAGTGTTATTTTAATGGATGTCCTCCAACTTTATGTATGAAGAACCATGTTTGTGGTTCACTAGGGCAAAAGACCAATCCACTTTCTAAGTGGACAGTAGCCCTGCTTCCATGCACTTATACTCTGATGTATACAGATTACAAGATTCTGGAACTTTCACTCTTTTCCGTCTAACCTTTTACAGTGCATTGTAGTAATGCTCCATGAATAGCTCATTGTTTGCTAATATATTACTACTATGCACAGCTAAACTGCACACATTACTAGCATGTATGCATGCATACTGCTCAGATTTTTGCATCCCTTGTTGGTTATCTGTGCATTGAATTCTCCCAGTTCTAATACTAAACTGGCCTTTTCATCTTAATCCCTCTTTGGATAGAGGATAGTGCATTTTTTACTAGCCCTCAGAATTTGAAGATTCAATGCACGGGCATTGTTTATGCTCCATTAAAGATGAACGCCTATATGTTTAATGTACTTTTCAGCATGTACATTTGAAATGTTGTTGCTTTTGCTGAGAGACAGACTGTGCATTACTGGACGAGATGTTGCATTCTATTTTAGTGAGTGAGGCAAACATGAGTGAAGCTCTGGAGAACTGCCATACCATGTCTGCAAGCTAGTGTAATCCCATTTCAGGTGATAGCAATTCAACAATGAAATATATGAGAATACATAATATGTACCACTGAATATGCTGGTTCTGATGGTGTTCACTACCAGTGTCTTGGTTATGTATTTCATTAGCAGGCACTTGTGTGAGAAGCTAACACATTATCCCTCTATGCCCAATTGACACCACCATCTGCTCTGCATAAAGGAGTCGCTGCACTCCTGAGGTGATAACCTTTAGATGTTGATAAACTGAGGTTCCTCCTTCCTGCACTTTCCACATGTTTTCATCACCAGTTTCGTAACCTCCCCTCAAAAAAGTTCATATCATATTTTAAATAACTCTGTCTTAAACATATTGCTTGCCAAGCCACAAATCTTTTATTTTTTGACTTGTCAAAAACACACGCTGAATTGTTTCTTCTAGTGCAAATAATCTGTACTTTATTTTTTCAAAACTGACATATAACATTTGATTCACCAAAGGCAGTTTATTAGGCAATAATCTCAAAAAGAAAGACTACTTCCCCTACACACAAGATCACAGGATCATGGGATGTTACTAGGCTAATGGCCCTAGGGGCCTTACAAGCCTAGCCAAGTTCTACCCTTATATCTATGATCAGCACCTATTGATCCTGTCTAAGAGGGACACAAGTGGAACCCCTGGGGTGAATTTACAGTTATCTGTGCAATCGTCCAGACTGCATTTGAAGAGAGTCAATGAGATGCTCTGTTTGACATGAAGTGGCAGTCTGTTTCAAAGGTGTGATAACCCCTGGGAGACAAATCTGTCCTTATCTGTCCCTTCAGCAGGTTCTTTTAATGTCACATACCAGGTTAAGGTCTTTAGAGCAAGTGACCCATGTACCATTTGACTTGTGGATATGTAGCATTTTCAATAAAACAGGGTCAGAGATTGTCTTATATGCAAAGCAGAGATCGCCTCTGAGTAGTTTGGATGAAAGAGAATAAAGTGACAGTGATTTCAGATGATCCACATAAGACAGATGTTGAATACCTTGAATTTTCCTTTTGAGGAACCATTATGGTCTCTCTATTTGCTGCAGGTGCTTGGAAAAATACATACCAAAAGAGACACTGTACTCAATTATTGCCCTGATGAGGGAAGAGTACAGGGAGGTTATAACTTTTTTTTCCTGGAGGCAATGTCCTTACTTATTAGATGAGCAATATAGAATGTCCTTTTTACCACTGTGGATACATGGTGATCAAATGTAAGGGGGCTGTCAGCCTGTGTGCCCAGGTCTCTCACCACTGAAGGTGTACTTAGGGTGTTGCTATTGATGTGGTAGTAATCAGGAATATAGCCCTTACCAAAAGGGATGATAATATATTTTTTGCATTGAGTTTAAGGCCATGACTTGTAGGACTCTCTTGTGGGAAGTTGACATCATTTGGAAATTATATGACTGCTCCCCGTTTGCAGTCATTAGCAAACTTTTTCAGCCACAGACCTTTAGTTTTTTCTTGTACTTTGAAAAAATAGATTCCAAACTGTAGAGGTCCCAGGACTAATCCCTGTGGAACACCACTGATTACAGGTCTGCTGTTGGAGGTAGATAACTCTGTTTTGACTATATGCTTTTTATCAGTGAGCCAGTTAGTGATCCATCTAATGATATTAGTGTTGCTACCTAACTGGGTGAGTTTGTCAATGATGCTTGAGTGAGGAATAGTGTCAAAAGTCTTGGCTAAGTTTAGGTAGGCTGTATGCACAAATTTTCCCTCATCCAGGGCCTTGGTGACTGTCTCAAAAAAGTCCACAAGGTTTAACAAGGATGATCTCCCTTTGACAAATCCAAACGGAGTAGGGTCAAGTGTTTGGAGATTACCTCTATCTTTGTTGACAAGGGCCATGATGATTTGCTCCATGGCCTTGCAGATAAGGCTAGTCAGGCTAATAGATCTATAGATCCCAGAGTCAATTGAAGCACCACCTTTGTGCAAATGAATAATGGTTGCTGTTTTCTATTATGCTGGGATAAAGCCAGTGCTTAGATTATCACTGAAAAGAGTATCCAATGGTGTTTCTAATGCTTGGTGGAGCCCATGTAGGACACAACCAGGGATGTTATTAGGTCCCATAGATACTGTGATGTTGGCCTTAGAGATGTCATTTATGACCTGCTCTTTAGAGATACAAGATAGGGGACATTTGGTAGGGATGCCATGGGGTACATTTGGAGGGGACTGGGAGTGAAGTTTTCACAGAACCTGTCAGCCAACAGGTTAGTTATGTCCATAGGCTCAGTATATGTGGTATCATTAACTACTGGTTTAGCACAAATCTGGGCCTTTCCTTTTAGGTTACGGCTGTAGCTAAAGAATGCCTTATGGTTGTCCTTAGTTGAGGAAGCTAATTTGGATTCATAGTTTGCTTTGGAGGTCTTCACAAGAAGTCGTATTTGCTTGTTTAAGCTGAGGAGGAAGAGTTTCCAGTTTAGGGCTTGCTCTCTCGTAGTCTAAGACAGCGATTTCTTCCTGTTATTGTAAAGCCTGTTAATGGCAGTTGTCCACCAGGCAGGTTTGCTCTTCCTTGAGGAGCTTGTTTTGGTCTTATCAGGTATGGCTGAGTCAATGCAGTTATACAGGTGTCTGTAAAAAGCATTGGTGCAGAACTCAGCATAGTTGACAATTCCATCTGAGGGAGAAGGTGCAGTGAAGCTATTTATATTATCCTGTAAGAGGTTATATATAATATGCTTTGGAGAAGTTTTTTAGTTTAATTGCTTGTTGGGAGGGGGCAGGTGTGATAGTTACTTCAAATGAGACTGCTCTGAGGTCAGATCTCACCAGGGAAGACCTCACAGTGGGGGTGCTACAGTGGCCCCCCATTTTGGTAAGCACCAGATCCAGGATGTTGGCACCCCTTGTGGGGGTGTTAACCAGCTGGTCCAGGGCACTGGAGTTAACAAAGTCAAGGAACATTTGGGCAAGTAAGTTTGCAGTCAATGTATAGTTAGTTAAAGTTGCCCAAAACCATGGTGTTCAGATGTATTTTGATAAACTCCAGTAAATCCAAATAGGCAGAGTGGGTGTCCTGATTCATGGAGGGGGTCCTGTAGCTGGCGATGCCATGAATAGATGTCCTACCAGCAACTAATTGCACCTCAACTATCTTCATGGAATCATACTGTTTAACCAATCTGGAGGTGCATTTATCTTTAATGAATATTGATGAACCACCTCCTTTAGTTTTCATGCCTTCAGTTTGTGGTCTGGACATATGGAAGGAGATGTAACCCAGAATGGCTGTGGTGCTCTCCACTGCCTTGAACCAGGTCTCTGTGACTGCACAAATTTCTAAATCTTCCAAGGTGAGGACTGCGTTCAGTGAGTGCAGTTTCATGTTAGGACTCCTAGTGTTTAGCAGCATAACCTTGAAAATGGTTTTAGATGGAGTTTTTACGACAGGAATTTTGTCTTTGAGACACTACCTAAAAAGGCACTATGGGGTGGCAAGAGTCTTAGCCAGTAGGCAAAATTTTAGGAGTTACAGATGATGACCATTTCTGGTAAAGCATTGGGGTCTGTCAATCATGTCATCCCAGGCTGACGGATACTGGATGACACCAGAAACTAAGCCAAGTCAATCATTTTCTGATAGTATTGAGGCATCATTCTAGGTAAAGGTAAAATGCTGATTAAGGCTAGGGACATACCTACCTGAGACATGTAGTCTGAGAGCTCAATCAGGTCTCTCTTCATATAGTCCAAAGAGGTACCTCTCAAGTAATTCACACCAACATGGACTATGACAGAATCATAACAGTGCCTGTTATTGAGAAACTTGAGTGCATGTCTGATATGGCGAATTCTGGCACCTGACAGGCAGCTGAAGTACTTAAGTCTTTTCTGTTTTTTGTCATTGTATTTGTCATTACTTTCATCACTTCCTATGGTAAATGGAATAATACCATTGTTCCTTTGATGTTTTCTCTATATTAACCTTTCATAACAGCAGTGTATTTCTCTAATTATCAATGGCTTTATTTATTTTGTCTAATATTTTCAAAATCTGTTCACATTTTGTACCAGACTACATATATATCAGAATATCTTCATATTCATTCAATTAAAGTTTAAAAATAAATATAATAAAGCAAGATACACAACAAGGATTAATAAGGTATAACACATCGACCACTGCGTAAGGCGACAAAAGCACAGGAACTGGAACTAGAGGCAGAACTTGTAGCAGAAAAAACTTTAATCCAAAGCACACCGACTGAGCGCTTTCACCAGTAAAACTGGCTTCATCAGAGTCATACAAACATACCCAGCTTCACAACTCTTAAATATCCATTGTACACAATGAACCCAAACCAATTAATCAATTATACAATTAAAATTGATTGAAGTTCAAAACAATAGTCACAACCAAAAAACAAACCATATACAATAAAATATCTATCAAAAATATTCAAATAATAATGATGAAAACTTTTTTACCATTTTCAATCTATACATATAAACTAAAACAAAAAAAAATTATTGTGCGATAAATTGATAAAATACCTCTAACTATAATTAATAACTATTCTAAATAACTTAATAACATCATCTTACTAAAATTAATATTGATGTAAACACATAAAACACACACAATAAAATATTGAAATTAATTACGAATAGTAAATAAACCCTTTCATAAATGTTGTTAGTAAACCATAAAAACATCTGTGTATATGAATATACAACAGTAAAACATTAAATGTATCTACAGTGCTGTTGACTTCACTTAAATAACATGGGCCCTGTGTTTCAACTGTGGTTTCAATGAAATGCACTCATTTAGACCAGGTGATCAATGAGGTAGAATTTGATTATTTATCGGTGAAATTCCCTAGAATGCCAAAGCTGTTTGGGATACCAAAGGTGCAGAAGGGGACGGAACATCGGCAATTCTGGCCTATAGTGTCTGCTAAGGGGTTGAAGACTGAACTGCTTGCTGCATTTGTTGACCATTATTGTAAAAAAGCATTATTTGATGCAAGGCACATTCTTAAAGACTCATGGCATTGCCTTGAGAGGCTTAGGGAAGTAGATTTCATGAATGAAAACACCTTTGGGTTTTTAACAATAGATGTTATTAACCTTTTTTCTGTAATTCCGCATGGGCAGGGGCTTGAGTCATTTTACAACAGCTTATTGGTTAGTTCTAACTTTGATAAAGAGAGGATTGAATTATGTCATGACTTGACGGAGCTCATTTTGTACAACAATTATATACAATTTGATGGGGAAATGTATCAACAATTAACTGGGGTAGTGATGGGAGCTCGCTGTGCCCCAGTCTATGCCAATTTAGTTCTTTTGGCATGGGAGAGGAAAAACATTTTTGAATCCAGATTTTGGAATAATATATTGTTGTACAACAGGTTTTTATATGATTTGTTAATTTTGTGGAAAGGAAATGAGGAAAGTGCGGTGGATTTTGTTATGTATTTAAACAATACCACTGATTTTCTCAAGTTTACATACAATTGGAATATGAATTTTGCAAATTATTTGGACATCAATATTTCGAAATCTGAATTGGGCTTAACAAGTACCATTTACAGGAAACCTAGTTATTCGAATTCTATGTTGCACTACTCAAGCTGCCATCCGTTCCATCAAAGAAAGGGAGTTGTAAAGGGCCAGATGGTCCATTTATCTAGGCTTATAAGTGACGATGAACTTTTTAGGAAAGAAATATTTACACTCATAGGGATGTTTCTTGAAAGGGGTTACCCATTGACTTTGTTAACTAGTATTAAAAAAGAGATTTATAAAAAAAGAAAGAACAAATACATCCCAATTTTAAAAGTTAGAGGTCAAGAACCACTAACCCCGGAGATTAGTGATAATACCAACATGGGGTTGGATGTTCTAAAATTTATACTTAAATATAATGATAAGGCATCTGAGTTATGTGCAAGTTTTAGGAGTTTATGGGATTATTTCCTGAGTAAAGACACAAAGATGGTTTTGGGTAAGGCCCCAGTTATTGTTTTTGGTAGGGGTAACAACTTGAAGGGTATGTTAGAAAAGGCAGGCAATGGTTATGTGAGATCTCATATGGGTAAGTGTGGGTGTTGTAAAGGATGTAGATATATTGCGGAGGGAACATACCTGTGTGTAGCTGGATTTAAGCACACAATTGCCTGTCCAGGTTTGTGCAACTGTAATACTAGGAATTGTGTTTACATTGCTTCTTGTATGTCATATGAAGCTTTTTATGTAGGCATGACTACAATAAGCCTTAAGGAAAGAATAAGAGAACACTGTAGTTCTGTTAGAAGGAAGGATGAACACAACGCCTTGTATTTGCACACCAAAGGTTGTAATGATTTTAAAAAATTTTTATTTTTTATAGTTGATCGAGTGAAACCTAATGTCATATGCGACATTAGCAATAGTGTCGCACTGCTTGAGATGGAATGGCAGATCAGGTTGAACGCCCAGAAGTACCCTGGTCTAAATGAGTGCGTTTCATTGAAACCACAGTTGAAACACAGGGCCCATGTTATTTAAGTGAAGTCAACAACACTGTAGATACATTTAATGTTTTACTGTTGTATATTCATATACACAGATGTTTTTATGGTTCACTAACAACATTTATGAAAGGGTTTATTTACTATTCATAATTAATTTCAATATTTTATTGTGTGTGTTTTATGTGTTTACATCAATATTAATTTTAGTAAGATGATGTTATTAAGTGATTTAGAATAGTTATTAATTATAGTTAGAGGTATTTAATCAATTTATAGCACAATAAAATTTTTTTTTTGTTTTAGTTTATATGTATAGGTTGAAAATGGTAAAAAAGTTTTCATCATTATTATTTGAATATTTTTGATAGATATTTTATTGTATATGGCTTGTTTTTTGATTGTGACTATTGTTTTGAACTTCAATCAATTTTAATTGTATAATTGATTAATTGGTTTGGGTTCATTGTGTACAATGGATATTTAAGAGTTGTGAAGCTGGGTATGTTTGTATGACTCTGATGAAGCCAGTTTTACTGGTGAAAGCTCTCAGTCAGTGTGCTTTGGATTAAAGTTTTTTCTGCTAAAAGTTCTGCCTCTAGTTCCAGTTCCTGTGCTTTTGTTGCCTTACGATGTGTTTTGTTTTATTTTGAGTTGGTTCCTGTTTTGGTTCCAGTGTTTGTTGAAGGATTAATAAGGTGCAAGCTTAAGGCTAGGGTTAGAGTTAGTGTTTGAGTTATCAGATATAAGTATGCACAGGGCTCTGAGCCCCACCACCTAGCAAAAATAATCCCCATGATTCATGAAGCTCGGTGCAAGGCTGGCGTAAGGCTTGCGCCGGCCGTGCGGTGTATATATGGAGTAGTCGCGCCATATGCATATTAATGAAGGCGTGCAGCCACCACAGCCATGTGCATAGGAAATGTGCGCGAGTGCATGGGATGTATCGAAGTTGTGCACGGAGGTGTGTCAATGTCGGCTGTCCATGAGCAACCTAAACTGCTGATTATTATATTCCGCCTGCAATATTAATTGCACCAATCAGTGTCCATGGATACTGAAACGTATGCAAAGCATGCAAGATAGTCCCTGCGAACAGAAAATGAAGAAGCAAACAGAAATGCACAGTAGGGAATAACAGGTCCCTACCAATGAACAAATGACATGAAAACCGTGTGCCCATAGTCCAACGTAGTGTTGATAGCTATACCATGTAGAAGTGAAACGTATCATATGTTAGCGCGCTGCCAGTAGGTACGTCCAGCCCAATGGAGGGGGTCACCAGCTGACCCATAATGTGAGGGAGGGTACATAGCTGGGCAGAAATGTCCATAACCAAATACACGAGGAGAAATGTAGATATATGTAGTGACCGTATGACCGAATCATAGCCCACAAGGCATGTAATAGTCACATACAAAAGGTATGGCCGTATTTCACATACCAAATGTGATAGGAAATAGAATACGCATGTAAACAAAACAGAAGGAGCATATAAACAGCTACAACAATAAGGACACATGTAGGCCTAAAGGAACAGTATGATCCGTACCATCGACTAAGATTATCACCTGTCCCATTTTGCGAGCGATAGTCCCTCTGTGGGCAGATGTGTCCTGACACAAACTTGCAAAAATGGCAAATGTCCAGAGATTATAGGACATAATTATACCTTAGACGTCATGTAATAGTTGCATTAAACAGTTATTCTCTGTACGTATATTACATAAATGTCATAAGAAGCAGAGTAAGCCACCGAAATGCTACAAGAATAAGCTTAGATATAGGCAAGAATTGTACGTTCTATCTGCCGAACTGACCATGGGTATGTGTCAGCCTGTAAAATGTGCTGTGTTCACCACAAATGTCACACTGTGACAATTGAAAAGATGGAAACACTACCGTAGACTGTGGGGAGGCATTGTCCACAACAGTCGGATATGTGTAAGGAATAGCTTGGACATAGGAAAAGGTGCCATCCTACCAACGAGTACAACAGGCTGGCAAAATCCGGAAGTCAGCGGTATAAGCTGAACTTGTATGTGACACAGTCGAACGGGTAGTACCCGGGTATACCAACCAAGTAATGAAAGTGAAGTATGGGCGTGTACCTATGTGCGTGAGGTATAGCATGTGGGGTAGTCCACACAACCATAAAAGTACCTGACACATGTAGGGTAGTCAATGTGTTACTCTGGCCGTGTCATGGGCCAACAACCAAAGTAGTGATCTATGGGGTGTGAGGAATTCGCGTGTGAGGGGTGGATGGGTAATGGTAAAATCCTCAAAGGAGATACTGTGTCGTATGCAGAAAAGGTGAACCGGAGGTGTACGAGGGGGCAGCGGGTGAAGTGGAAAGAAACACAAACACATGTAGAAACAGCTGCAAGACAAGCAGACAGGCCATAGTGTAGAACACAATCCCATAAACATATGAATATGGAAATGTGCGATACAAATGTATAGATATGTAACCGTCACATACCCACAGATTGGTCCTGATGGAACTGGCCATAACAAATGCAACACACCTGGATGCATAATGGCCTACCCAGCATACCCTCCACATCACACTACCCGCCCCCGTACCAGAACATCCACAAAATCCAGCCGTACTTGGCGTACTGGTTCATTGCAGACACAGCTACACATAGTGACCCCTATACATATGTAGCAGGTATTGTCACCCTAGGCAGTGTCAGGATTGCAAACCATGTATCCCCTGCATGTAAAACCCCCTGCACATTTTCATAAAGCCACAAAAATCTTCGGTATCTGCCTTGTTTTGGTCATGACCAATTTTTGGGATATCCCTCATGGGATAACTAACCTGTGTAAATAGTAGAATGGGTATGACAACATGATGTCCAATCCTGTAGATATCTGGACAGAAGTCAGAATGTGCAGTAGAGGTCCATGACACTGTCCAGCCCTAAGTGGTCATGCATAACCTACTACCCAGGATAAAACACCTTCCCGTGCTACACGTGTCCCGACACGAATAGGCGGGAGAATATATTGCACACATTCGCATAGTGGCAAATGGCATAAGGGTGAGGAAGACACTGATGTAAACAGGATAACCCTGATCAAGTGTGAGGGACACTTACTGTGTGCAGGCGTGACCGACCATACCTGTCAACCTGTGTGAGCAAGATATCTGGACAGAGCCATGAATACAAGTGAGGCAAAGGTCGAAAAGCAGGGACAATTTGTAAAGATAGCTCTTAGAAACATAGACATATGATACAAAAACAGTTTGCACATTGGCATTAATGTCCAGAGTATGAAGTCTGAAACCCAACTGTCTGTCAGCACGTTCCAACTTCAGTCTTTAATGATGAGCTACTTTTATACTGCCTGTCTTGCACAGTGTCCAATAACAGTCACCACCAGAGCGGGAACTGGCTAGCAAAACATGTGGTCATGTAACACAATGCTTGACATCATCCTCTGTGACGCACGCCGGCAAGGAACACCTGATACTGCACCACTTCAATATCTCTGCAGTGACTGGGACCTGCCTCTTGGCTCTGCAGAGCACACCTGCAATGACTGGTTATAGACAGACCGTACCTCATAGGCACGTACCTGGACTGGCACACCCATGTCTGAGGTGTCCCCATATTTCACTAAGTTGTGCACACATCCCGGCTGGTTACTTAGCACAATGCATCACAGGTGCTCCACGTGCAACTAACTTTGTCTGGAACTGCTATTCACAGTATTACCAGCTGCGGATTCAACATACCCCATGGTTACCAGACCTCATTTCATGGTGTACTTGACAGTTGGGCTCATACTGCTGCTACTGATGTGAGACTGACAGTAGCCCACACTTAACTGTGATAGCCACACATGTACCAACACATTAGGTGTATGCTGTCCGTGAGTCATAACCTTCTCTTGGCTGGTTCGACCCATACACACCACCTCCAAGACCAACAGTATCCTTGACATGGACACTACCAACATGTGACTGCTGTTTCACACCTGAGGTTATCCCCTCATTGGTGGAGTCCAAACATATGCTACTCACTCTTGTTAGCCACATACCGGCACCACACACTTCACGGCATACACAGTAGATGAGTAATACAACACCTACTACAGATGTCATATGACAGCAGTACTGGACGTCATGACACACGTGCAGGTGGACAATGCACATACAAATGCTGAGACATACCCCAGTGCACTTCATTAGCACGTACACGACAATATGGATCATGCTATTCCACACTGAGCCATGATGGTACACACCAGATAACAGATGCCACTCTGGGTGTGCGGTTCCATGGACATACTTTACAACAGGTGGGGGCTGTTGCACAATGGTGTACATTCCCATGGGTGGGGTAACTCACTGGTCAGCCTCGGTAAGGCCACGGGATCCCTCATCACATACTCCATAACTAGCTACGTACACATTACTGCGACACATTCCGAGATGTACCACAAGGCATTATGGTGGTATGTCAGTAGTCATATGCAATACCCACATCTGCTCACACATACAACTGTCACTCTGGAACATGACAGTAACAGGTGATGTTGGCATCACGCTGTCTGATGGCTTCAATGCTAACATTACACCCTCTCACTCCCTACGGGGCCACATTCCTTGCAGGAACATTGTGGTGTACCTGCGGTCACACCTACACAGTACTGACCTGCACTCTATATGTCCTAGGACACTGGCCCCTTGTCACCCTACAAAATCCCAGGCTGTGATGTCCACAGACCTCTGAATGACATATCTCCCCACTGGGACACCATATTTAGTAATAGCCTTGTACCAGACATTGTGGCCCCTGACTGGCACACAGCGACAGTTAAACTCCATACAGGTGGCGCCACAATGCACGACTGGGACTATTGCCCTACACACCTCACTGGACTGTTCTGCACGGCTATAGGGCACATCATCATGGACAACATTCTCTGAGTCTTTGTTGTGCTCCGATCCTTTGATGCGAGCTGGGTTGGTCCTGTTGGGGCCACAGCATGCCTCCTACACCTGTTGAACACCTTTTATACAGTTGCCAGAGTAGCTGATGACAACACAGGGGTCCACACAGCCTACATTGTCCTCTCGCTGCCTTACAGCACCGTTCTCCATTCTGGTATTGACAACATACACATCCACTTGCACATCAAAATATATGTCTCAGGATGTTATGCAAAGTGGCTAATGGATGGGACACACACACTGAGGGTGGCATACCATATCACATACTGCATTCCAGTTACACTTGGCATACCACAGTCCTCAGTCATGGGGACCTCATGGTCGGAATATGCTTCCCTGAGGTACAGGCTACCACTGAGGGGACTTCCCTGCCTAGCTTTACAGACCAATGCATACTAAGCACCATTGTTGATCCACCAGCTGATACAGACCCCATCCATACGGGTGTCACTGTGACGGATACCTGATATGAACATCATGGCCTCAACCTGCATGACACTTGGTATGAACATCACCTTTGCAGTACACCGTCCACCCACTGGTTATCACATAGGTGTTAGTCCCCTACATACATGTCGCATTGTACGTGTTCGTACTACACATGTATGTCACACACACTCCTGTGATTACCACATTGCCACTGTGGCGTGGATATCCTTTTACATGTCCACACTTGCCTGTACTGGGTGTGTAGCTGGTACATAGGCACCCATTGTACCTCTGAACACTGGACTTATACACACATCCATGGGTACAACACCCCGCTTAGGGTGTACCTTACACAACAGCTACAGCTTTACGTCACTCAACATTAAAACGCCATGACGTTTATTGAGCTCCGACAGTTAAAGTTTGTGGCTGAAGTACAGACACCATGTCTGTACACATTTGCGGACTACATACTCAGGGGTGACCTCTGCTGCAAAGACAGGGCCCATGTCTGCAAATATGTTAATGGATATACTCCACATACGCGACATACACAATAGCCACTGTGAGCATGATGCTCATGGATATGTGCACACATGCGACAGTGTGTGGGATGTGCTTGTGGGTTGCATTCCCAGACCGGACACTCACCATGCTTTGCAACAAGATTCCTATGTGCATCACGCATGGACAGTCAGTAGCAGTGTTCATGTGATATCTCGCTTGGTGGATGGTGGACACATGTACACCAGGGATCACTGCAGTGGCTGTACTGTGCAGAGATGCAGGTTACACATGGCTCTTCTGTTCACAGGACACTACCCTAGAGAGGTGCCACTAGTGTGCACACTGTAGTTGTTGTTACACATAGCCTTGCCAGACTGCATGGTACCCCACTATGAACCTGTGGAGCTTTTACATGTCCTCTGTGCATGGTTACTGGAATAGCCCTTCCATTTAGATTAGAGCTGTCACGCTATTACAATGTCCCGTGACTACAGGCCATATGTATCCTGTTATTGTACAGGCCAATCATGTTCTTCTTTGTCTGTCTCATCTCTTCTGCTATTCTAGTATGGGAGTAATGTTTGCGTCCTTTGCAAATGCACAGAGTGGATTACATTATTTATTTCATCATAACTGTTTATACATAAATTAATTACATACTACTCACATCACTATACAATACCTTTGGTATGCATCATATGCCTGTTCTCCTGTGTAGCATATCTGACATATCAATCTACTGTACTATACATTACACATATGTTACATGGTATCCCATAATTCAAAGCATACTTGCAGAGCAGGACCACCTTAGACATGTCATTGACGTTATATGCCCATACACATGCGTACTGTTACAGTATATCCACATATACTATCCCCTGCTATGGCACGTACTTGTTGGGCATACCCTACCACTGACGGTGGGTTGTATGACATTGTTCTGTTTAAAGCCGTCATGTTGCATCCCTTGTGGTGTCTGTGCTGTTTACCTTGTGGCCCACTGCTGGACGCACAACTTTTACAAGCGTTAGTACAGTCAGCAAAACATCACTACATAAATACCATTTCCCACTTTATGCATGGCGGAAACTTTTAATTACTGCAAACTAGGCTATGCATACACTTACATAACTTAATATGGAACATACTATACATACAGTTAGTGTTCTACATACCTTGATATCGTTCCGGTATTTTGTCTTTATCTCGCTCTTCTGTATCACTCTTTAAACTGTTGTATGGCATGAGCATACAGTTTGCATATCTGGCAAGTCATTCTTATATACGTCGATGCCGGCAACATGTGGTTTACTGTCGCCAGTTGGTATTCCGGTGTGACTAATTACGTGCACTTCAGCTGTGCAGCTACTCCATTCGCCAATTATGCAGCAACAGTGGGGTATAATCGAATTCTCCAGTTGGGCGTTGGCCATTTGCCCTGCCTTTGGGGAGACGGCCTGTATTGTGTTTTGTTGTGTGTAATTCCAACTGCTATGTGTAGAGCCAAGTGTATTTTGGAGTCATGTCCCCCGTGGATTGTGTGTGAAGGCTTGAGTATGTGGTTCTACCTGTGACTGTACCTGTCATCCCACCTGTCTGATAACGGACTATTGCAAACACCTGTAACATCGCCGTTTGTACCGTTATACGACGGATACAATTTTGCATGGCGCCTTTAAATGTGTCTCTCACTAGGTATGTTAAAGGTTCAGCAGATGTAATTGACTAAGTGAATGTTTGTGCTGTGATTACAGTCTGTATTGCTATTGTTTCCAGTGTGGGGGATGTAGGCGGGTGTACATAGCATATACGGTTTTGTGGGGCTTGCATTTCTACGTAGTCCATATATGTGTGTGTGGGACCCTTCCCTAATTACAGTGCTATCACTTAGTAGACTTCTGTTATTGGAATTTACTTTGGGCCGTTGTTAATTGGTTTCTATATGGTATGCAGGTGAGGTTGATACTTCCATACCTCCGAATGTACGGCGATATGTGCAGGGATATTTCTGAATGACCGCTATCCCGTGTATGTCTTTCCAGATATTTGCAATCATCGCAGTGGTGTTGGTGTCCGACCCTCTGTGGCATGGCTTGCCACATTTTCATATGGCCATAGTTGGACACTTGCGGGTCACACAGTGGTGTTTACAGGCTGACATATAGCCACGGTCAGTAAACAGGACAGCACATACTTTTATCCTCATTACATACCAATTGATCTTGGACCTTGCCTACTTATAAGTTTGCATGTAACATTTCTGTTTCTTACATACAGGCATGAGTATTTCCTGCAACTATTGCATAATATTTGGGACATACTAATGTCCTACACTCTCGGACAGTTGCCCTTTGTAATGTTTCATGTCAGGACACACCTGCCCATGGAGGGGCTGTCCCTCCCAATGTGGGACAGGTGCTTACCGCATGCCTACAGCTAGCTATACCCGCACCTACCGTAATCATCTACCTCCAAGTTGCCACCTACAGACACACGATGTGGACACACACACACACACATTACAGTCACATGGAAACACACATGGCACCCTCAACACACACATACACAGGCTACATCACTCACAACCACAGTTGTACATGGTACCTACGTGGACCGCGCCGCCAGCAGTGGTGATTACATTTCCTTACTATCGTCATATTGCTTGTCGTTCTACTGTTCCAGTACTGTGTTTTTTCTGTCTTTCAGCCTCCTGGTTACGCGTGTCGGTGTGTGACACATTCCATAGTTGGCAGTATCCTATTTATTTGTACCTCCAAGGTGTTTTGAATGTCGTTGACCTATCTATATATTTGCAGATGTCAGTGACTCCTTATATATCGACATATATCACACTATCGCCCTTTCTATCTGTATTATATATGTGTAGATATATATATATATATATATATATATATATATATATATATATATATATATATATATATAGATAGATAGATATATTTATATTTACATATCTCGGACAGAGGTGGTGACAGGCACGCTACACCTTTCATTGTGTGTTTGTCAGTGTATACTGTGTTTCCTGGACTCAGCACGTTTGTGTCTGTACCTGTCACATTACACATCTGCCATAGGTTAAATTACCTCACGTCCCACTATACGAGGGACAGTCCCTCTTTGTGCAGTTGTGTCCTGCGAAATATTTGTGAACATAGCAAATGTACTGCGACTTTGGGACAAACATATTCCCTATAGTTTATGTAATAGTTGCATAAAACACTTATTCTGTCTCTGACCCACCTACATGTTACAGGACACGGAACACGTACCTGTGACCATTACTAGAATAAGTGTTTTATCTATGCAAAACAATGACGTTCTGGTTTTTGTACTGGCCGGGTGTATGTGTCGGCCTGCAGACATCTGGCGTATGTCCCACATTGGTCATTTGAAATATGGCAGCCCTACCGTACGTACATCTTGGCTAGCAATAGTGTTGGGTGATTGTATACATGATTGCCTGTCCCACTCCTGGCAGTGGTCGTTTTACCCTTCAGAGCAGGCGCTATTTGTTCAGGGGTGACTAATGCTGGTTTCACCTGTTCTGTACATCACTGACCGTGATCTGTGCAGTGGTCGGTGAAGCTTAGCCCTGTTTCACGCATGTCCGTATAGTCATATTCAAACATCGCTTACCAGCTGTGGGCAACGCTTATTCTCGCTAACGTGTGCTACACATATTCTGATGACCTGCATCCAGAATGCATTACTCGTGCCGTCGAGATTACGTTACATCCCTTGCGGGACGTGGGACCGGGAACATGCACGACAGTCACTGCATGTACCACTTGGACATCTGGGGGTTTTACACGTATTATGTCATTTTGTATGTGAAGTACACTACAGCAGTTACTCCACACTACACTCACATGGATAACTCCATTAGTTTACTAATTGATGAGTCCAGTTAATGGTATGTCCATGTGATGCTTATTGGCTGTACTCTGGCATTGGGTATGTATATCACAATTAGCTACACCCGATAATGTGCTACACCATCATATGACCGTGGATGCAGCATGCTGGGGTGACGAATACCTGTCATGGGTACATCCCCTGCCTTGACACAACATCCATGATTACATTTTGTGGAGCCCTTCAGTAACGCAGCGGGGAATCCGTGCTTAGTGTGTGTAGGACAGGGCTTACACAAATCTGCTCCCACGATTGCCTCTGCTCCAGTAAGCGACAATTGCTTACTCAATGTTGTGGCGACAGGAGTCACTGTTTGCCCCGTTTGGTGTTTTGCCTCTGACAATCGGGCGTGTACCTACCGATGTACCTGAGAACCTATATACCAAAGACATGCATCTGGAGCATTTCTCCCCGGGCCTCCGCTGAAAACAGGCTCTGTGGAACCTAGTCGGACATTCCCGGTCAACAAATGTTAAATAAAAAAAAAAATAAATAAAATATACACAGCACCAACAGATGCTGATAGGCACATCTACTGTTCAGGTGTTGACATTTCCGTGTTCCAATGGCTGTTGTGTGTACAATGTTTGAGGGCTGCCTATGTAGGATTCCACAGTGGGCCACCTATACATCACAATTTACAAGTGGTCGCGTTTGTGTGCCATCCATTGTACTGTGTGTGCAGGTGGGTAGGGGTTTCAGTCCATGGGAGCTTACACTGTCAAGGTATGTGCTATACGTTCCCTCTTTGCCAAGGCTTAGGCATATTGGGCATGCCTCCATATGCCTACTGGGGCTGGCACAGTGTGTTCGTGGTCTGGATCCCTCTGTGCCTGTGTTGGCCTTGGTAATTGCAGTGGGCTGTGAGGCCCTCCCCCATTTTAACCCTGCTGCAGCTGTTTCCGCAGGACCATATTATGTAGCATGGCACATACTATGAAGATGTGGGCACACGTGCCTGGGGAGTACTGCAAGGCTCCACCAGATGTGTCCAAGCACCAGAACTGTGATTTCAGCATCCCAAACCCATGCTCTATAATGGTTCTGGTTTGTGCGTGTGCCTCATTATGGCGTTCTTGCATTGGTGTGTGTGCATTTCTGATGGGGGTCATCATCCACGGCTCCAGTGCATAGCCAGCATCCCCCACAAGGTGGCCTTGTGGGATGTCCCCCCTGACAAATACCTGATACAGCTGTGAGGCATGCCAGATATGGGAGTCGTGGTAGCTTCCAGGGCTGCCAGCACACACATCCATGATAATGCCCTGGGCATTGCACACGACCTGGCAGTTGATGGATTGGAATCCCTTGTGGTTTATGTAGTGCCTACCATACTCACCGGGTGGTGACTTGATTTGTATGTGCGTGCAGTCTATCGCATCCAGTACCTCCGGGTAGTTTGCCACATGGAGGAAGTGACGCATATTGCTGGCCAACTCCTCCTGAGTTCAGGGGAACTGTATATGCTCATTGGCATGTGCTAACATGGCATCCAGGAACTGGTGTAGTACCCTGGATGCTGATGCCTGTGAGATCCCCATTATATCTCCAGTTGGCCTTTGAAAGGTACCTGTGGCTAGTATTCGCAAGCTTACACATACCTTCGTGTCCACTGGGATGGGTTCCCCTCTGTTGTTTCTGGTTCTCAGGCGTGGCCGGCACAGCTCTACTATTTGCTGTAAGATGTCCCTGTCCACCCTGTAACGATCTACTATCTCAAGATCATGTAGCCGCTGGTAGGTTACCCTTGGTCTGAACACTCTTCTCCTCCTCCGAGGCCTACGGTGGTTGTCGGCATCATCCTCCACAACACCGTCGGTCTGTAACACATGCTGATGAATCACAGCTATGGCAGCTCCCAACATGTACATTTTAAAAGTTACCCATCTGTTTACACCTATGGTGCAGTGTTTGGGAATACACAGGTGTGTGTTGGGTGCTTTCATACTTTATACTGTTTTGCTGTGAACACTGATGATGTCATAGGGTGTGTATTTATGATCATGGTATCTTCTGTGTTTTATTAACTGAACCACTATTGTGCTGCCTTTGGTGTTGCATTACATTTGGCTGCCGTGAATTACCTCCTGCCCTTCCGTTTAAATTTGTGCATGTTACACCTACCATTTGCTGGCATGCATCCAGCAGCCTGCTTTCCTTTGTACTTTCCTAGACCTGGCTTATCTTGTGTAATGTGTTCTATTGCTGGTCTACTGTGGGTTTGCTTTGCTCTGCTATGACAGTTCCCCTATTTTTGCATTCCAAGTCCTCCCCTCCTTTCTTTGCAATCCTATGCCTCCCCTATCCCGTTTTGCAGGTTTCTGCATGCAGGCTTGTCTACTGCCATCGATTGTCCGCCGTGAGTTGATTGGTGTTAATTGCTCATTAGTACACCAATTACCCTGCTTCAGCATTTCCTTCTTTTCTTCCCATGACCTTCCTGTTTATGCTATTGTTCACGGTGCGTGCATCCGCTTACTGGGTTTTAGGCACGTTTCCATCCCCGTACACATGCGCTTTTGGGCACCATGTGTGCTCTCAGCTAAACAGTTCTATACCTTCCTCCCCACCCCTGTCCTGCAGCTTTGCTTAGCAACAGCCAGGCCAGATTTGCATTGCTCCAATGTGCCTACTGATACGGTGGCACACCTCTCTGCTGATGTCATGTATCACCACTGATACACACCTCGGTGTTATAGCGCTGCACCGTCAGGTACATCCTTAATCCGGTGGGACGTTTGCGATTCAGTATTACCTGCCTCATTTGCATGGCATTGACTACTAATTCATAGTTACAGCGCCGAACACTGTTGTGGGCCCTTGGCAACCCTTGCGCCTTGCTTGTGGTGTGCCATGTCTACCACTGCGTATTATGGTGAAATCCTGATTTGTCTTACATTGCGATTTTATGACATTTGTATATATTTCCTTTGTATTCCTGTTTGCGCACACATGCCCTGCAGTTGTACTGTGCATTACTGTGGACATGACATTAAATGTTGTTTTTTAGGTGTTGTGCATCTTTTCTTGTGCCATTGGCTATGTATTTAGTCATTGGCATATGTTAACTTTGTAATACATGAGTCTGGTCCGCTTCCATAACTCCGATGTTCTGTTTGGGAAAATGTAAACCGTGTTTTTTGGTTTACATTTCCATGGGCTTGCGCTACGCCTGCACCACTTCGTGAATCGCTGTGTGCCTTCATTAGCATGGTGCGACACTGCACATGGGGTGATTTGCATACCTATGCCGAGAGCTGCATAGATCTGACGTATGCCGGTGGTGCACGTGGAATTGGTTCGTACCTAAATCACTCGGTGGACATATTGGGCGTTATCCCGCATACGCTACGCCTGAGCCTGGCGCAAGCTTCAAGAATCCGGGGGAATGTTTTTATTTTTTTAGCATTGCATATACCAATCTTATTTCTCAGAGCATGTGTACTAATGTGTTGATGTTTTTTGTTAACCTTTTATTGTCAAAATTAAATATACTGTTTTGCAGTATACCCAGCATCAATCAACAACAAATTAATTAAACTTGCTCCTTAACAGTTAACTCAAAAGTTCTTCACAGCTTTCAAATATTCATAACATAAGCTTGATTCAGATCAATTGAATCTAGGCTGTTTGGCATAAACTGTGCCTAAAAAACAGCCATCCTATATTAAGAAGGCCTCTTGCGCCCTTCTGGCAGAAGTATTCAGCACAGGACACATCAGAGTTAGGGACTGTTGGAATAAGGCTCAGTTTTGGGCTCTCCCATTGGCTAGTTTTTGTTTAAATTGTTTAACTTCACTTGTATTTAAGCACCATGTTTGCACGGTTTTGTGCTCAGTTTAGTGGCGCTACTGTGAGTTTGGTGCCTTAGCCAGAGACCTGGAGTGATCTGAACTAAAACTAAGGCATGCACTATGATCAACAAAAAATAAGTATTTTTTAATCTTGCACTGCACTTTTTTGAACTGTATTTTGTTTATTTGCTGTTCCATTCTCTGTCACTGCTTTGACTGTTTTTTTCTGCACTTTGAAATATTAGTACTTCTGTACTTCACAGCATAGGGGATTGATGGAATAAGGCTATCCCATTGGCTAGTTTGTGTTTAAACTGTTTAACTTTGCTTGTATTTAAGCACTGGGTTTACATGTAGCTGTGCATTGTGCAACGGCACAATGCTAGGAAACCCTGCTTAGCTCTGCTGACTCGCTGTGCACAATGCAGCTGCACATTGCTACTCAGCTAGCAACTCAGCTGCACATTCTGAGGTACTGATGCAGTCTTCCACCCTTAGCCTTCCACAGAATAGCTGCCCTTGTTCATCTCACAAGCAAATCCTGGTGCATATATCCCATCCCCACTAGTCATTACATTACTAACCTGACATAATGTATGGACAGTTTCCCACCATTTCTCAAGCCAACCTGATTGACATTGGCATTCTGATGCAATGTATCAATTGCCTCATGTATATTGACAACCACTTGTGCCTAAAACAAATACAGTATGTGAGAGATGTAACTATATCATGAAATTAGAATCAGTCATCTCACATAACAACAAACAAGACATACAACAGGATATCATCACACAGACCTTCCCTCTCAAACAAGATAAGGTCATGACACATAAATCCCATATATGCAGAGGTACTCACTAAGAGCTTACCAAAAGATTAGAGACCTACCAAGTGCAAACAACAGACACATACTGGTACATGAAGAGAATCCACCTCCACACACTACCACACACATATCAATTAAGTGCCTAAAGCAAAACATCTCAAAACCAAATGTTCTGGTTATAGGCAACTCAATAGTGAGACACACTGATGTTCCCCTCACCAGGTTGAACAAGGAGAAAGTCACAGTCAGCTGCCTGTCAGATGCCAGGATCTGTCAAATCATGCACACATCAAGTCACTCAGCAACAAATAGCGTTGTGACTCTGTCATAGTACATGTTGGTGTGAATGACTTGAGACGTACCTCTCTAGACTATATGAAGAAAGACATGACTGAACTCTCAGATTATGTGTCTCAGGTAGGTATGTCCCTAGTCCTAAGCAGCATTCTGCCTTCACTGAGGATGATGCCACTATACACACAAAAAATAATTGATTTCACTAATTGGCTTAGCTTCTGGTTTCACTCCAGGGGGATCCAGTATCTGTCTGCCTGGGAAGACATGTTTGACAGTGCACTCTGCTTTGCGAGAGATGGCCTTCATCTGCCTCCTCTAGGCTTTAGGATACTGGGAAAGATGCTTCTCTCCCCCATAGTACTTTTTTTAGGCACTGTCCAAACAACAAAAGTTCTGAAGTAAGGAAATCCACTAAAGACAAACTCAAGGTCATGCTGCTTAATGCTAGGAGTTTAAACAGTAAACTGCACTCACTGGAAGTACTCCTCACCTTGGAAGACACTGACATTTGTGCAGTCACAGATACTTGGTTCAAGGCCACTGAAAGCACCACAGCTGTACAATGACTTTCATATCTTCAGACCCCAAAACAAGCATGAAAGAACCAAAGGTGGAGGTGTATCCATCTTTACTAAATCCAAATACATGAAACAGTATGTCCCTCTTGAGCTACTCCAGGTACAATTAACTATGGGAAAAATACCCTTTTGCATCATCACTAGCTACAGTTCCCCGACCATGAACCAGGAGAAGCATACTACTTGCCTGGACTTGCTAGAGTCACTCAACCTACTACCAGACACCTTAGTTATAAAAGATTTCAACTATTCTTCCATCGATTGGGTATCTTGCATAAGCACAAACACAATTGCTATGATGTTCCTGGACTTTTTAATTCAAATGACATGGAAAAGTTGGTCCACACCCACACAAGGGGCTCAAAAGTCCTGGACCTAGTGCTCACCAATGTGGGGGCTACTGCACTACTCATTGTTTGTTGCCCTCCCTGGTAAGGTCAGACCACAAATCTGCCTTGTTTGAAGTAAAGATCAAACCTTACACCCATACAGGAGTAAACAAAACTGAAAAATCTTTCCAAAGCAAACTGTTGTCTACTGATGGCATAAAATCTTTCAAAGCCCCTGACAGCATAGAAAACAATGACTCCTATGGAGAGGAATACACAATTGTCCTGTATAGCCACTTAAAGAAATGCATTGACTCAACTGCACCTAATAGGAACAAATTGAGGTCTTCCTGGAAAAACAAGCCACCCTGGTGGACTGCGAGTATAAATAAGTTATACAACAAAATAAAGAAACTGATATTTAAGAACAGGAGGGAACTAACTCAGCAAAGGAAGACTATCTTCCACAGCTTGAACAAATAAATCAGATATCTTGTAACCACTTATGAAGAAAATTATTGTACCACCACGACCAAAAAGCCAGCAGCACCTGTGCCAAATAGAAGTCAAGAAATTCCACTGAAATATAGAAGTAAAAATATGATTCTTGTTCCACCAATAAACACTTCTGGCACACAGATAAGAATCTGTTTTATTTTCACAGCATTGAAGCAGTAAAAAAACAGCACAATATTAACAAATAAAACTCCTAGCGCCTCGGCCACATCAGCCTTTACAGAGTAAAATGCTCACTCTGAGCATGCCTTTTTATAACCATTCTAAAACTAATTAATCAATTAACTACCCTTAACATTTTTAAAGCAGAATACACATCATCATAAAATTACATCAAATAAAACTCTGCCAGTGACATTCTTTATTTAATCCGTTCGGTTGTAAAGTATCATATTTCATAATGAAAATCGATTCTTTTTTTCTTAATAAGTATTTCAATGAATCTTCATTTAAGAAATTTGCAGGAATGTGTTCTAATACTGTTACTTGAAAACTATCAAATTCACCTTTGTGAACTGTATTAAAATGTTCCGCTATAGGACTAATTATCTTTTAATTTTTTATGTCCATAACATGCTCTTTAATTCTTTCTGCCAAACTTCTTTTGCTTTCACCTATATAATAACAACTGCAAGAACATTTTATTGCATATATAATGCCCCTTGTCATACAAGTAAAGTGTCCTTGCTTTTGAAATTTTCTTCCATTGATATATTGAAATGAAGGCATCACATACTGACAGATAGAACATTTGCCACAAGCATTAGTACCCAAATTCTTTACATTATATATCACTAGTTCCTTAGATCTATTAAATCTGCTATGTACAATAAAATCTTGTATATTACGTCCCCTTTGATATGATATTCTCAAATTTATGTTAGATAGACTTTGTACTTGTCTCCTAATTATTCCCCAATATTCTTTCAGTATCTTATTAAATCTTTGTGAAAAAAACTGTATACTTAGTTCCTATAGCGGAACATTTTAATACAGTCCACAAAGGTGAATTTGATAGTTTTCAAGTAACAGTATTAGAACACATTCCTGCAAATTTCTTAAATGAAGATTCATTGAAATACTTATTAAGAAAAAAAGAATCGATTTTCATCATGAAATATGATACTTTACAACCGAACGGATTAAATAAAGAATGTCACTGGCAGAGTTTTATTTGATGTAATTTTATAATGATGTGTATTCTGCTTTAAAAATGTTAAGGGTAGTTAATTGATTAATTAGTTTTAGAATGGTTATAAAAAGGCATGCTCAGATTGAGCATTTTACTCTGTAAAGGCTGATGTGGCCAAGACGCTAGGAGTTTTATTTGTTAATATTGTGCTGTTTTTTTACTGCTTCAACACTGTGAAAATAAAACAGATTCTTATCTGTGTGCCAGAAGTGTTTATTGGTGGAACAAGAATCATATTTTTACTTCTATATTTCAGTGGAATTTCTTGACTTTTAAATCAGATATCTTGTTAAGTCCTCTAAGGCTTACTATGAGTTGAAATTAGCATCCCAACCTAAAGACAATCATAAAGCATTCTTTAGCTACATCCAAAACTTAAGAGGGAATGCCCAGCTGTGTGTCGTACTTATAGTGGATGGTACTACTTACACTGAACTGGAGGAAATTGCCAACCTGCTAACCAACAGATATGGCAATAATGTCACCCCCCCGTCCCCACCTGACATACACTAAAGCATTCCCGACACAAGTCACCTACAAAGTATCTCCAAAGACCAGGTCATACAAGCACTCTCCAAGGCCAAAAATGCAGTCTCTATGGGACCAGATAACATTGCAGGCTGCTTACTAAACAATCTAATACCAAACCTAGAAGAACCACTTGGCAGTCTGTTTCACTGTAACCTGGGAACTGGCTTTGTCCTGGCAGAGTGGAAAACAGCAACAGTAATCCCCTTTCACAAAGGGAACCCATCAATTGACCATAGGAACTATCAACCAATAAACCTAACCAGCGTTATCTGCAAGGCCATGGAAAGAATCATTGTGGACCTTATCCACAAGGACAGAGGTGACCAAGAAACTCTTGACTCGACCCAGTTTGGCTTTTTCAAGGGTAGATCTTGCTTATTAAACCTGGTAGACTTCTTCAAGAATGTCACCAATGCCCTTGATGAAGGCAAAATAGTATATACCACCTTTCTAGATTTACCCAAGACTTTTGAAACAATCCCCCATTCAGGTATCATAAAGAAATTCTCCCAGCTGGAGATTAACCCGTACATTACTAGATAAGTAACCAAATGGCTCAATGACAGAATGCACACTGTCAAAGTTGGGGCATCCAACTTCATCAATAGAACAGTTGCCAGTAGGGTATCACAAGGATCTATGCTGGGCCCTCTACTGTTTGGAATATATTTCTCTGACGTCCAGGCAAATGTTGATGGCCTATGGCTTACCAAGTTTGCAGATGACTGTAAACTGATTGCAATAACAGAGTCCCCCAATGATGTTAACATATTACAGAAAGGGCTGATGCAGACAAATTATCAGTGCCAACCTCACAGACTAAATCTTAATGCAAATAAATACCTCATTATCCTCTTTGGCAAAGAAATAGCCCATGCTAATTATGATACAGATAGTACCCCTCTAAGCTCAAACTCAGTGGTGTGAGACTTGGCAACACAAGTTGACAGCAATCTAAACTTCGATCACCATGTGTCCATAGTTACACTGTATATCTCATAAACAAGGGCATCATATCCAAGAACACGGAGGTTATAACTCCACTGTACTCGACCCTTATCAGACCACTAATTGAGTACAATGCTCCCTTCTGTATGTACCTCACTAGACACCTACAGTAAATGGAGAAACCACAGAGGTTTCTTACCAAGATAATCCAGGCCCTCCAAAACATGACTTACATGGAAAGAATGAAAGCCCTGTCACTGTATTCAGTATCATACAGACTGCTGAGAGGTGACCTGTGCCTGGCCAATGGAATTACTGCATATCTACAAATCAAATAGGACAAGAAAAACTTGCTCCAGGGATCTCAGCCTAGTATATGACATTAACAAAACACGCTGGAGATACAGATATATTTCCCAGCGATTACTGCTCCTTTGCAATAAGCTCCTACTCCACGTGAAGCAGAGCTCCTCAATGACCCTACTGAAGCACAACCTTGACAACTGGATGGGTGATTGTAAATTCATCCTGAGGGTGGCACCTATGTCCCTCATGGACAGAGGCATTTAGTGCTGATTGCAAAAACGCTCTACTAACAGCAACCATCTAAATATGGTCAATAAGGGTACTCAGGTTTTTCACAGAGCTAGGCTTGCAAAGGTCCTAAGGCCATTAGCCTAGCAACCTCCTATGAACATATGAGCCTATATCTGGCAGAGGTTCCTATTTTTTACACTACTGCAGTATGCTAAACCTTTCATTTTTGTTTCTTTACTAGCTCCACCATTTTTTTTCTGTGACATATTCTTCTTATGGATCCTTCTTCTTCATTATCTCACTGCTACATATCCCTAACTCCCTGCCTTATCCTCTTCAGATGCTAGTATGTCAGATCCAGTTTGTTGCCACAGTTTTAGAATGTATGTGTCTTGTAACATTGCTTGACTCTAATTCTTTATGTATGTGTCTATTCCTAACTTCGAAATGTTTACTATTCATTTAATTTCATCATCGCTGTCATTACTTTCACCTGATTTCAATATTACATCAGTATGCCCTTCATTTGCATTATAATGTTAATAATTTACTCAGGCAGTGCATTATAACATTAATATTTTACTCAGACGGTGCCTTTTGCACAATGTTTTCAACAAATTATTTTACTTTATTTACATAATGTCCCCTTTCACTGCAATGCGAACAGTAATTGAATAAACTCATTAATTAATGGCGAAAATGTACTAGTTCGATAGAAAAAAATAATAATTTAAAGCAGACTTTTCCTCTCAGTAAGAAACTCTAGACCAACATTCCTTGTACTTTCACAATTAGTCAGAATAAACATTAACATCTGAGCCTGAAAAATTCAAAATTCTGAAAATCAAAGTTGCAGAAGCATATACTATTTTCCCACACCCATCAATAATTTTCCCATCTTTATCAGAAAGGTAAGATAGGAATTAACTGCTTAAGAGCAGTAGCATTAACTAAAGCTATAGTTGCTGGGTTAAGTTTGGAAAGAGTATATACAAACTTAAAAGACTGAGGAATGTTACTCGTTCTTATCTGCCTTTTTAGGGGCAGCAGACTTGCCTCCAGGAAAATTATAAGCAGAAAAGCACACTTCCTCCAAAACTGACAGAACAGCAGGAGCTAGACTAGAAAGGGTTCAATAAATTCCTTTTGTAATAGTTCACAGAGTTTTCTGAGGGACTGAGAAACCTCAATGTAGTTCCATTGAGAATACTGGCTTATTCTGGAAATAGTTTAAAAAAAAGAAGAACCTCCAAAGGGAGAATCAGAAACTGAGCTCTCCTCTGAGTCTGAATCAGAAAACTGAGGAGAAAACTCTGTATCTGTCCTTTCATCATCCTGTCCAGATTCAGAATCTTGAATCACTACAGGAAAAGAGGTATTCTTTATTTTACCAGAAAGCACTTAATAAGAACGATCAATAGCTTGAATCAAACCTTGAGCTATACCCGGTAAACTACTCCTGTCTAAGGGAAATTTGAGGAGGTATGGATACATGTCTAGTTTTCTGTTTCTTTTTTGACAGAAAAAAAACAGGGCCAACTGTGTTATAAAAGGCAATAGCAGCTTCCCCAGGGATAAGCACAATATTCTAATAAATCAGAGAAGCCTCCTCTGTTCAATCTCCTTCGCCCAACAAGAGTGACTCTTTCTTGCCCTCTAAGAGGACCCCAAAAGCCGCAAAGAATGTGGCTAATTCTCTGTCCAAAAGGGTAAAAGATGTGTAGTCCAAGGCACAACATATAGTCACAGCAGAGGCACTAACCAACAGTTAAGACAAATTGTTATCCGGCTGTGGTTCCAAAAGTTGTTTGCTTAACATTTTCTTTTTGTGTTTGGAAAAAGCACTGATAGTAGGATCAATGCCCTGTTCTATGGTCAAGCTGAAAATGATGCATTTTTCTACGGAAAACAAGCAGCAAAAGCCAGTAAAAAATTATTTTTAGAAGTCATGTTCTTCAAACAAAACACAATAAAAAACACTTTATAGAAAAATTCCACCCTAGAACTAAAAAACAAAATGTTTTCTTTTGTAGTCCAAGAGGAGCTGATTCTGCAAGGGTCTCTCAGTGCAGTGATAATTTTAACACCTCTGCTGTAGTGTGGGGGAGGAGACTGTCAATTCCCCTTGAACTACAAAAGAAAATTCTGAACAAAGACCTGCAATTTAGCTACTTTTCTGGCTGTAGCAGGATAACTTCTACGTGTAATGTAAAACAAGGTCTGAGCCAAACATAAATGAGGGTGACTAGAGACAGAAAAGAAGCAGTCATTTTACAGAAGGTAAAGAAGATAACAGTGACTCACACAAATCACAATATGTGTCAATGGCATGGGAATTCACTGTTACATTGTGCACGCTGTTTGACTTTATATTTCCATGCAAATAATCAATATTGTTAGACTGATATTTTGTTTTGTACCTAAATAATAGTGATAATAGTGATAGTATAAGCTTTGTTAGTGACATTTCTGGAGTTTTCTCCCTGGTCCTCCACTGAAAATGTGTTCCTAGCCCAGTCAAATATTACCTGGTTAACAAATGTAATAAATAAAATAAAATAAATACTTCCTTATGTCTTGCATGAGTCATATAAAGCATTGTGGGAAAAAGAAAGGGTTTAAGGAGAACAAGATAATGTTGATACATCAAGCCCTAGTGGTAGCCATGTTGTGGAAAACAGGCTAAAATTACAAATAAAGCACTTAGCATGACTTTGTGGTGTTAAAATAGGTCAGGAAACAAAGACAGAATGAAAATAAAACAGATTTTTTTAGTTCTAGGGTGGAGTTTTCCTTTAAGAAATTAATGAGTCCCAAAAAGTAAAATAAACACAATTTATCCACCAAAAAATTGGTTTTCAAATATTTTAAAAAACTTGTAAACTGACAGAAAATAAAAGCATTCTTATTTAAAAGTACAAAAAAGTTTCATGACAGTTTATTAAAACACAAGCTCCTAGCTTCAAAATAACATCACTAAACAGGAATGTGTTAAAAATCAAACAATTTTTATCTTATGAGTTTTTTCGTCATCAGCAAAGGAACAACAGAAGCGGACCATCAATCCTGAAAAGCCTCAGAATAGAAGAGGCAGAAACACTCTAAAGGGTTTGGCCCCCAAACTTGTCATTTTAATCAGCTCATCTCGAGCTGACTAATTTCTTGGGTGCATGGAAGGTACAGTGAAACTTTGCAAGCAGACTGGCTTTTATATCCTGAGCAGGATATAAATCATACAGTTTAGCCTACTACAGCAAAGAACACAACCAGTTTTACAATGAAATGTTGAATTAATAATTTTCTTTGCACAAAATTAACAGCTTAATCTGTAATTGCCTATTTTTGGTTTTCTAGATCACTGTGGAATATAAATCTCATAATATAGAAAATCAAAATTAATAAACAGCACTCACATTACTTATAGTAATATAAGCAAGGCTCATGTAATTGCAATTGTCTGAACAGTTGCATTTCTACTACATTACATCTAAAGTCACTATATTATATATGTCATGAAACTGTTAAATGTAGGTTAAGCCGGCAGCCTTTTACATTAGATCACATTGCAGAGGATTAAGGGAAATTGCCCTTACCCCACTGTTGTTTAATCTCAGAGTTAGTATACATAATTAATAGGGGTGATGTTTAATCATTTTGCAGTTCAATGTAAAATGATTGCTGTGTCTATGTTCGCTCTTATGAGCATTCACAGTTTATTGGTACTATATGTGTGTGTGTGTGTGTGTGTGTATATATATATATATATATATATATATATATATATATATGTATATATATATATATATATATATATATATATATATATATATATATATATATATATATATATATATATATATATATCTATAACCAGCTGGTCCACTCAACAGAAGTTTAATCCAAAATGCACACGAACACAGTAGTTTAAAAGCACAAAGCACATCAAGCACATAAACATTGCAAAAACTGTTCCCCTTACGTTTTCTTCTTACAAACTTCATCAGATAGGCATGTACTGTCCCAAAAGCCATGTTAAATACATTTTCAAATGGAAATTAACCAATAAGAAGTATTGATCAATTAACAATGAAGGTTCAATTTAAATTAATTAAAATACAGAATGTATGAGATGAATGAAATAAAACCTGTAACATGAAATCAATCTTAAAACTTTTGTAATGTAAAATGCATCAAGTAGGGTGTATTGTGTGAATGGTCCACACAAAATACTCATGTTATAAAACAATAAATATTTTATAAAAAAAATAAAACCATGTAAAAAATGGTAACATAAGGTAGCATGAAATAGCACCATGTGCTTGATGTGCTTTGTGCTTTTAAACCACTGTGTTCGTGTGCATTTTGGATTAAACTTCTGCTGAGCAGACCAACTGGTTCCCGGTGCCTTTCTACAGTGTGTGTGTGTATGGATATATACATACATCTATATATATATATATATATATTTATATATATATATATATATATATATATATATATATATATATATATATATATTTATATAAAATATATATTTGTGTGTGTGTGTGTGTGTGTGTGTGTATATCTATCTATATCTAGCTATATATATATATATATATATATATATATATATATATATATATATGTATATATATATATATATATATATATACATGGATTCACTTTATAACACTGAAAGTTTAAAACACTGAAAGTCAAGACACAGAAACCAAAACACTGAAACTTAAAAATCTTGAAAACTGAAAACACTGAAAACACATATCATGCATATACTTAGTTTAAACATCATAATTCATACCACTTTGCACCACTTCCCACATTGGGGGTGCAGGGGGGCTTGCCCCCCCTTCTTACACTTTGTGGACAGTGCTATGATTTGTGTTGCTTAAACTCAGGGCAGGATTCACGAAGGATTGCACGGAGTGTAAGAGACGTGTAAGACTCCATGCAAGCCTCGCGATCCAGGAACAGCCCGAAACTCCGTGTAAGAGACCAGCTAAAACGTCTCTTACACGGACTGGGCATGGATATGCTAAATACCTCACTTGCAGCTGAAAGGCATGCAAATGAGGTAGAGTAGCAATCCACAAAACAGAAAGCAGCCTGTGTAAGAGCCGTTTTAGCTGCAGAAATGTACTCAGTTGACAACTGAGTACGTTTCTGCAAAAATCACAATGGAGCCATGTCAGCTCCTAATAAAGGGTGCATATGTGTCAGGCAGCATGCCAATGGCCAAATATGTGGCCATTGGCAAGGTACCCCGATGCAAATATGAGAAATAAATACATGTTTTTTTCCGGTGTTTAAACGCAGCTCAGCCCCGCGCAAACGGACTGCACTATATAAGACATAAAAATGAAGGTTATAAACCCACAAATGTGGGTTTTATGCAATACATGGATTTACAATGCAGGGACCAGCAGACCAAAAACAACATGGCCACCGTTTAGTGGTTGCTAAGGGGGGAAGCTGAGTCTAAGACATGTAACTAAGCATTAGCAGGCAATCTGATGTAAATGAGTGTTAGGATACTGAATCCCACTGTCACATAGCAAATGAGCACAGTCTGAGTAGTGTAAGAGATACATAAGGGGGAGGAATAGAATAGGAGATAGGTGACATCACAGGGGGGAATGGTAGAAAGAAATGCAGTTCATTGGAGGTCAGTGTTACATGACAGATGTCAGACACAGATCATGGAAAGAGGAGTGCCACAAGATAAGCATGGGAAAGTCAGGAAATGGAAGGTGTACACTGTTACTTACACCAAAGTTTCTTGTTGGGCGTGCATGCGCACGTGTGCACGCCATGAGGCGTGGGTAGGACAGTGTGCGCACGTGTAAGGCAGACTGAGCATGTGGGAGCGTGTTGGTAGACTTGTAAGACTGTTTGCGCTAGTGTGCGCGCGTGTAGGGCAGACTGAGCATGTGAAAGCCTGTTGGCAGACTTGTAAGACTGTTTGTGCTGGTGTGCGCGCGTTTTAACATGAATAAGCATATTCCGAACCGTGTAAGCATGTGTGCGCACGTGTAAGCCACAGTGAGCATGTGTTTTGCTGGTATGCACGTTGCTGCCCCCTGAGAAACAGAAAGGAAAAAGGAAGCAACAGAATTAGTAGGAAGCTAGCAGATAATACTGCTGGAGCTAGCACGTGAAAACAATTAGAAGCAGGCAATTACACAGGCAGAATAGTAGCTCAGCCAAGCACTTAAAACTCTGCAAACAGCAGTGCAGGATGTATCTCTCAAGAGACACTGCAAGACAGGAGTAAGCCATTAGAAGTGAAAACTGAAAAAGCTGAAATCAGAGCAGAAATGCTAGGGGCTGCCATAGCTGTCATAAGGAGACATAGGCAACTTCCTGAGGGTGGTGACAATACAGATGGTGCCAGACAACCCACAATGAGGAGATGGAGAAGAGTGTACAGGCCCAGGGTCACCTACCACGGGTTACATGAGCTGGAGATAGTAGAGCGCTATAGAGTGGACAGAGACCTCCTGCAGCATATTGTTGAGCTGTGCAGGCCACGCCTCACACACAGAACCAACAGAGGGGAACCCATCCCACTGGAAACCAAGGTATGTGTTGGCCTAAGAATACTAGCAACAGGTACCTTCCAGAGACCAACTGGTGATATGATGGGGATATCACAGGCATCAGCCTCCAGGGTACTGCACCAGTTCCTGGATGCCATGTCAGCACATGTCGGTGATCATGTATATTTCCCCAATGCCCGTGAGGTATTGGCCAGCAATATGCGTCTCTTCCAGCAAATAGCGGAATACCCTGAGGTAGTGGGTGCAATAGACTGCATGCACATACGCATCAAAGCACCAGCCGGTGAGCGGGGTAGGGCCTACATTAACCGCAAGGGCTTCCCCTCCATCAACTGTCAGGTCGTGTGTGATGCCCAGGGCATAATAATGAATGTGTGTGCTGGCTGCCCTGGGAGCTACCATGATTCCCATATCTGGCATTTGATGCAGCTGTACCAGACATTTGCCAGTGGGGACATCCCACACGGACACCTAGTGGGGGATGCAGGTTATGCACTGGAGCTGTGGCTGATGACACCCATCAGAAACGCACACACACCTGAACAGGAACTCCATAATGAGGCACACGCACAAACACATAATGTAATAGAGCGTGTGTTTGGGCTGCTCAAGTCACGGTTCCGGTGTCTGGACACATCTGGTAGAGTCTTGCAGTACTCCCCAACTACATGTACCCAAATTGTCATGGTATGTGCTATGCTACATAATATGATCTTGCGAAAACAGCTGCAGCAGGACCAGCATAGGGCCGGGCCAAACAGCCCCCCACCATTGCCAAGGCCATCACAGGCAGAGCGTGACTCAGAGGAGGAACAACCTGAGCCTGCCCCAGTAGGCAGAAGGAGGCATGCCCAGTATGCCCTGGCCTTGGCAAAGAGGCAACGCATAGCACATACACTGGCTCAGTAGGAACCTTGGGAATGATACCCCTCTCTGACTCACTCATATAATAACATGGATGCCTAAAATGACATAACCTGTTCTCAAACATGTACAGGGAGTGTAATATGTGCATCTGACAGAGGCAGCCCTGCAGCACCACCTGAGGCATGAATGCCATGTGTTAAGTAATGTAACACCATGTACTATATGCACACTTGAGGACCCTAACTAACATCCTACCCTCACCAAGCATGATGCCACAATATGACGATGGGATGATCAATTGCAATAATTGGCTGAAGTAATGCAGTTAGTCAAAGGTGAGCCAATGTGTGCCAGCCTGGGATGACATGCTGAGCATGACATGATGCTCCACCTGCTAGGGGTGGTGTGCACCTATCAGACCAGGCCTCAATGGATACTGGCAAAGGCTGTCATTACCCACAGTGTGCTCTGAATAGGTAAGGCTAAAAACACAAACCCACCTCCATAGGTACCACAAGGGATAAGAACCTAGATGTAATGCTACCCAATGCCAGAAGTCTAAACAGCAAGATACGTGCAGTGTAAACGCACCCACTATGGAGAATTTTGATATCTGTCCTGTAAAAGAAAACTGGATCAAGGCTCACAACAGCACCCTAACACTACCAGGTTACACCTCATACTGTGCTGTACAGCCTCAAAACATGGAACAAGCTACAAAAGGAGGGTGACTAGCAATAATTGTCAAGGATAACCACACCCCTATGTTGGTACCACAACAAGAAGCAGCATGGACTAGCCATGGTCAAGTAACAGTGGCTAAAACTGCTTCCCAGTTTATAGCCTGCTACAGACTACCGTCCTAACACCAGGAACTGCACCTGGCCTATGTTGGAATACATGAATATATCAACACCCCCAAACCACATTATATTGGTTGACTGAAAATACCTAGACATACACTGGGTGCATTATACTAGCACCAACACTGTAGGAGAAAAGTTCCTAGAATCCATAAACCAAAATGCCCAGGAACAACATACCACTCCCACAAGAGGGGTTAAGCATACTGGATGTGATAATCAGCAACATGGGTTCTGGATGGCAAGATGAGAAGTGTATCCCTCACTGGTAAGACCAGACCATAGAGTAATCACACCGGATATACACATCCTGACCACAGTCCCTGGCCAGAAAACCACAGTGAAAAACATGTGTAAAGCATAAGTTGCACCCCTCCAAACTGATGTGGAATCCATTAAATGCCCTGTGCAGGTGGAAATATGGGACACACCGCAGAACCTGTTAAACAGGCATTCCATGAACACAGCCAGGAATGCTTGGATTATGCAATCACAAATAACAACAAGACACAATGCCATACACGCAGGCATCTGGCATGCTGGAATCCAGCCATTATCAAACCATGCAAGAGAATGAGGAAGCTACTACATGATAGAGCAAACATAAAAAGGGAAGTAATCACTGATCAGTAGTATGGCAATAAAATATGTCCACACATACAATCCACTAAGGCCAGCTACAACAAGTAGAATCTGTGAATCCTGAGGCAATGTTACACCTGCCCCAAGTACACAGACAACCCTCAACTCCCCCCAATAAATACAAATATATGTGAGAGATGCAACCATTTATCCAAACCGGAGGCTGAGCTCCCTCAACTCAGTACTGTCAAAACTAGTCAGGAGGAGAAGGTAACCACACACCACAAACCCAGTCCCACATAGACCTATCACAACTGTAAGCCAAACACATAAACACAGAAAAACATTCCTGGAGGCCCTAATTACAAACAAACCACACCAACAGAGGCCTCCAAAGCAGACCCCCAAGCAACCACAACCTCCAAACATAGCACATGCAACACATAGTACACAAAGCTGGTGTGCCAAACAGTCACAGGCCAGAAGGAGAAACGACATGCCTGATACAGTTGTAATAGGTGACTCTATAGGCAGACACACTGCTGTCCCACTCAACAGACTGAACAAGGGAAAGGGTATAGTAAGCTTTCTGTAGGCTGCTACAATATGCCACATAACACAAGTACGCAGGTCACCCCAAAGCAAGTAGAAATATGATGCAGTCATTGTCCATGCTGGTGTGAATGACCTGAGATATACCTCCCTGGACTACATGAAAAGAGTCATGGATGAGCTCTCTGAGTATGTACTCCAGGCTGGTATGACACTGGCCATTTGCAGCATCCTACCCTCCCCAAGAATGATGCCACACTACAAACACAGAATGATCAGCTTTAACAGGTGGCACAATTACAGCTGTCAGTCCAAGAGGATCTAATGTCTGTATGCTTGGGATGTCATGCATGACAAGCCATGCTGCTGTTCCAGGGATGGCTTGCACCTGTTACCCCTGGGTGTCTGGATATTGGATAAGGCTTTTTCAACCTCCATAGAGCCGTACGTAGGCAATGCTGAAAAGACTAAACCACCACCCTAGAAAACATAAGTGGTAAGAAACATAAGGGTAATGCTGACCAATGCCAGATGTGTAAACCGCAATATGCATGCTCCTGAGGCCCTCTCCAGTATGGAGAACATCGATGTCTTTGCAGTGACAGAAACCTGCAGCAAGCCTACTGACAGCACACCAGCACTACCAGGTTATACCTCATATCATGCGTTATGGCCCCAAAACCTGGACCAAAACATAAAAGGAGGGGGAGTATCCATATGCAGCACAGACACCCATATGACCAGGTAACTGACAATGCACAAACCATCGGAGACCACCAATGTGCACCTAACCGTAGTCAAAACTGCTGTACAGTCTGTAGCATGCTACAGACCACATTTTCACACACAGGAACCCCACCCAGACGTCCTGAAGACACTGGACAGTATGAATGTCCCACCAAATACCAAACAAGGTACTCACAAATTGCCACATAGGTGGTAAACCATTATGTATGGAAGGAGTAATCAGGGACCTAGGGACACAAGTGGACAGTAACCTGTTATGTGACACTCACATTGCCAATGTGGCTAGGAAGACTGTCTATATTGGACACCGTATCATGAAAGGATTCACATCTACGTCAACAGAGGTCATTGTGCCCCTGTACTGTTCTCTTATCAGACCCATAATCTAGTACAATGCCTCATTTGGGATGTACCTTACCTGACACCTGCACCGGTTAGAAAAACCTCAAAGGTACCTCACCAAGAGGATAAAGGGTCTCACATATATGTCATATGCTGCCTGGCTGTAGACACCCCAGCTGAATGCAGTCACATACTGCCTACACAGAGGCATTGTATGTCTGTTGTACAAGGCCATGTCCAACACAGGATTAATGGACATGCTCCACCCCAGAAAAATCAAAGCTACTGGAGCTGTGAGAGTGACAGATGTCAACCTCAACACATAATGAAATAGGATGTGCTGGAGGGACAGATACATAACCTAGAGGCTCCCCACACCCTAGAACAGGATCCCACTCCATGTTAGGCAGAGCACCTCAATGACACTCCTCAACAGGAATATTGCCAAGTGGATGGATGATCGTAGATGTACACTGGGGGTCTTCACTGTGTCATGTCCAGACAGAGGCACAGTAAAGTAAATCATAAATGGCCATAATATTCACATAGCAAGGGGCGGCGAAAGACACACACACTCTGGCTAGGCTTACAAATGCCCTAGGGTGGATAGCCTAGAATGAACCTATGAACCTATGAAGATACAAATTGTACAGGACACTAAGGATAATCCCAAGGCTTACTCAACTGATAGTAGGAACTGTGTTGGGAATTCACAGATATGCTCTGAATCACACAAATATTACAAACAACATACCAAACACACACACATATTGCCAACATACAACCTGACAGTTGCAGTGCAACCCCCCCCCCCCCCAGAATGCAAAATATCTATCCCAGCAGACTGCTGGCCCCTGACATTGCAGATGCTGAGGTAACAGCCAGCATCTACAAAGCAAAACACACAGCAGCAATGGTATGAGATGGTGTCCTGGGCTGAGTCCAACACGGACTCCAAGAAGAATGGAATGCCAAATCACACTACTGCTCAATGTCAGCCTTACCACAGGATATGTACCCAAAGAGCAGTGTACAACAACAGTGGTCCTTCTCAACAAAGGTGTTGCCTGAATGGATACTGCAAACTACCACCCCAGAATCCTGACAAGCTTGGTCTGCACAGCTATGGAAAGGATCAGCATGTACCGCAGACATAAAGATATTGGGGACCTACTGACACTTGAAACTACCCAGTGTGGCTTTCTTAAGTGCAGATCCTGCCCCTAAACATGTTTGACCCATTTGAAACAGTCATTAAGGTCATTGATGAGGGCAATGTGGTCCACACAGCGTAGCTGGACCTTGCAAATGCTTCCATACAGTACCCTATGTGTTCAGTATAGATATGTTCACCAGCTTAAATATAAACCCCTATGTCAGTAGAGGGGTTGAAAACCAGACCAAGGACAGAACTGACATGGTCAGACATGCTGCATCCATGTCAGACTACAAAGCAGATATAAGTGGCATCCCACAAGGCTTGGTCCTGGGACTTCCCTCATTTGGTATATATGTCCCATAGGTACAGGTCAACATGGAAGGACTGTGTCTGAACATGTATGCAGAGGACTACAAACTGCCCACCATATCTGACCCCCCAGCTGACACAATCATCCCACAAAAGGGCCACATAGAAACAGACAACTGGTGCCATAGCCATGTCAGCAAGCTAATTGCAGAAAAGTGTATAGTCAACCCCCGTGGATATACAGTAAGTGCCCACCAATTACCACATAGGTGTTAACCCATTAAGTACTTAACATGTAATGAGAGACCTGGGTACACAAGTTGAGAGATATCCTGCACTGGACAAACATGTGGCTGTAGTGTTCACAGAAACATACCATATACCCACTTAATCATGAAGGTTGTCAGATCTAGATAAGGGGAGGTCATTGTGGCTCTGCAGTCATCCTTCATCAGTGTTACAATTGACTACAATAGCCCCTGTGGTATGTACCTCAGCAGACACCTCCATCAACTGTAAAGTCCCCAACAGTACCTCACCAGGAGTAGCAAAGAGCTTGAACAGATGCCATGTGTTGCCTGATTAAACAAACTGCAGCTCCACACACTGCCATACTGCCCACCCAGAGGCAAGCTGTGCCTGATGTATAAAGCCATGTCCAAGCTGGAATCAATGAACATGCTGCACCTTGTACAATCTGAATGGCAGTGAGCTAAGCACATGAGAGACCTGAACCCCAGCACTGACATACATAGGACAAGCTGTACTGCATGATCCATAACACAGAAGCCACCCCCACTCATGAGTAAACTCCCAGTACAGATTATCCATGGAGTCACTAATTGATTCACCTCAAGAGGAATCGTGATGAGTGGATGGGAGATGGTAGGTTTACCCTGGGTATCACTGTTATGTCACAGGTAGACGGAGGCACAGTATACTAACCATGACATATGTTATGGCAAACTCCACTTGCAATGTGTGTCGAAGGACAAACACACTCTCTGACTAGCATTAGATATGGCCTAGGGCACATCGCTACTGTTTGCCAATGTACACCTATGTTGTGGTATACACTACCAATGTTGGACAAGCCTGGTATCAGTAGTTCATATCTGAACATAATGCAACATGGTCAGATGTGCACAACTGGCCCCTAACCAGGCTGTTGTGCTCACTATGGAAATGTAAAGCAGTGATAGGACTAAAGCCCAGTATACTGTCCACCACAGTGAAAGTACTGAGTCAGTACACTATACGGTACTACAGTGTTAGGTCAGTATGAAAGGATGTTGACAACTGTATGCAAAGTATCCCATGCAAACCCTGCAGGCACAGTATACTCCCTGTTGTGTTCACACACAAAGCAGTTGGACAGTAACTACACAATATGACACACAACATACAACCATAAACGGGAAATATTGCTGAAGTTCACACACATCCACAAATGTGGTGGGCTGCAGAGTTCAACATATGGAAAGCACACACTGGGCATGCTCACACACTTTGATAAATGAGACATATGTCAGACAACATGCCATGGGAAGGCTGAACTGGGCATGCTCACTCACATAGGCCAAATCACAGTTTAGCAGTTGGCCACACATATCTGGTATGTGTACGTGTTATTCCAGGAAGCAACCACGCTACAGCAATCTGCCCAGTGCACACAGTTAAATGACTACAGAGACATATGTGATATAGTGGATCCCTCCCATATGCAAACATCTTCCACAGATACACACGTTGTTCATACAAACAGGGAATGCTATGGCAATAAAGACCTGCAAACAGTCTATCAGCAACAAATAATGTGCATCTGACAATTAAACATATGGGTGTAGAGGTCTACACTAGGCTGTTTGCCCTAGGGAATGACAGCTTAGCCAGAGTGTGCTTGGCGTCTGCTTCCCCAGTACAGTAGGCTACTGTGCCACTGTAAAGTAGGTCACATAAGGCATCGTGTGAGGCTAGTGTGCTGTGCCTCTGTCAAGCAGGGACACAGTGGAGATCCCAGGGTTTGAATGTGCTAAGCCACATACATGTTGTTTGTGTGTGCTGGAAGAGGGTTGCTGAGGACCTCTAACAGTAAGTGGGCGTCAATAACAGACTGAGGGGAGCCTTATCTGCATTGTCTGGACAATTTCACTGTCAACACTGTGTCGTGATGATTATGTGGGATTGAAGTGTCATGCCGGTACTGTTCAGAGATGTCCTCCCTCTGTGGGCTACAGCTCTGCAATGTATTAGCTCACTCTGTCTGTTCGACAGCTCATATATGGCTGGTGTACACCTGACAGGTGTCCTGTTGTGGAGCAGTCGTGGGTCTATGTGGGATAGCATGATCAATGCAAACCTTCCACATGCTCATAGAATGCAATTGTCAAGGATTATGCAGAGTGGCCAGTATAGTCCCCCAGCATGGGTCCTTTGAAGTCTTCAACCCCAGTCTTCACAAGTGTAAAGTCTGCTTGTGATAAATACAGCTTGTTTGCAGTGACAACCTTGTCTGGGGGTGGGGATGGGATATGGATGTCCAGGGAACGGTGGGTATGGTCAGATATCAACAATGGTGGTCTACCTCTGGTGTGGAACAGTGAGCATCCATGTTGCAGATGGTCAGGTGCAATATGTATTCCCCCATGTGGCTGTGGTGAGTGGTTCTGCCATAGCACATGGACCCACAAATTGTAGTGGCTGTAGGGTAATGTTGTAGAGGCCTGAGTAGTTCCCACATACAATATGCCTGTACCTGACGTTAACAACTGGAATGGTGTATGTGAACACCTGCATATCCCGGCACTGTTCCCAGGGAAGCAAAGTGTGTGTCCTGGATGTGGGAGGGGTGTTCTGGACTGGTTGTGTTGTGTGTTACAGGTCCTGTGGTCATGAAGCATGGAATAGAACATAACCTGCCAGTGCGATGTGCATATCTGACCCTGAAGTAGGTGGCTGCAAATGCATATATATGCTATCCCCCACTTGACAGGTAGTACTAGATGTACATACCTCTGTAGAAATAAAGATATCAGCACCCTATAAATACTGCAGGTGCAGAAAAGATGCCCAGTAATTTGGATAGCGCGCTCTACTAATGCGTCTCCCTCAAGTGTCTTAATGTAGTTAGGTAGGGGTTTGAACCAGGCAAATGCTCAGTGTGTGTGTGGGTGAGCAGAGTTGTTGAGTGTGCAAGTCTGTGTGAGAGAAATGTCCGTTTTGGCAACTGGGAAAACACACTACAGGATGCACAGTCCCCTTTCTAAACACTGATGATGTCAGCACCCTATAAGTACAGCAGGGGAAGGAAAACCTCCCAGTTGGGCGAATAGCGTGCTCTGCTGATGCGTCCATCTCGAGTGTCATAACATAGTTAGGTAGGGGTTTGAATCCTGCAAATGCCCAGTGTGTGTGGAGGGGGGTTAGTGTGTGTGCAAATATGTATGAAAGAAATGTCCCTTTTGGCAACTAGGAGAACACACTACAGGATCCACATTCCCCTTTCTAAACACTGATGATGTCAGCACCCTATAAGTACAGCAGAAGGACAACCTCCAAGTAATGCAAATAGCACGCTCCGCTAATGTGTCCATCTTGAGTGTCATAACATAGTTAAGTAGGGGTTTGAATCTTGAAAATGCCCAGTGTGTGTGGAGGGGGATTAGTGTGTGTGTAAGTCTGTATGAAAGGAATGTCCCTTTTGGCAACTAGGAGAACACACTACAGGATGCAAATTTCCCTTTCTAAACACTGATGATGTCAGCACCCTATAAGTACAGCCAGAGAAGGAAAGCCTCCCAGTAATTCAAATAGCACGCTCTGCTAATGCGTTTCTCTCAAGTGTTATAACATAGCTAGGTAGGAGTTTAAATCCTGCGAGTGTGTGTGTGTGTGTGAATAAGGGGAGTTTGTGTGCTTGCAAGTCTGTATGAAAGATATGTGCTTTTTGGCAATTAGGAGAACACACTACATGATGAACATTACCCTTTCCAAACACTGATGATGTCAGCACCCTATAAGTACAGCTGGAGAAGGAAAACCTCCCAGTAATTCGAATAGCGCGCTCTGTTAATGTGTTTTTCTCAAGTGTCATAACATAGGTAGATAGGGGTTTGAATCCTGCAAATGGCAAGCGTGTGCATTTGGATGAGGGGAGTTTGTGTGTGTGAAATTCTTTATAAAAGACATGTGCTTTTTGGCAATCAGTAGAACACACTACATGATGCACATTACCCTTTCCAAACACTGATGATGTCAGCACCCTATAAGTACAGCCGGAGAAGAGGAACCTCCCAGTAATCCGAATAATGCGCTTCACTAATGCGTCTCTCTCACGTGTCATAACATAGTTAGGTAGGGGTAATACCTCTTGCAAAGGGCAAGTGTGCGTGTGTGTGGGGGGGTAGTAAGGTTTGTGTAATTGCAAGTGTGAGAGAACAGTTCCTTTTGGCAACTACTACAATACACCAAATGCTGCATATTTCCCCAGTAAACACAGGTGATGTCACCACACTATCAGTACAGCCAAACAGGGCTAATTGCCCAGTAATGCCAATAGTGCGCTCTGCTACTGGGTCTATTACCACTTTCAGAGCACAGATAGGTATGTTTTGGAAACCCACAACTGCCACTTGTGGTTGTGTCACACAAAATGACCATGTGTGGGTTGTTGTTCATAACAATGCATGACATTGCTTAAACCAGCAATGGCTATGCACACATGATGTATGTGTGTGACACATACACATATATACCTGTGACCTTCAGTAGTTACCATGTCTGACACGTGCCTCAAGTGGATAAATGGTATTTGCAATGCATAACATTATGACTGTATCTTACTGTGCAGGGGCTGCATGTGGTATGTGTATATACAGTGTGAGTTGTATATGGTATCATCCTAACAGCGGGGGATACACATCTGGTCTGGGCCATATAGTCTACATGTAGTTGATGAACAGGTGCTGCATGTTCCCACCTGTTGTGGGAGTGGTAACATGTTGTTCCACTGCAATTCAGTGACTACATGCTGGGAACCTTTCAGCTAGTGTGTTGTAGCTACAGTAATGCTCACACACTATGCTCGGCTGGATGCAGTCCAGCCATATAAAGACATATCTAGAGACCGTCATATTCCCAGTGTTGTTAGGGAGGACAGGTGGGTTTCCTGTGTATGGGAGGGTTGTGTGTGCCAGGCTATGAACCAGAAGGCAGTCCAACACACTGTTAGCTGCTCATGGATAGGCCCTGATGCTTTGTGCTGTGCCAACAACCTGGAGGTGTGTGTATCTGTAGTGCCTTGAGATACCACCCCCCTGTTCATGTGTGGTACATGTGTAGGGGACGACAGGCATGGTATGAGGTATAACCTGGCAGTGATGGGTTGCACCTGTGAGCCGTGAATCAGGAATCTGTTACTGCACAGATATTGCAGTTTACCGTGCTGAGGACAGTGTCCAGTGCATGCATCTTGCAGTGTACACTGCTGGTGTTGTGTAGCATTACTGTTAGTGTCCTATCCCGTGTGATACCCTTGGAGGTGGCTATGTAATCTGTGCCCTGCAGCAAAAGGCACTATGTGTGTATCAAGGGGCTTTGCCAATATACAATGGCCCATGGGTGACACGTGCAAGCTGCCCCTCGCAAATCATTGTGGCTTCCCTAGCATGTAAGCACACGCTGACAGCCATTGGATACCCTATGAATGACATTGGAGATTGAGCAGAATGTAGACATAGAACACCCTTCCTACATATTGTGGTAGCATACCTGGTGAGGGTATAATGGCAACCAAGGTCAGGCTCATACCGGCCCGTGCCACATGCTGAGAGAGCCCTTCTATGTTCCCTATCATGAAGTACAGGGAGGTACATCTTAATTCATCCATAGTGGCATGGACAATGACTGAATCATATGTGTCCATGCCTCTGACTGACCTGTATGCATGTGTTATGTGGTGGACCATAGTGCCCCACGGGCATATCACTGTGACCTTCACCATGTACAGCCTGTTGAGCAGGACCCCACTGCAGCGGCCAAGAGAGGTACCTGACACATCTGTAGCAGGTGTGTTGTGTAGCCCTACAGGCTGTGAGTGTGTGGCACACGGGATGTGTGTGCCATGTGTGGCATGTGCTCTGTTCTGACTTAACGTATGCCTGTGTGCCAGCTGCGGAGGTGTGTGATGCTCAGACAGGATGCTAATCTGAGGCTCCAAGTATGCCCCAGTGTGTTCGGATTGCTGTCAGTGTGGGTCTATGTCAGACTGGTATTGTAGTCACTGTAGTATGTCATGCCACTTGACAGGGTATGGCAGTACTGGGTTCAGAGTGCTCAGTCCCCAGATTGGCTATGTGGTTGCATCTCACACATGTGTTGTACGTTCCTGGCCAGGGGAGAGGGTTGACTGCATACATGTGGCAGCTGTGACATTGCCACATGACTCACATAAACCACAACTGGACCATAGAGGTGATTCACAGTTTACCTCTGCACATGCTACCATAGTAGTGTGATTGCCATGGTGATTAAAAACACATAGGGCCAATGGGGAACAACATACTGAAGGTGAGTATGTGTGGGTGTACTGCTACTGATTTCATAGTGCTGGCATATATGACTGCACACGTGGGTAAACGCCAGGTAAGTCGTATGCAATGTGTCACAGGCAACGTACATGTGAACAGGACAGACAGTGACGTTCTGTCAAGTGGAAAATTGACACACATATAGTACGCTATGCAGATGACACTAGGAATCCACAGAAGCTCTGTAAATCTGCATTGCAGGTGGAATCAGTGTTCCAGGGAACCTCAAGCAAACATGCATGCAAACAAAGCTACAGTAAGCAGGGCTGGAAGTAGTCCATTGTACAACAAAGAAGGGGTACCACTTCCAGTAGGTAACAGTGCAAATATGCAGGCACTATAAACGTGTACCCAGGAATGCACAGCTCAGATGTCCATGGTAAAACTGATATTATTTAATATTTAATTTAATTTAAATTAAATTAGTACTGCACACATATCAACATGTGCAAACATCCACATTGCATAGTCATTGTGGGCAACATGCCACCATTAGTGTACATGTCCATCATTGCGTATCACTACTTGCATTACCTTTTCCCCTGTGCTAACTATGTATGTGGCTATCTGTTGACATCCTTACCACCGGTATGCAATAATGTGCAGCTGTTACACTATGGTACTTACTATGGGTGTAGATAACAATTCAGGACAGTCATACAGCTACTGCATCAGGCATGCTGGGATATACACACAATCATATCAGCACACTGTACTGTTACCAACATGATACTAGTAATACACTTCTATGTAGTCACCCTGTGCATCAGCAACATGTTAACCTGTTCCTGCACTGAGGCTGGCAATTGCAGGAGGTGGCACAGTTTCATCATATGCACAGGGTGTGAACTAGGTATGCCTGAGTCTGCCACTGATACCACCAATTGACATGTATGTGTATGTGTGTTGGTGAGGGACAGCAGTACAGGGTGGGGCACTGTTGGTGCAGTGTGTGCATGTATGTGGTAGCCCTAGGTGTTAACATTTCGCATGTGTGTATGCATGCACACAGTTCCACCTCATGGCTGCCATATACTGGAGTTTGTGGACAGCCACAGACTGCACCTGGCAGGTCATACAGATCAGTGTCTGTGGCCACGGACACGGTACCTGTGCCTGTCAGGGGTGCTATGGACCGTATCCGGTACAAAGCCAGACTGGGTACTATCATCAGAAGCGGGAGTTTGCTGACTGGACACAGGGTCCCTGTTGGGACTGTCCAGAGCCACGTGCACGTGGTCTCCTGGGGCGGTCTGATGACAGCACAGACCCAGCATTGCTGGGGCTGCTGCTGGCACTATGGGGGTATCCGCGGGCCTGTTGTCATCTGCGCCGACTGCCAGCTGCTGCTGTTGCTGGCATACGGCCACGTCAATGCCGCAACCGTCCACCATTGCCCTGGCTCATGGACATGTAGTTGTGGAACTGCTGCAATATGTCCCCACAACGTCTGTCTATGACATCGGTGAAATTATGGATAGCATCCGTGATGTCACGCAAACTGTCAGTCTTGGATGTGCGACATGCTCTCAGCTCCCTCAGACCCTGTCTGGTGTACCTTTCCATACGTGACTGTGCCTGCATGACAGCCCGAAACATAGCTGAGGTTGACAGAACTCTTTGGGTACATCTGCCATAGGCAGTACACCCACGGATGCTCCCATGAGATCCCATGGGCAACTGTCTGTGTGGTACCATCTCAGGACCCTTCCCATGGCTGCTGTGTGGGGAAGCATGTGCCACAGATACCACATTACCCTGTTCAATGCCCACTGTATCCTGTCCATCACCTAGGGACATTGCTGACGTAGGATGTACTGGCAGGATGACTGTGCGCAATGATGGGGTTGACAGCTGTGTACTGTCAATTGGCTGACCAATGACGGACCCTGACACACCTTCCTGTGCCATTACACAGATATCATCATTATCAGTACCTGTGTCACCAGATTCAGGTTCCCTGCTGCAGGACACCAGAGCAGCACCAGAACCTGTGAGAGAAAGACAGGAAACACAGTTTACAATGTCTACACAATGTTACCAGTGATGCACACATGCACACATGCACACGTGGACACATGCAAACATGCACACATGCACACGTGGACACAGGCACACATGCACACATGCACACGTGCACACATGCACGCATGCACACATGCACACGTGGACACAGGCACACACGCACACATGCACACATGCACACCCCGCAGTATACACACAGAGCACTACTGAGTTACACTATTATTACTAGCACTATCAGGACTGTTATAGGTATTGTTAAAACACACTCACTAGCATGGATGGGCTGCCTTGCTGTAACACCGGAGGGACCTGCAGAAATGAGGGGATTAATGTCAGTGGGCACCACTGTGCCATTAATACTGCGTATGATACAGTTCTGTAGTACACCAGTTGCCTTTCACATGTCAGCTGCTGATATTGGCAATATCACACCTGCACAATTACATACTATGTTGACAGCTACATACCAAGGACACACCTTACACATGCATAAACTAACAGTATACAGAACAGTCAAGTGTACATATGGCATATTACCTGCACGCTCCATGTCGTGTTGCTGTGTGGCTCCAGCCTCCATCATAATGCAGGTGTGTTGCTGTTGATGTTCCTGGGCTGGAGCCACAGCACTTAAGAGTAGCCCTTCCAGTCTGGTGAGGGGGGGATGTGTGGCCACCCTACCTCCTGTGGCGACCTGTTACCTGTGGATATCCGACGCACGCTGACGGACATTTCTGATTAAATCACTGCAGTGATGTCGTACCTGCTCATATGTCCTATTATGCGTGCCAATGCCATTTACCCTATGGACAAGGTCTTGCCACAGTGCAGCCCTCTCCTGCTGATTCTGGCTGGTGCGGGAAAACAGTATGTCATAATCCTGCACCAGGCTCTGGTGTATCTCTTCATCTTCTGCAGCAGAGTAGGCAGGATTTCGCTGATGCACCATGTCCTTGAAAGAGAACACAAACAGGATATCAGCAAACTATGTCAGCAAAATATGGCACACATACTATACATGATACTCAACTGTAGTGATATACTACTACTCCCATATGTAGCACGTGTGTGTCTCTTGGTGGATACACATGTACATGGCCAGATATCAGTGCTCAGCCAACACCTGTGCAACAATACCTGCCACATTCCATACAACATATTACCAAGCCCCATCAGTCAGCACACTGAGACAGGTCCAATGCACCACCTCACTCTGGGGGTTCATAACAAGGTAATGTATGTGGAACGTCATCCACTAGTGTGATCCGGACACAAAATAATCGGCCTGGATATACATATCCCACCACCACCACCAGCACAGTAGACTACTTTGATATATATGTGAATAGACAGATTTTCACTTGTTAGGACTGAGATGGTATCTATGCAGCCCACTGGGCCAGTGGAAGCCACAACCCACAATGCTGACCCCTTTGCAAATGCTTCCCACGGACAACCCAAAGAATGCATGGAACATGCACACACAATTCTAACCCAGACCCTATGCACAAAGGTTAAGCATCCTGTCTGGTGGACCCCAGCCAAAGACAAATTGTATAACGATAGAAGGAGGCTACTGCAGGACAGAGCAGAATCACATAAAGGGAAGGCATCTGTGGTCGGCACTAGTAATAAGCTAAGTTCTCTCATAACAACATCTAAGGCCAACTCTGAGAGGGAAATGGCTAAGGACACTATAGATAACCACAAGGCCTTCTTCATTTTTGTTAGACACATGGACCAAAAGCCTCAGATATGCTCTGAGTTAGTACACAACTACATAAAATTCACTGAACCCACAGATATTGGCAAAATTCTGGCAGACAGGTTCAGTGCAAATATCCCCCCCTCCCTCTCCCCCAAAATAAGAAATACTTATCACAGCTGAATGTAACCTCCCTGTCATCCCAGATCTGCAGGTGATGGCCGCCCTCAGCAAAGCAGAACACACAGCATCAATGTGCCCTGATGGTATCCCTGGATGTGTGCTACGTGAACTCCAAGAGGAGCTACAACCGCATATAAAACTGATATTTAACCTTAGCCTTACTACGGGATATGTACCTGAACACTGGCATACAGCAACAGTGGTCCCACTCCACAAAGGAGGCACCTCTACTGACCCTGGGAACTGCCGCCCCATAAGCTTAACCAGCCTGGTCTGCAAAGCTATGGAAAGATTCATTATGGGACTCATATACAGCGATATTGGGTACCTACAGACACTTGATCCCACCCAGTTTGCCTTTGTGAAGGGCTGATTCTGCCATTTGAACCTGGTTGACTTTTTCAAAACAGTCACTACAGCCATTGATGAGGGCAAAGCAGTCCATACAGCCTACCTGGACTTGCCTAAGGCCTTCAACACAATACTCCACTCAGGCATCATAGACAAGCTCATCAGCTTAAATGTTAATACATATGTCACATGATGGGTTGCAAACTGGTTGAACAACAGAATCCATAAATTCAAAATTGCGGGAGCCATGTCAGACTCAAAGCCAGTCACAAGTGATATCCCACAGGGCTCTGTCCTAGGACCCCTCTTGTTTGGCATTTACTTCTCAGATGTGAAAGCAAACAAGGGCAGGTTGTGGATGACAAAGTTCCCAGATGACTGCGAACTAAGTGCCATAGTCATTACACCAGCTGACACACACATCCTACAGACAGGCTTCACTGAAACGGACAACTGGTGCAAGAATCATGACCTAACACTGAATGACATGTAATGTATAGTCATCCCCTTTGGGTAAAACAACGTACACACAACTTATCACATAGACATACATATAGATACAGACCAATAACACATATGGAGGGTTCACAGTATGTAGACTATTAAATTGTTACTTTACATTACCTGTGTTTGTCACAGCTGGTTGCGTTACTGTTAGTATAGGTTCCTGCTGCTGCTAGCCCAGTTTGATACTGACACTGATGACAGCTTCAACTTAGTTTGTTTTAAGTGTGGTTTTTGTTTGTGTTTTTATTTTCTTTTTTCTTTCTTTTTTTCTCTTTCTCTCTCTCTCTCTCTGCCTCCAGATGGTGCAATGAAAGTATTGCATGCGTGGAGTGGGAGTACAGGATGCTTTTGTAGGTATCTGCATATGTCCATGTGATGACCTCTGCACCAATTGTAAGCCAGCATTTGCTAATTGCATGCAGCCAGTTGTGTACTGATTGCAGTTCTCACTGTGATTTCAGGGCAGTGCTATAAAAGGGTACGTGAGATAGGCATTGCCCTTTCAGATTGTAAGGGCGGGGACCATGCTGGTATGCTGTGGACACTGTTCTGTGAGTGTAAAGGTTAGTATCTCTCTCATAGTTCAGGCTGTGTTGTAGATTAACATTTCTCCATTCATCTCTCCTGTTTCCTGTACTAAGTGTGTATGTACACTGACACCTACAACTATATATATATATATATATATATATATATATATATATATATATATATATATATATATATATAACTGACATTATTACCTACTAGCTACCAACTAGCATGGCTGTTTCTGTTCACACACTACTATTGTAGAAATCCACTAGATTTGACAGTAAATATACATGACATGCTTTGTGTACTACACATCCTATATTCCCTTTACATTCATTCCTATTATTACATGATATATTTATTGTAGCACAATGTTCTTGTATAACAGTCATGGCTTAGTGGTAAGTCATGCAGACTACTGTTTCCAAGGTCTTGGGTTCGTGACTGACAGTGGAATTTTATTTTGCTTTTGAACTGACTACAGGACCTGTCATTCAGAGTGACTAAGGCACTTTTAAGCAGTTGTAACCGGGTTAGCGCTGGTTTGCGCGGAGCTCACTCATGCGCACTGGTGTTCAGCTCTGCTCACACCTGCTTACAACTGCTTAACAGTGCTTACTCTGGCGCACACCCATATTTTCTTTGAAAGAAATGAAAATAGGGAGACAGGAAAGTGGTGAAAAAGGGGTCACAAAGAGGGTAAGACAGTAGGGAAACAAGCTTGGGTTTTGCAGGAGGGGTGTAGGTAAGGCCCATAGCTGCCCATTTCTTCATCAGCAACAGCTGTGCATATGTTTGTAATTTGGTGTGACATTTGAAACCTTCCACTCCTGAGAGAGGTGTCAGGACAACAATAATACTTGTTGTACAGCCATTTGTAATTGACAGTTTCCATGTCCAGCAGACATGCGTGCGAAATGGGCAGCTATGTATGGGGCGTAGGTTTTTTGTGGGTACAGAGTGCCCTTTTTTTTTTTTTTTTTTTCAGGTGAGAGTGGTATGTCAGGTAAAGGAAGTCTGTATAGCTGGGGAGGTAGGTTGGGTAGGTCAACAGACAAGACAAACAAGACGCATACAGGGGCGGTGTATGACACGTGTGGGGGGGTTACACAATTGACGGGGACGGATGTTTGGATATCCAGAGCCCATGAGCCCACAGATTGCAACAGTGGAACTGATATCCCCACCCATGGGCAGTAGCCACTGTACCTTCACTGCCCAGGACAGGGCTGTGCTGGGGGCTGTGTAGGCTGGGCAACAGGCATGCCCGTTAGTTGTGCCACCTGTGCCTCAAGCTGGCGTAGGGGCCCAAGAACAGATTCCTGGATCTCCCTACGCACCACAGTCCGGACGCTACAGAGGGTGAGTGGTGGTTCTACTCCGGCCACACTTGCAGAGGGGGGATGAGCCCCATCCCCTGCAGCACTTCCACCCGCAGGTGGCACAGGGCCACCAGAGGAGGGTCCGGACTGGTTACTACTGCCAGGTGCACTCGCCAGCTGAGGTGGGAGAGGTGGGTCCACTGGAACCTGCCTTCCCTGTCGTCCTATGTTTTGCATTATGTCATGACAGTTTGGGTTAGTAACATACAATACCATTCGCAATTAGTTGTAAAGCATGCATTAGTATTCCCATTAACCAAACACCCAGATATTCACACCATTGAACAGCGAGCATAACACATGCATAATTTGAACAGCAATACACAGTCCAACAACATGCAGGGTTGATTGATGGCAACAGGCCATCAGGTTTGGATGTATGAACAGGGCAGATGCATCAACGTACATGCAAATATGTATGACCCAACAGGACAAATGTCCAGGGGTGTTAATTGTGATTGCACATACCAATTTCACGTGGAATGGATTATATGTGGTTATAGGGTAGGGTGAAGAAAATATAATTAACACCTTCAAATACCAATACATATGCTGTACATTTCTAATAGCTGCAGATATATACACACTACTGTTCTACCTACAGTTTCCTATGTGATAACTACTTCAAGTTGGTGATAGGACTGTTACTGCTACATCAATATACATTTTATTGTTATTCATACACGTTCATATCTGGCTTTGTTCAGCTACATCATCCTGCTACATTTGCTTTATATAGCTATAGACAACTGTGGATGTTTGGTATTTCAGACAATCATACTATCTGCATATTGCAGACTGAGAGCAACATATCCAGATTTTGGGATACACATTCCAGATGCAGGAACATTTTGAACACATTTCGCAGTTTGGTTCTGCTTGTCACATTCATTTCATTCTGTACTAAGTGCAGTATACTTTATTCAGAGGTTATTACTACTTTATTGGTGGATTCATAACTCTTTCTCACACTCTCTCACTTGTTTTAATTTTACAATTCAGGATGGTACTTACTTCTAGGCTTTATTGACATGTTTTACCTGTAGTTATTACAATCCTTTCCAACAGTCTCACTTCTGTCATGTTTCAGTATTTCAACAGGGATATATTTCACACATGTGATTTGCTCATCTTCTGCAGCTGTACTTTTCAGCCTGCTGCAGGTTGTGTACTATTATATTACAGGTGGGGCATCTTTATTTCAGACTTTATTTTAGACATTTTCATTTTTCTGTTTGGATTACAGACTGCAACACACTTTTGTAATCAAGCAATACTTGCAACCACTCTTACACTGTTACTTGCACATTTTATTACTTAGTGACTACACTACACTCTTTTGCTAACTGTCATTCTTTTATATTTATTTACAGTTATAGGGAGAGGATTACTGACCTGCCTGGTGGCGCAACCACATCAGCCTATCGCCATAGGCTCTGCGGTTTGCAGAATGGACACCTGCAGCTGTAATATAAATAAAGTAATATTGGAATACACATCTCCATAATATCAGCTAGGTTAATTTCTTATGTACATAATTAAATGTAACTTACTCAGTAGTGGGGCGTTGGGCATTTGCCGGGCCTCCTGGATCCAAAGGTTCAGTTGGTCCTGCTTATGTCTCTTCAGGTCCGCATGGTGGTGACGGACCTGCTCACCAGTCCTTGGAATCCCTGTGGCACTGGTGAGATCATGAGCCAACCGGTCCCATGCCACAGCCCTATATGCTCCCCACAGGACCTGGCCCTGCATGAGTTGGGCCTCATGATTGTAGACAAGGAGCCAGACCATATATCTGGACTCCTCAATGCCCCACCTCTGTGCTTGGAAGCAACTACCCTCACCTACTCCTGACATTCTGGCTGCAAATTAGTTCTACAATCAGTTATGCTGTGTATTCCCACCTATGGGGCTTATATATGCCGTTTTTCCCGCACTTATCTGTGATTGGCCATTTTGGAATTGTATCAGCTTCACAAAACCTGCTTTGTCATGCTCCTCTTTCTATTCATTCCTATATATTTGCTATTACTGCATTTCTAAGTACAGCTGTCATGGCTTAGTGGTTCGGTACCTTGACTATGGTGTATAGTATCCTGGGTTTGAACCTGGCCACTGCTTTTTATATTTTATGACTGTCTAGACAGTCTAGGGGGTGTGTCTGTGTAAAGGCAGTTTTGTTACAGCTTGCTCAACGTTGCCCGTCGGTTAGCTTGTTGGCGCGGTGCGCAGCTCCGCGCAAATGGGTTACGCTGGTTTACGCTTCATTTGGCTGTCAGCATGCATATTACGCTCAGCTCAGCTAGGGGCACACAGTTTCAGCATGTTAAAACATGGCTCACCTACGGGCACTCATTTTGCACCTGTTGAACCATTGCTCACCTACGGGCACTCATTTTGCACCTGTTAAACCACTGCTCACCTACGGGCAGATACACTCAACTTGTTAAACTATAGTTCAGCTATGGGCACATCTGGCATTTTTTATTATTTTGTTATCTCACATTTCTTCAAAATAAATGGCCTATTTCATTACATTTTACATAAAATATAATTTTATATGTGTACATATATGTCAGGGACTTGTTTCATGCTTATTTCACTAAAAATAAAAGTTGATGTTGTGTGGGCTCGAACCATGACTGCCTGCTCTTCAGCCGATGTCTCTACCACTAAGCTATTGCTTTTTGGCTTACTTTGCATAGTTAGTTCTTATATGCTTTTCCACTTACTGCTAACTTTGGCTGAGCTACGGGCATGCCCTTGCAAACGAGTGCACTCACGGGCAAACATCTTTACAATTAAAAAAAATATAACATGTTCATTTATATAATTTTATGTTCATAGTCTGTGGGGGCATGTGTTGTGTTGTGTTTATTCACATTTCCATGTACTCTGTCGTGGGGGTTTACTTTGGGCACTTCTTCTGTGGGCGTGTCCGCTTGCAGGGCTCGGACTACGGACACGCTCCCTACTGTCTTCCACGGACCGTGTTAGCCTTAGGTGTGATTCAGCATGCCCTCATGCATATGCATGACATGCTGACATCACACCATTTAACTGCAGCCTCCGTGTAAGCCTTGTATCTCTTACACGGAGGCTTCGTGAATCCTGCCCTTAGTATATGTATGATATGTGTTTTCAGTGTTTTGAGTTTTCAATGTTTTGAAGTTTCAGTGTTTTGGTCTTCTATATTATGAAGTTTTCTCATTTTCAGTGTTTTAAGTTTTCAGTGTTATGAAGTGAATCCATATATGTATATATCTATATATATATATATATATATATATATATATATATATATATATTTATATATATGTATATATATATATATATATATATATATATATATATATATATATATATATATATATATATATATGGGTTTACTTCAGAATACTGAACACAATTGTAGTGTAGGAGGCAACCCCCTGCACCCTTCATTTGAGGGCTGTACCCCCATACCCCTACTAACTATATATACCAACTCCAAGATTGCACAGCAGTGGAGAAGGGGTGAATTCCATCATTCAGTATTTTGAATTTTCATATATATATATATATATATATATATATATATATATATACATACATACATACATATGAATCACTGTTGATGAATAATGCTTGAATAATTATGTAACAAAGCTTTAACACCATCCAATATCTTGCATTCAAAGATATAATCCTATTCTACTTACAAATGATGGACTATACGGAATGACACTGCATTCATAGTCATTATTTAAAAGAATACAAATAAGCACTTTATCTTAATTTATTATCTGGTACACTTTATGCATTCTACAAAATATTTCCAATTTAAAAATGAAAAATTGTCTTTACTATCATTATTACTCTGCATTACATAGATTTACTTATCACGCCTGCCACTATATGTATTCTCATGTTCATGCATACACACACACACACACACACACACACACACACACACACACACACACACACACACACACACTCACACACACTCACAAACAAACACACATGCAGTTCTTGTTTGCATGCATGAGTAATACACATTTGAGCTCACAAATTGATGCTATGACAGATTTTCAAGTTCAAAGACAAACTTGATATTTCCCAGACAATGTCAGGTGTCATAGATCATGGAAAAAACACTGCCCTGTCAGCCAAAGAATGGAACCCTTTCTGATCAGTATAACCTTTTTCCATTTCTTTCTTATATAAATATTTTGTAACACAGGTCACCAGTAGAGGACAGATGTCATGCTACTGTGTTAATATGTCTACTTTAAAAGTTGTACTTTTCACTCTTCAATGTTGTTATTAAATGGGATTTATTACTTCTCAAAGTATAATACACCTGAAATGCAGACTCCTAAGAATATGGAAAAGATGTCTTATTCACAGCATTATTAATACTGTCTGCAAACTAAGTGGCCTAACAGCAATGGACTTGTGTAAACAATCTCCCAGATTCTCAAAAGGTTCACGGCATGTATGATTAGTGTAAGATAAAAATTTGCCAATATTGAGGCTGAGTGATCCATGTACGTGCACGTTTGACATGCACAAGCGCTGTAGCACTAGTGCTGCATGTTCCCAGCCCCCGTATGCAAATCACTCCATTTGCAGGTGAAAACCATGCAAATGAGGTAAATCTGCCATCCAGGAAGCAGGAATCAGGGTGTGCAGAACTAGCGTAATATGTAGTAATGTACTTGGTACTGCAAACTCCTAAACAGAGCTATGACAGCTCCAAATAAACGCTGCATATCATTGAGGAAGCATGCCAATGGCCAAGTAGAAGGCCATTGGCATAGCAAACAATGCCAAATGTACAAAATACAACTTTTATGATATGTCCACCAATCATGGCCATTGAAGTGTAGGGCAGTGGCGCGCAGAAGGGACCGGTGGAGAAATAAGAAAATAAACCTAAAAAAAGCAGTCTAACTAAAATCAGTACTCTGACATGCAAGTCAATGGCAAGCAAAAGGCAACCTGGCCAGTGAGTAGTGGTTGCTAATGGATAGGCACAGTGTGACACGTAACTATGCATTAGCAGGCAGTTCTGTGCAAATGAGGGGAAGGATAGTGAATCCTGGTTTACCCCAGCATGTGAGGCAGGTCCCAACAGTGTATGAGTATGAATAGCTGAGTGCAAGACTAGGAGATAGGCGACATCATGTGTGAGAGTGTCAGGCATACTGTTAATGGATTGGAGCCCTGTGGTTCAGGGGTGCATCCAGCTTAAAACAGCAAAGCCAGGGGATGTATCTAAACATGCCCAGCACATATGACAAAGTATAAGCAGGTGTGTGTGTGCCACGCAATGGGATCTACAGGAATATAAAGGAAGTGAACCCAGGCAATAGCAGCAGTGTACACATTGGAGTACACCGATTGAGTGTCGCATCCCTGGGATGAATCAAAAGGGCAATGGGAAGGGAAAGCAGCAGTAGGAAGTTAATCAAGGGGTACTAGGTTCGCTGCCAGGTGAAACATATCAGAACCAGCCAATTACGCAGGCAGCAGACCAGCCCAGAATACCACTATAAACTATGCAAACACCTACCCCTCCATTTTTTCCCACACCCTACACCACCGGTGTAAACAAACCCCCTGAACTTTTAACACTCACAACAGCAAAATGTTAGTAGCTGCAATAGCTATCATACAACTTGTGGAAGAGGCTGAAGGTGATGAGGACGGGAATGCTGCCATCAAACCCACAGTGAGGAGATGGAGAAGAGTGTACATACCCTGGATAAACTACCAAGGGCTACATGAGCTGGAGATAGTGGACCACTATAGGGTGGACAGGGACCTTCTACAGCAGACTGTTGAGCTGTGCCGGCCAGGCATAACACATAGAACTAACAGAGGGTAACCCATCCCAGTGGAAATTAAGGTATGTGTAGGCCTAAGAGTACTAGCTATAGGTACTTTCCAAAGACCAATTGGGGAGATGATGGGCATCTCACATGCATCAGCTTCCAGGGTACTCCACCAGTTCCTGGATGCCATGGCAGCACATCGGTGTGCACATATATTTCCCTCTCACTCATGAGGTGTTGGCCAGCAGTATGTGTCTCTTCCAACAAATAGCAGAATACCCTGAGGTAGTGGGTGCAATAGACTGCACGCACATACACATCAAAACACCACCTGGTGAGCAGGGTAGGGTCTACATTAACTGCAAGGACTTCCACTCCATCAAATGCCAGGTCATGTGCGATGCCCAGGGCATAATACTGAATGTGTGTGCTGGCCGCCCTGGAAGTTATTACGATTCCCATATCTGACATCTGAAGCAGCTGTACCAGAAATTTGCCAATGGGGACATCCCACATGGTCACCTAGTGGGGGATGCTGGATACGCACTGGAGCCGTGGCTGATGACACCCATCAGAAATGCACACACACCCGAACAAGAACTCCATAATGAGGCACACGCACAAACAAGAATCATAATAGAGTGTGTGTTTGGGATGCTCAAGTCATGGTTCCAGTGCCTGGACACATCCATTGGAGCCTTGCAGTACTCACCAACTACATGCACCTAAATTGTCCTTGTATGTGCCATGTTACACAATATGATCCTGTGGAAACAGCTGCAGCAGAACAGCAAGGGGCAGGGCCACATAGCCCCCCACCAATGCCAAGGCCTGCACAAGCACAGACTGACTCAGAGGAGGAACAACCGGAGCCCGCGCCAGTAGGCAGAAGGAGGTGTGCCCAGTATGTCCTGACCCTGGCAAAGAGGCAATGCATAGCACATACACTGACACGGGAGGGACACAGGGAATAGCACCTCTCTCTGACTCTCACATACAGTAAAAGTGATGCCAAACATTACACTCCCTGTGCCTACCCATTCATAGGCAGTGTACTATATGCATCTGACATAGGCAGCCCTGCAGCACCACCCGCCATACTGGGACACCAACAAGATAAGGGACTCACACATGCCAGTCAGGAGGGGGGGTCAGATACTGAACAACAGTCACAGCCAGCAGGACAGGTGTAGACAAACACAAACAAATGCCATACTATGGACTCTGAATGAGGGGTATGGGTGACCTCCACCCAGGCCTACATGGGCAGACTACAGCAGGCCAGGTAGTGGGATGTCAGTTGTGACGGCTAGGAAGTCAGAAACTAATGTGCATGCAATCAAAAGATAAGAATGGTAGTACACCGGTATGGTGTAGCCAGCATGATAGGTAAGACTACTGACTGAAATGGACTACAGGACATGCCAGTACAGTTCTAGCAAATGTGTACAACTGTCAGGTGTGCCTCTCCACCCCACATAGAAATATAGCAACAGAGAGGTGCGCCCTCCCCAATCTTGTGTAGAAACATAGAAATAGTCAGGTGTATCCCCCACTATGCAGACCGGTTGCAACAGTCAATGCCAAATGATCGGTGAATACCCTGCAGACACAGCATGCTACCTGTTGGTATACAACAGAAAGGTCAGCTGTGCAGTACAAACCACTGGACATGCTCCACACATGCAAAACAGATGGCCTTACTGGGCATGCTCACACACTTAGGGAAATGGGCAATGTCAGTCATCAACATACTGAAAGGTCATACTGGGCATGCTCACACACTTAAACACATGAAGGCCATGTATGCAAACACCAGTGGACCAGACATATCCAGCGGTTGCAATTGTTATGGCAGACACATGTCAGTATGGACCACTCATGCCTTGCATACACAATGGAAAGGAATACAGACATATATGTAAGAACAACACACCATAATACACCAAAAGTAGATGGATATGGATGTGTGGAAGAGGATGACAGTGACAAGGAGCCATCCACAAATGTCCCATCGAGCACACAGCCAAAGGGCCCTAAACACATCATGTGCAGATGTCAAACACTGCAATTACTAGTGACCAGTACTTGTCAGCACCACAGACTATGTGGTCCACATGCCAGCTGAGCAACATTGCTGTACAAGGACATAGTCAGCTAGTTGCCCTATACACGCACCTGTGACATATGACCCCATGTGTGGCAGCCTGTGGCATGTCACCCCTACATGAATGGTGTATGGGCCATGCACACACTGGCCAGCCCATAGCAGTACCCTGACAAGCCTGCTGAGGTTATTAAATGTGAAATACACCTTTGGGAGAGTTGTAGGCTAGTAATCTCTGTGGTGTGTCACATAACGGTATACTGCTGTAGTGTGATAGACTAGTAAGTAGGAGTTCTAACCCCAGAGATGTCAACTGTGTGTGTGTCTGTCTCTCATTGACTGTGTAGAGAACAATGTCTTTTAGACTACTCACACCCCTTATTATTCACATACCCTACATTGGCAAGGCTGCTGATGTCACATAACTTAAAATACACCTCTGGGATGATCGTAGCACATCCCATAACATCGTATGGCCATAGTGTGATTAAGGAGTTAGTTGGGAGTTCTAGCCCCCGATCTGCCAACTGTGTGTGTATGCATGCATTTCTAACTGTGTAGAGAGCAATGCTTTTAGGGTACTCACACCCCCTAAATTTCGCATACCCGACTTTGGCAAGGCTGCTGATGTCACTGACCTAGAAATACACCCCTGGGAAGGCTGTAGCTCAGTGAACTCTGTAGTGCATCCCATAACTGCATACTGCTGTAGTGTGATGAACTAGTTAGGTAGGGGTTCTAACCCCTAACCTGGCAACTGCATGTGTGTCTCTGTCTGTGTATATGTCTGACTGTGTAGAGAGCAATTCTTTTTAGGATACTCACACTCCTTACAAGTCAAATACCCACCTTTGGCAAGGCTGCCAATGTCACGCTCCTTGAAATACATCTCTGGGACAACCATAGCCATCCCATAACATTGTATGGCCATAGTGTGATTAAGGAGTTAGTCAGGAGGTCTAGCCCCTGACCTGCCAATTGTGCGCATATGCATTAATGTCTGACTGTGTAAAGAGCAATGCTTTTAGGGTACAAACATTTCACATATCCACCTTTGGCAAGGCTGCCGATGTCACACATCTAGAAATACACCTCTGGGAAGTTTTCAGACTAGTAATCACTGTAGCATGTCCTGTAACTGCATACTGCTGTATTGTGAATTAGAAGCATGGTTGGGTTCCGTCCCCACACATGACAGTTTCGGATGTATTGTGTGTGTCACTGTCTGCATTTTAGGCTAGTCATTTCAAATGCCCTACTTTGGCAATTCTGCTGATGTCAGTCAGTGTGAAACACACTTTTGGGCAAGTACTACTCCAGTAATATCCATGGTGCATACTATAGCTGCGTAGTGCTGTAGTGTAGTACACTAATTCAGTAAGGGTTCTATTCCCAAACATGACAGGTGTGAGTGTGTATTTGTAGCCTTTATCTTGTGTAGAGGTGGTTGTGACTGCCAATGTGGGGCAGGTTTTGCATATTTCTTACATGGTGGCTATATATATATATGACAATGTCCACTGTATAGGTATAACACATGTGATATGGCTGAGATGCCGTGGTGCAGAGCCATACCCAGACATGTGACATCAAGGCCAGCTCATCACAGTTAGCAACCTCAGTATTACCCAGAGCACACTCTCACCTCATGTGTAATACACACACACACACATGCCTAGCTAACAGCCAATATGTGGGTAGTGCACTGCATATTGGCCACTGATAGTAACTATGGAGTGACAGTGGTTGGCCACAGAGGACATGACACCCAGTCCTTCTGTCCAATATGCACATACATGCAGGCAGTGCACCTTACCCAAGTTCCCCAATGGGCAACTGCACCACCTGTGGTGCCATCACATGTGACCCACAATGGACATACCATGCCTGACAACATGCCCGTATGGACAGATACCATTCACACCAAGGAATGTTGATCGCATGCACTCCATGTAAATCCAAAGTAAAGCTGCTGTCCATTACCAGCTCCCGCCACAGGTGGCCAGGACTGGCACATCTGATGATAATCTGTGTTCACAACATGGGCTGGACACCCCAGGTACAATTCCACATGTCACTGTACATGCATGTGGGAGGTGTGCACATCCCAGACACCATCCATGTCATGCATGAAGGAACACAGACATGGCAAGTAATGCACAGCATTGCCCACACACAGTAATCACCCAGGTGACCGGATGGGGGATGCAATACCCACCTGTGTGGGCAAATGCAGACACTACATCCCTAAGCCACAATGCAGACCATCATCATGTGGCCTGATGCCAAGGTACACCCATCGCCTAGCCTTGGACAGCCATCTGGCACAGTCAAACTCCACAAACCTGTGCAGACATGCACCCATGCATGTCAGTATTGACACCCTGTGTGTCTGTGGGTGTGTTGCATGCTGCAGATGTTTACATTCACACTCCCTACAACCCCCATGGGCATAATAAAGCATGCTGTCTGATGTCAGACACCTTCCCATACCCTTCTTCCATACAGCCCCCGTATGACCTGTGTGGTGCATGGGATACCTGCACAGTGATGTGATGTGGCAATCCCACAACCAATGAGTTGTACACCTGGCCCTGCCAAGTGTGTCAGTGTGTGTGTGTCCTTGTGAGAGTGTGGCTGTGTTGATGCTGGTACCTGTTCATTTTGAAAGGCATGTGTATGTCACAAACCATACAGCTACTGTATCCCTCTTGCAGATGTCACTCACCATCACATATATGTTCTGAGTGCTCCACAACAGGTAATCCATGTGGTGAATCCAATAATTGCAGCGAACTGTGCTAGCACTACATAGTTGTCAGGGGTTTGATACCCTGTGTTGCTAAGTGTGTGACACAAACATGCTTCAGTTTTACCCTCCCACCCCTCCCTGACATGTATTTGCCTCTGTCTGCATCCCCCACCCTCTCTCAGGTGGACGTGGAGACCTACACCTGCTTTGCTTAGGCAGCAGCATGTGTAATGTAAGTAATGCTCATGATCAGCTGATGGCCTCTACACAAATCGCAGCCCTCCCCTAGCTGATTGCATGTGACACAGCTGTAGTAACATTCCCATAGCCAGTTGTATGGAAAGACACTCCAATACCTGGGAACATCATGGTGGTGTTTGCCCTTTTCACCCACTGTGAGCAGGAACTAGGTCTGTCATGTGCCAAACAGCATCTCAGATAGATTGCTGTGTACCTCTAACAACATACACTGTGGAAACAGTGCAACAAACAGGAGGTGGATGTGCCTGACCTGACTACAGACTGTAAGTGCCGCTATACTGCATGTGGAGTAATGTTGATTTCACAGTGTTTGTGTGGATATGACTGCTGTACATGTCTCAATACCTGCCATGTCAGTTCTATGTTGATGGGGAATCTTCATCTGCAGGGTCACCTGCAGCCTGAGCAGTGTTGTGTCAGTGGTTGCATGTGTCACCCACGGAGCATCTAGCTGTCGACTGCTGAAGGTAGTGTGAGGATTGCAGTTAGTAGATGGAGAAAACTGCGGTAGTCACAGACATCATATCCCTCAAAGGACATATGTTGCAACAACCCTGTAACAACAGTAAATGTATGTGGTTATCACAGCAACACATCAATATTGGCCCTGTGTATGTGTTCCCAGCCACACCTCTGTCAACCTTTGTACATATGTCATGCATGAAGTGGTGCATATGTGCTGTACACCATACTTTGTGGCATCATATCTGAGAACAAGCCACTGATAAATCAGACTGCTACACATGTTATGTATAGTAGGGGTTACATTACATGACATTACCTGCACATTCTGTGGATGTCCGTACAGTACTGAAGTCTGTGTACCTATAGTGAATGTTGACAGTGTGTGTAGTGTTGCTATGTACTTTAGCCTTTGTACAGACTGTGGTAGATGACATTGTTCTAGTTCCCCTACTATCAGATGTTACATACTGCCCCACTGTATCGTACTGTAGTGGCGTACATGTTTGTAGGACCATAAACACACATGTCCCATACCACAGACAGCCACCAGACCAAACTGTGTAGCAGGCCAGTATATGTAGGCTCAGTCTGTGAGTGGCACATATGAGGATGATATCAAACGCATAGTCCACATACTGTAATACCATGCTAGCTAACCATATGTGGCTGTGACTTTGTTCACATTGGTTGTGGATATGCACTGTCACACAGGTGTATCTTACCCTGTGCTGTGACATGCCTGTTGAGCCTGCTTTATATGCAGGTACATGTGCATTCCCCCTTGAGAGGTGTAGGCCAGGGTTGAGCCAGTCTGCCTACAGCCTTCACAGTGCATTGTGACATACCTAGCAGCTGAGTGTACCTACTCAGTGGGATGTAATGTGTAGATACTAGCCAGATGTCCTGCTGCCGGACCTCCCCTAACTGTCACGTATTTCAGACAGGGCAGTGGGATGCAGTGCAGATGTATGTCAATACCTATTGTGTAGTATGTGGCCATGGCACCCCTGTATCAGTGGTTATACTGTTACAGGCCAGGCAGAGGTGTGTGTGAATGCATGACCTATGGTGGACATCATATACCACTCGTTATGTGTTATACCAATCTAAATGGCGATCCACATCCATATTGTCAGGCAAGGTACACATGTGTAGCACTAAGGGCTTATGTGTATAGCTCTGGAATGGATAGACTGTGTCAGACCCTCCACATATATTGACCAATATCTCTGCTGCAGTCCACAGTGGCATTACGTGCTAGCAGCGGTACTGTACACTGATGTCCTTTGGATTTCATTCAGTAACCAATGGCACACATGTTATGAGCAGATGTGACCTTCCGCACACACCATGTCTGTGAAGACAATCCCATTGACAGTAGCAATAGTCTACTACTATACCTGCTATAGATACCTGACATCCCCTGCAACTACGACATTGGGAACATAAGGGCTGGGGTTGGCCTACACTTCATGTCCAGGACATATGGTGGGAATAATGTGCATATACATATCCAGATAGCCAGATATACATTTACACCCAATTAACACTGTCATGGCAACCACCCACTTTAGATTCCCACATCATGTGTTCTTGGTCCCATTATATCTCTTGTGTGATGGACATCCGTCCTGTGTGTGGGCAGCAGTGCTACAGACACCATGTAGCAATACCCTATAGAGGAGAAATGGTGCATTCAAGGCAGCCACATATTTGTAGGAGGATCAGGAAGTACAGACAGACTGCGAGTGGAGTTGTGTTATGCTTTGTACAGTACTGGTGTTACTGGGTGTGGGTGTACATAGTAGTTTGCCATGGAATGCAGTCCATCTGCATAGCACACAGCTGTGGTCCTACCCTCATTCCGGCCGGAGCTGTGCCTAACATGTCTTGTCTGTCCACCACACAGGTGTTGTCAGATAATCCACTGGCAGTGTGTGTGTTGCGTGTTACCAGTACATGGCTACATCCATGACCATCTCTACCAGCAATTCCCTGACTAAGGGTATGTTACAGACTATCCTGTAACACCTGCACCTTGTGTAGTGTATGGCAACAGTTGTCCACTTATGTGTCTGTATTCCAGCCTCTGTCCATCACCTACATACCAAGCTTTGCACATATGTTATGATGTTGCTGGTTGATCCATAGTGGTCTGGGAGTATAACACAATGCCATGTCTACCATCAGTCCACTGCCATTGTAACCCCTACACATATGGTGGGGCTGAGGCCATATATGTTTGGGCACCACCTACACAATACATGTGTGCCCTCATGCACTGCAGAGCCCAATGTATGTAACAGTGGTATATGGCCCTGTATTATTGAGTCAGGGGGAGCACCAGAAATTACCTAGGCTGCTACAAAATATGGGGTTATCAGGGCTGAGCTGCCTTAAGGTATCTGGATGTACAGTACCATATACTTCACCTATGTGCACATTACTGACATGGATCTGGGTACTCCAGGACTACTTCCCCCTGCCATACAAACTGCTCTGTGTGTTGGTGTGCTCGTGATGGTGTCAGTTATGCCATGATATGTAGCAGTTACAACCCATGTGGTCATAAGACGTCTATGCCACCTACTGTGTTTGTACAGTGTGCAGATAGAGGCTGCTGAACTACACACCTGGAGTACATTCTGTTGATTGTTAGGTATCATGTGGCCAAGTGTGTCTTTCCTATTGTACAATGTGAATGTCCTGGCCTGGACAGCAACAGCTGTGAACCTTTCCAGCCCACTGTATGAATGTAACTGGTCCACTGTAGCATCACTCCATTGATATAGTTGTCAGTGTCTGAACAGCTATATTGCATGGCATGTAGAACTGTAATAGTAGATGAAGAAAGGTTTCCATGTCTGCAAACCTGTGGATGTTGTTTTACCTATGACCTCTCTGCGGGTGTATGTTACATGCCATGATTGTTATTTGTATGGGTGGCACATACAGTGCCCAGTCATTCAAAGGTCAACTGTAGGAAAAGCGGCTGTTCCATATTGTGTGCACCTACCACTTATGTATCGTACTGTACATATAACGGCATGTGTATGTGTAGTCACATGTATATATATATATATATATATATATATATATATATATATGTATATATATATATATATATATATATATATATATATATATATATATATATATTTATAAATATGTATGCCTGTATCTGCATATCTGTGTCTGTGTATCTGAAGCCTGGTAATGTTGATGGCTTCCACATAAAACATTCCCCATGCGAGCCAGACTGTACTGCATGATATGTTACCAATAACAGCCTGATATCATACGGGTGGGATGTAGTACATGTAACATCATGTGCCCATGTTGTCACTGGCCCTGGTTATGGGATCTCCAACACTTGGTAGTGTATTGCAGGGTGGATGTGTTTTGCTGGGGGATGCCTATTTGTACAACTCGTATAGTATGTAGTGCCTCTCAACCCCATTAACATAACATTTAGCCTGTTACACTCCTTTCCTTAACAGCTACATGTGCCTTGCAGCACCAGCACAACAGTGTTGTACCAATGGATCAGTAGGCATGGGAATTTCATTGAGATCTGCCATGTGTGTGTATGCGTGCATGTGTGCATACCTGTAGGGTACACCAGTCCAAGTCCACATACTCCCGTTATGATACACATTGCCACACAGTAGTGGAGATATTCTTGTTGTCACCCATAGGTGTGGCAACACAATGCAACACCCTACTATGCCTGTGGTGTGTGCATCACATGCATATACCTGTTGTACCACTGTTGTGATATGCAATGGGTTGTTATTGTGTCTTGGCCAATGTGTGATAGTGGGTATGTCAGAGTATCAAGATGGGTTCTAGTGTGTACAATATCCAGTGGGGAATGTGGGTGCTGTGTACACTGTCTTTACACCATGGTACACCTGGTATATGGCCCACGTACCACTATCAGATGGCCAATGACACCATCACCCATACAGGTAACAGATAGCATACAGCCCAGTTACACATGTGCTGTGTGCAGCCTACCTGTAACACATTGGACACATGGACTAGTTAGTTAGCAACTATACAACCAGGTCTCTAAGATGTGTGTCTAACTGTTATGTGTCAGTCAATGTGTATATGATGGTATGACACACTGTGTATTCTCCATATACAAACATTAAATCCCCCATTGCCATATTGTGCATGTCTGTGGATGGTCTGCATGTAGCATGTGACCTGGTACACATCTCACCCTACAGATGGTGCTGTGAGTGCAATGACAGCCACACAGTTCAGTAGCACTACATACCCGAGCTGGGGTCTAGACACAGTGTCGCTAAGTAAGGATGTGTGTGTATGTGGAGCATCTGGAGCGTTTCTCCCCGGGCCTCCACTGAAAACAGGCTCTGTGGAACCTAGTTGGACATTCAGTAACCAATGGCACACATGTTATGAGCAGATGTGACCTTCCGCACACACACCATGTCTGTGAAGACAATCCCATTGACAGTAGCAATAGTCTACTACTATACCTGCTATAGATACCTGACATCCCCTGCAACAACGACATTGGGAACATAAGGGCTGGGGTTGGCCTACACTTCATGTCCAGGACATATGGTTGGAATATATGTGCATATACATATCCAGATAGCTAGATATACGTTTACACCCAATTAACACTGTCATGGCAACCACCCACTTTAGAATCCCACATCATGTGTTCTTGGTCCCATTAAATCTCTTGTGTGATAGACATCCGTCCTGTGTGTGGGCAGCAGTGCTACAGACACCATGTAGCAATACCCTATAGAGGAGAAATGGTGCACTCAAGGCAGCCACATATTTGTAGGAGGATCAGGAAGTACAGACAGACTGCGAGTGGAGTTGTGTTATGCTTTGTACAGTACTGGTGTTACTGGGTGTGGGTGTACATAGTAGTTTGCCATGGAATGCAGTCCATCTGCATAGCACACAGCTGTGGTCCTACCCTCATTCCGGCCGGAGCTGTGCCTAACATGTCTTGTCTGTCCACCACACAGGTGTTATGTCAGATAATACACTGGCAGTGTATGTGTTGCATGTTACCAGTACATGGCTACATCCATGACCATCTCTACCAGCAATTCCCTGACTAAGGGTATGTTACAGACTATCCTGTAACACCTGCACCTTGTGTAGTGTATGGCAACAGTTGTCCACTTATGTGTCTGTATTCCAGCCTCTGTCCATCACCTACATACCAAGCTTTGCACATATGTTATGATGTTGCTGGTTGATCCATAGTGGTCTGGGGGTATAACACAATGCCATGTCTACCATCAGTCCACTGCCATTGTAACCCCTACACATATGGTGGGGCTGGGGCCATATATGTTTGGGCACCACCTACACAATACATGTATGCCCTCATGCACTGCAGAGCCCAGTGTATGTAACAGTGCTATATGGCCCTGTATTATTGAGTCAGGGGGAGCACCAGAAATTACCTAGGCTGCTACAAAATGTGGGGTTATCAGGGCTAAGCTGCCTTAAGGTATCTGGATGTACAGTACCATATACTTCACCTATGTGCACATTACTGACATGGATCTGGGTACTGCAGTACTACTGCCCCCTGCCATACAAACTGCTCTGTGTGTTGGTGTGCTCGTGATGGTGTCAGTTATGCCATGATATGTAGCAGTTACAACCCATTTGGTCATAAGACGTCTATGCCACCTACTGTGTTTGTACAGTGTGCAGATAGAGGCTGCTGAACTACACACCTGGAGTACATACTGTTGATTGTTAGGTATCATGTGGCCCAGTGTGTCTTTCCTATTGTACAATGTGAATGTCTTGGCCTGGACAGCAACAGCTGTGAACCTTTCCAGCCCACTGTATAAATGTAACTGGTCCACTGTAGCATCACTCCATTGATATAGTTGTCAGTGTCTGAACAGCTATATTGCATGGCATGTAGAACTGTAATAGTAGATGAAGAAAGGTTTCCATGTCTGCAAACCTGTGGGTGTTGTTTTACCTATGACCTCTCTGCGGATGTATGTTACATGCCATGATTGTTATTTGTATGGGTGGCACATACAATGCCCAGTCATTCAAGGGTCAACTTAAGTTAAAGCGGTTGTTCCATATTGTGTGCACCTACCACTTATGTATCTTACTGTACATATAACTGCATGTGTATGTGTAGTCACATGTGTATATATATATATATATATATATATATATATATATATATATATATATATATATATATTTATAAATATGTATGCCTCTATCTGCATATCTGTGTCTGTGTATCTGGAGCCTGGTAATGTTGATGGCTTCCACATAATACATTCCCCATGCGAGCCAGACTGTACTGCATGATATGTTACCAATAACAGCCTGATATCATACGGGTGGGATGTAGTGCAGGTAACATCATGTGCCGATGTTGTCACTCACCCTGGTTATGGGATCGCCAACACTTGGTAGTGTATTGCAGGGTGGATGTGTTTTGCTGGGGGATGCCTATTTGTACAACTCTTATAGTATGTGGTGCCTCTCAACCCCACTAACATAACATTTAGCCTGTTACACTTCTTTCCCTAACAGCTACATGTGCCTTGCAGTACCAGCACAACAGTGTTGTACCAATGGATCAGTAGGCATGGGAGTTTCTTTGAGATCTGCCATGTGTGTGTATGTCTTCATGTGTGCATATCTGTAGGGTACACCAGTCCGAGTCCACATACTCCCGTTATGATACACATTGCCACACAGTAGTGGAGATATTGTTGTTGTCACCCATAGGTGTGGCAACACAATGCAACACCCTACTATGCCTGTGGTGTGTGCATCACATGCATATACCTGTGGTACCACTGTTGTGATATGCAATGGGTTGTTATTGCGTCTTGGCCAATGTGTGATAGTGGGTATGTCAGAGTATCAAGATGGGTTCTAGTGTGTACAATATCCAGTGGGGAATATGGGTGCTGTGTACACTGTCTTTACACCATGGTACACCTGGTATATGGCCCATGTACCACTCTCAGATGGCCAATGACACCATCACCCATACAGGTAACAGATAACAGCATACAGCCCAGTTACACATGTGCTGTGTGCAGCCTACCTGTAACACATTGGACACATGGACTAGTTAGTTAGCAACTATACAACCAGGTCTTTAAGATGTGTGTCTACCTGTTATGTGTCAGTCAATGTGTATATGATGGTATGACACACTGTGTATTCTCCATATACAAACATTACATCCCCCATTGCCATATTGTGCATGTATGTGGATGGTCTGCATGTAGCATGTGACCTGGTACACATCTCACCCTACAGATGGTGCTGTGTGTGCAATGACAGCCACACAGTTCAGAAGCACTACATACCCGAGCTGGGGTCTAGACACAGTGTCACCAAGTAAGGATGTGTGTGTATGTGGAGCATCTGGAGCTTTTCTCCCCGGGCCTCCGCTGAAAACAGGCTCTGTGGAACCTAGTCGGACATTCCCGGTCAACAAATGTTAAATTAAAAAATAAAAAATAAAAAAAAACGTGGATGGGTTGACATAAGGGTGAAGATTATACCTGTACCAGCAGGCAACAGTCAGGTTTGCATAGCCAATAGCTGTTATACATATCTGTGGCATGTGTGCAACTGTACACCACATATGTCACAGCCATGGTGTCACCACACTGACATACCACTGTAGAATATGACTGTGGACAATCCTCCTGCTGACACATGTATGCCTACAGCACAAATGGATGACAATATGGTGATATCAATTGGTGTTACCAAAAGCTGAGATGCATCATAGCTGCATGGCTACACTACCTGACATGTATGCAGTACACATTAACCCTGATTACATTCTACACTACAGTACACTGCAGCACTCTATCACAGTCACCGTGTGCAACAGAACCATGTTAGCCTGTCCCTGCACTGATGTTATGTATGACAGGGATGTGGCACAGGCATCATCATTTGCACAGGGTGTGTGAACATCATCTTAGCTGCATGGTTACACTACCTGACATGTATGCAGTACATATTACCCCTGACTACATTCCACACTGTGGTACATTGCGGCACTGCATTACAGTCACCGTGTGCATCAGAACCATGTTAGCCTGTCCCTGTATCAATGTTATGGATGACAGGGATGTGGCACAGGTATCATCATATGCACAGGGTGTGTTGCAGGTGTGCCAGAGTCTGAGGGTGGTCCAAACATGCGTCACCGTGTGTGTGGATGAGGGGTGTGACTCCTTGATTGGGGCATGGTGATATGGTATGTGTAGGTATGGGGTCAACCTAAGTGTGGTTGCATAGTGTGTGGGTATGCATGCACACAGTTTTGCCATGTGGCTGCCCTATACGGGCAATGTTGGACAGCTGCAGATTATACCTGGCACGGTGTGCAGTTCACTGCCTCCAGCTATGGACACGCTGATTGTGCCTACCAGGGGGTCCATGGGCACTTGCAGGTACAGACCTTTAGGTGCTACTCCCCCCTGATGATGATATATATCCGCTGGAACCATGTCCCACCTGGGACTGGCCAGGGCCACATGCATGAGGCCTGCTGTAGTGTGGTGTGGACAGCAGCACCTGTGGTGTGCTGGGGCTGGTACTGCCACTACAGAAGTGGCTGTGCATCCTGGCATGTCCATGTTGACCACCAACTGCTGGTGTCTCTGGCCTATGTCCTTGCGGCCATTGCAGCACTCCCACCACACTTTCTAGCACAGACATACCATGGTCAAGGAGAACACCAATCTCACCCCACCGTCTATCCATGACCTCTGTATATTCACGGAAGGCACTAGCGAGTTCATTGAGGTTGCCACTTATAGATTTGAAAACAGACCTCTGCAGCCTCAGGCCCTGTCTGGTGTGCATTTCCATACATGCCTGTGCCTTCATTATGGCCTGAAACATGCTCAATATGGTACCAGTTGTGGTGCCTCCTCCAGAGGTATGATGACCTGCGGTCCTCCCACTAGCAACACAGTACATCTGCCGATGTGGTAGGCTTCCGGACATCTGGCTATGCCGATTGTGACCCGACACAGTTGGCATGGACACCACACTTTTCTGGCCATTGCCACCAAGCGCCAACTGTCGCTCTGCTATGGCCACATGTGATGGGGTTTGTAGGGGCACTGTAACTGTGTGTGGGCTTGGGGTGGCTAGGAGGGTGATGACACATGTTGGTGCAGTGTTGGCATCTGACAACCCCACCTGTTCCTCACCTGTACCATCATCATCGGTATCTGTTGGGACACCTACCTCAGTTTGCATGCAGGAGGAACCCTGACCCACCTCGCCACCTGTGGGGGAAACAAATGCACACATTAAGACCTGTACAGCAATGCATAACAGTACACACACTCACACTAACAGCCACCTTACTACCTCACTTTCCCTGAGCTTACAGACAGTCCCAAAGTCAGTTTACATATGTTCCCCATCCTGCATGACACTTGCTAATATACACATATCACTGCAGCCCATTAAAATATCATTCCTTTCCTTGCCTACACGTGCGGTTACTACACATGACCTGTTACTCCATCGCCTCCCTGACTTGGGTGGAGTAGGTTGTATTACCCTGTGAATAGGCAGTAATGGTACACGAGGCCCCTATATGGTTGGGGCTGCTACATTCATTACATATGTCACACACCAGAACCTCATATACAGTCTTGCCCAGTAAATGACTCATCTGCTGCACAAGTGAACCATCATATGGACAACAGTGCTACCTGGATGCACTCACTGATGTGCTGTGGTATTTCCCCATTGCATTTGTAGTACTGCATATGTGGGTAGATGGTTACCTATCTGCTGCTGGCAATATGATGTGTATACCTGGTATGTATTGCACCTCCCAATGCATGCTCCATGCTAAAGACCTTGTTATGCTATCAGCTGTCCTGTGTTCACATACCTGACAGGTTGTCCTGGCTTCCCATGTCTCACTCCATGTTCAGCGCAATCCCAAGGGGAAGTACCGCGATGTGGTCAGTCCCACTATTGCCTGTGCATACATGGACACACACACACACATACACACACATACACACACACACACACACACACACACACACACACACACACACGCATGTGCACACACACATGTACACACATCTGACATGCATTGTTCACACTCCACTAGATTGCAGTTACGAACACAACTGAGACACACACACACACACACACACACACACACACACACACACCCCACATCCCTACATGTGGATTTGCAAAGCATTTGTACACACAGTCCTCCCATTACCCTTCTGTCAACATGCATTACATATGGAGCTCAACAGCATGCAGTGCAACTATATTGACATCATGCTAGCGCAGTCTACATGTGTGTGAGGCATGAGCTTTGTTGGTAGGTGATGGCCCTTCCCAGTGTTAACACTGCACCCATGTACAAAGTGTTACTGTGGACATGTTCTGCACCCTGCTTTGTACTGTGCACCATACCTCGCAGGTGTAGAAACCATTGATGCATCTGTAGTACTGTGTCGGTTATGTCAGCTCCAATGCTCACAGCCCCTATGTGTTGTAGCAACTCATACCTGGGATTATAAGTGAACAGCTGTCAGTTGTGGATGCCTGATGTCTGTGTTACAGATCACAACATCAGCAGTGCATGTATGACCAGTACATGACTATTACACTGACAACCAGCGGACCTTACCATGGCTGTGAGGGGTGTCCTACACATGTCCCAGAACTCTGCATGGTTGCAAGGTCTACTCATGTGCACATCCCTTGGAGTGCACACACTGCTGTCATGAGTGCTGTGGGGTCGGGGTTACGTCGGCAACATTTACTTAACCTGATTGTGTGCAGCTGCAGTCATGGTGGTGTTGAGTCACACATGTCCCTATTGTAGGCAATGTGTCCTGCCACACTTCACATCCCTGTGGAAACATTGCACATTGACAGGATGTTAGTTATCTTGCAAGTGTCTGTTGTACCCTTCCAATACCCCAGCATGGTCTCTACTGTGATGCAGTGCATTTCACAGCAACAAAACTTGAATGTGTACAGCATTCAGCATGGCTAGGTGTGTTAGATGTGTGCATGGGATATCCCTTAGCTATTACATGCCCAGTTTATCATCATGCATGAACACAAACCATACTCATCGGTTATGGGCTGCTGCCATGGTGGTATCCTGGAGGGACCTACATAGGAGTGTGAGAAAGCTAATGTCAGTGGCCACAACTTTGGCATTCATAAAAGGTGAGTGCAGCATTATGTCAACAGTAAAATTATACAATATTACAGCTTATACACAACTGTTTATTACTAATACACAGCAGCAGACTATGTATATGACATCTCAATATTGCATGATATACCTGTACAGATGCAGATGCATATACACGGGTGGGGTACCAATGTGCCCTGGGGCCTTATCTGCATGCTCCTCAGCTGGTGTGTCATTGACACCCACCTCCAAGATGTCCCCTGCCAGGTTTTGATGCTGCAGGTGGACAGGTGCCACAAGGCTGCTGAGAAGCTCCTCCACACATGTGAGGGGTGGATGGGCAGGTTACCTCCCCATTGCGAAGTGGTCTCCCCTTATGGCAGCTGCATGCCATCGTACATGTCAAAGAAAGTCGGTGCAATGATCCCGGACCTGCTCATAGCTGTGGTTATGCAGTCCAACATAATTGACCCTGTGGACTAGTTCATTCCACACGGCAGTCTTTTCCTGCTGGTCATGGGCTGTTCGGCCAAACAGCAGTACATAGTGCTGTATCAGGTGGTCGATAATGATCGCTGTTTCAGTGGCGCTGTACATGGGAAGACGACTATGCGACATGTTTCTTGGAAGACATAAGGATGGAAACAGGTCTGAGCCACACATACAGCAGGGTTACCATAGTTCTTAATACACATATTTGTCTCCCCCCACCATATCAGCTACAACAAACTGTTCACAGACTGCAACTGTTATGTCAGCTGCTTACCTACCATTGGGACATATGTAGTATTGTACCATGCTTTGTGCTATGTGTATGTGCCACGCTTTGTGCTATGTTTTTGTAGCCATGCTCCCTGTGGGGACACTTATCTTCGCTGGCTTGTTACAGACTATTTCACCTACATGCCATTGTAAATGCCACTATATATATATGTATAAATAGACATCTATGTACATATATGTGTAGATATATGTTGTACATTGTTGCTATACCTATGTCTATATGAGTGTCTGTGTATGTGTACACATACATGTCACATTCTGTATCACACAGATATGTGGAGTGCATACAGACATCTGGCCCACAGGCCCACATTCTGTAACTGTCTGCCATTCACAGCTGCACTGTTCTGCCTTGCTGCAGCACAGACAGGTGCCACATGTGAACACAGACTAACATTAGGATGATAAATATGGTGTGAGATTACTGGTACACCTATTACACACCTATGGCATTTGGGCATGCTACATTACACATTAACATGACTGTTCTGCAAGTGGTGTGCTCTGACACCCATGTGTTTATCATGATGGCAGTACATCAACCACCAGCTATTGTCCACACTAACATAACATACACAGATATTATGGCTGACATCTTTGTCATTCATTGCTGATCTGCACAGTTGGCGGGTTTGTCCTACTGCTTACAGGGACAGAAAGTATTGTACAGAGCAGTTGTTCAGAGGGACATCATTACAGGGACAACTACAGATGGCACATATCAAACATTCTACATCATATATCCTATTATGCAACAACCACCCATTAATATTCCAAAACATGCACATTGATTGGTCAGCATGCACGTTGGAAATCAGACTTATACTAATGGAAAAAGGTACGGTCACCCGGACCTTTTCCATTAGTATAAGTCCTTTTTTTTTTTTTTGTTACAGCAACGGAGAACGCAAGATCTCCGTTACTTTTTAGAAAGTGTCTAGCTATGTTAAAGGAGTTTAACATAGCAAGACAGCTTTAAGAAAAGCAACGGAGAAACTACACAATCTTAAGATGTTCTAGACTACAGACAGAGTGAGTAGTGTCGTTATGTGCATTGTATATTGCTGGTCTTGCAGTGTTTCCATGTACATGGTAGTTTAGGATGGAATGCAGTCTGTCTGTATAGCTCTCAACAATGGGCCTATCCACATGATGGCCAGTGGATTGTCTGTTTGCTTTTGCCTGTGCATCTCGCAGGTCTTGTCCTAGATATATCCCCAGCAATCTGTCTGTTGCATGCTATCAGTACATGGCTACTTCCAGTTGTGTTCCTGATGTGTTATTCCTGCATAAGGGTATGTTGCAATGAATCCTGTAACACCAGCAATTTGCAGGGTGTATAACAGCAATATTAGAAGTATGGCCCTGTGTTTCTGCCTCTGTCCTCCATATATGGCTGAATTTGTCCTGCTGTGATACGGTTAGGGGTTGTTCGGTATTTGCCTATCATTATTTACTGTTAGCATTCCTGCTTTCATCCCAGTCATATAGTGGACTCCCACAACATTTGTTGGTCAGGGTCCATACATGTGACAGATACATAGACATTATCACAGGTAATAAATGTCCCGCTAGGCCTTGACTACAGGGTGTAACTGGCGGCTGCTGAACTACATCTGTTACTGTTTATTGTTACCTATCTTGACAGCAAATCCTTTGTCTACAGTTGTATGAATTGATGAGCTTGGCCTGGAAAGCATAGTATGTTATATATCCTCACTGTCTGCATCTACTTTTCTGTGTGGGCCTTGCATTCCTCACTGATTAAATATATCCAGATCTATGTGATGTAGGTAATGGCATACATTATTGTAAAATACATCATTAAAGGTTGTCTGTGTATACATACCTGTGTGTCATCTCATGTCCTTTGAATAGTAAGTGGGTCTATGTGTAATGCAGTACTCCTGTTCAGTTGTAAATGTTGTTTAGTAGGTTATACAGCAAAACAATGTTGATATACAGATTTCACATAGAAATTAGAATGTGCTGTAGTGGGACTCGAACCAGGAATGCATGTGTGTTAGGTAGATGCTTTGCCCACTACACTACTGCAGTTCTCTGTAGTCTGTGTATTTCTACCTTAATGTCATACCCATGCTCCCTTTCCCTTGCTCCTGTGCTCCACGTACACAGCATCCACCCATTCTCCAATTGCTAGCCCTGCCATACCACACCTCCACACATTTCCCTCTCTGCACATCACATTACTCCTCCATTTTACTGTCTCGATGTAACCTTCTGCAGGGTCTTCATCCGTATAGTCCATGTATGTTCAAGCCTTCCCTTGATCCTTCTCCTATACTGGTGAAAACATCATTGTGACCCATAAAGTCTGGTGCATCCCCCTAGGGACGGACCTGTTGTTGTGTCAAGAGTAGACTTTGCTGGTCTACACTGTTTCTCCCACTGGTAGCATCCTGACAGGGGATTGAGAAGCAGTGGTCTGCTCACACACCATACCATCATCATCTCCCACTTCTGCAGAAGAAACACGCCCCCATGGCATGCCCCATTTTCCATTCCTCTCTTCAGTATTATACAAGGCTACTGTTCTCACAGTATGCGTGGACAGGCACTGTTCACTGATACTCATAGACTGCTTGGAATACTGTGACTGAGCACTGTGCACTTGTTTGCTGGTATTAATGTACATACTTACATACATTTCCTTTACTGTTGACTGACTGTGCCGGATGATATGTTTGTGATAACAGCATCTGATTGTATATCTGCCATGCCTTTGTGGTAACTCACTTGGACTATAGTGTGTGTGTGGGGGGCCTGGGAGTGCTGATTATGTTGTTATTGGCCACGATGAGGGCTGTGGGCTACAGCATGCCTAAGGCACTGTGGGGGAAGTGTAGGTGGGTATGCACTGCTTTGCGCAAGGGTCAGACTTGCTGACCTCCAGTTATGGCATCTTACACTTGGTTGGCCTCCACATTGCTTAACCAGTGTGGGCATCACTTACCACTGCCCAAACAGGCATACTCCTGCTTGCTGCCACATATATACCTCATACATATACACATACCTCAGAAATCCAAATCCCATTGAGCCACGCGCTCGAGAGACTTGAACCTCAGCACTGAAATAAATAGGACATGCTGGAGGGACAGATTCATAACCCAGAGGCTCCCTTCACTCTGGAATAAAATCCCAGTCCAGGTTAGGCAGAGTCCCTCATTGACTCTCTTCAAGAGGAATCTTGATGAGTGGATGGGAGATCGTAGGTTTACCCCGGGTATCATTTCTATGTCACTGTTAGACAGAGGCACAGTATACTAACCTCGAAAAAGGGCATAGCAAAATTAATTTAAAATGGGGGGCGAAAGCCAAACACACTCTGGCTAGGCTTATAAATGCCCTAGGGCAGATAGCCTAGTATGAACCTGTGAATCTATGAACCTATATCCCCATGCTTCTTCATGTACATGTCGGTATTATACATGCTTAAGTTAGGTGTACATGTCAGGTATGACTATTCATGAAGGTCAGTGTAAGGTTAAGTGGGATTCCAGTTTAGCAGTTCTGGATAGGTTACACTCAGGTATTAGGGTTAGGTTTAGTTATGCCATACCTGTTTTGTAGAGTAGATGTCAATAATGAAGACGTAGGTGGGTAGGTGGTGGGGGGGACATTTTAAATGTATAGTAGGCCGTTCGACTGATTGGTGGGGGAGCAGTAGTGCAGCTTTGCAGGGTGCTGGGATATGTATGCAAGGCAGGGCAGGAGGTGTCAGTGTCAGTAGCTGGTGTAGAGGTATGGAGTGTTACTTGGGGAGTGGTGGACTTCACCAGGTGGTGAGCAGGTGGGAGATCCAAGTGTGCTTGAGGTTTCCCTTCATTTGTTATTTACATGTGTAGTCTTGGACAGCTGTGGTAATACACCTGGGTTGGGGGTTCCAGATTCTGCCACTATAGTTGTGTGGTGGATGTCACCTACTTGTGACTGTGAACATTACTATGAATGAAACAGGGGTCGGTAGGTAAGTGGTGCTATTGTGCCACACAGAGGGGCTGATAGTAGGGGACATGTCCAGGGATGTGCAGGATGGCTTCTGGGAAGGTCCACAGCTCGACATTTCTTTGACAGTGACAGCTGTGTATATACCCTGCATTGGTGGTAGGTCTGGACACTCACACCACTGGGTGGGAGTGACGACTGCAATAATACCTTGTGATGACAATTAGTTCGGCTTACATGCCTACAGCGGGGTGTTGCAACCATGTGTTCTTTGGTGTCATTTTGTGGGTTTGCAACAAAACATCTGGTTATTCCGCCCTTTGCACTTAAAACTAGACATTGCTGCTGTGGGACTCGTACCATTCATGGCTGCTTGTTAGGTGTCAAGTCTGCCAATGCACACTATTGCTTACACCCCTGGGGCATTCCACATAGAACTGCTCCAGCCAACACCTGCATGTCTAGGCCCATAATTACATACCGATAGTTCCCCACCCACACCTCCTCTTCAGCACTCTTCCTTACTGTGGGTGTAGGTCGGGTCTGGCCACACCAGTAAGCACTGCCCACTCCCCATTTCTTGGGACCCATCACGTATGTTGTCTCGCCCCATGGATCATCAGGCTTCCCCAACCTTGTAGTCTGAGAACATACATGCCCTGCCTTTGGACATCCGTGTAATGGCTGGAAACCCAAATATCCATAGAATTTTTGGGTTATCCCACAATGGACATTCTTGTCTATGTTTCAAGATTAGACTTGGCGGGTCTCTCCCACTGTTAGTATCCTGCCTGTAGTCTGGGAAGCAGTGGTTTGTTTACTTTTATTGTGTGTTTGTATGTTTTACCTGTCTAGCTTGGGGGGGGGGGTTGATGCTACATATGAAATGTTTGTTGATTGGGCCCCTCACATCTATTGGCATGTTCTGTGAACATATGTCAATCTTAAGTGCTGTATCATATCATAGCTATATAACTGTGTATATCTACACACACACACACACACACACACACACACACACACACACACACACACACACACACACACACATATATATATATATATATATATATATATATATATAAATAACGATGTGGATGTATGTGTGTCTGCATATGTATATATCTATATGTGGCTATTTATATATATGTCTATCTATGTATGTATAAATGTTTACTACAGAAAGGGAGAGGCATGTATCTATTTAGTTATGGGTATATATACAAACACACATACCTCTACATATTTAGCTACATATCCTGTAATGTTGCCTGGTATTGCTGGGTACTGTGTTTTGTGTGCATACCGGCCATCCTTATGTGCCACGTATGCTTTGCGATACCTATAACTAAATCCGTTAGTGTACACAGAGTCACACATGAAATCTATTGTTAGTACCAGGTAATCATTTGTCCCATGTGGGATAGCCTGAACATTGGGTATACAACTTTCGTCTACACCCAAGAGTTACATAGGTACCCATGGATATGTGTATGGACTACGGCATATGCCACATCTAGGACACTTGGGTTGGGACATCATACAGAATGGGTCCCAGGGGGGTGGGGGGCAATGTGTGGTGATGTGGTAGCAATGGGCCGGTAACCAGGGTAGAGATGATGGCTGTGTGTGTGTGCTGCGGATGTGAGGAAGCAGAACTGTGTGTTATGCATGTATGAGTTGAGTATGGCCTGGGTTGGATGGGCCTGTTCTGCTCGGCCTGCCTAGTGGGTGGGGGAGAGGGGTATGTGATGTCAACATGTGAAACATAGCAGAGGGCCCATTTAATTCCCTAGTTCACTGACAGACGTGCAATACAATGAGCTTGATAGTGCATTGCAGGGCGTACGTGTTTGGCTGGGGGGAGGGTATGCAAATTCATATGTGATGTATATTGTTTGGGGCCTCTCAGGCCCATTGACGGTGCATGTGGACATGTATGTTTCTGTTCATCTACAATTGGTATCTACAGATATCTGGCCATATATACCTCTGTGGGTATATATATTTGCTTATATATTTCTAACTATGTCCATATATACCTATGGAGACATATATCTGCGTACATATATGTCACTTGATGTGTATATGTGGACATATAGATGTTGACATATATATGTGTAGTTGTCGGCATTTGCATGTATCTCTGTTCATATATTTGTATATATATATATATATATATATATATATATATATCTGGATATTTATATATATGTATATATATATATATATATATATATATATATATATATATATGACTACATCTATAGATATGTTGCATCCATTTAGATAGTGATATATTTGCACACACATGCCCATCTAGCTGTAGGTATACATTCTCTGTACTGTTTCATGACTGGGTTGAGGTTATGTTTCTGACAACATAAGATGTCTGCATATCTGGCATGGTGTAGTGGTAAATCATTTTGTGTATGGTGTGCATTGTCCAGGGTTCAGGCCCTGCAATACCTGTTTTGTTGCTGGGCAGAACACCGGCCATTGGATACGGTGCGCTTAAGGCACTTTCAAGCAGTTTTAACTGGGTTTGTGCAGAGGTTAGCACTGCTGACTTCTGGTCACAGTGTCTTATACCCAGTTAGCTTCTCCTTTGCTTAATCTGTGTTGGCAGTGCTTACCCCCATGCAAATGCACTTGCACATGCTTACTAGTGCTTACATATGCTTACTGCTGCTTATCTGTGCTTACGCCTACTTACTGCTGGCTTATTCATTATGATACCTACTCTTCACATGTGCATTTCCTGCAGTACTTCTGTTCATAAAAAATATGTTATTTAGTGGGTTTTGCATTGCAAATATTTCTTATACCATGCTTTGCCATGTAAAATAGACAGTGCTGTGCTGGGTCTCAAACTGGGAATGCTTGCTTGTTAGGTGAATGCTCTGCCCACTACACCATTGCTGATATGCTTCATTTGCATATATCGTCCTTGTTATCCTCTTCAGCCTTTTGGGTTGCTTTCACCATGGCTGAGCAATGGGCACACCAGTGCACCTATAGCTAGCTGTACTCGGAGCTTTAGACAACAATACGGGGGTTTCTACTTTTCCTCTTTAAGTCTTGTTGCTGTTGTATGCATGGGGGACTGTTGGTGGGGATATGCGGACATCTATGAGCGACCTTGCTCATTTATTTCCACTTTCTGCTGTTCTACTTTGCAGGGGTGTGTTTATTCTGAGTGCTCTTCTCTCAGACACACACCCTGCCCTCTTACATACTCCGTGTATGCCTAGGATGTTGGGCAGTGCGCCTTCATTAATATGCATTGCACGCTGCCGTCCTGCTCCTAAGCAGCCACTTCCATGCAGGACTACACTAGCAAAATATAACTATAATATATATATATAGATATATATATATATATATATATATATATATATATATATATTATAACAGTTAACTATAGTTAATATTTAGTTAGATTATTAAATGCGGGGGATTATGTATAGCAATTCTGTTGTGATGTTTGCTGTAGTAATACAGTTTGACGAATATGCTAAAAGCTTATGAGATACACATTTATTTAAAGAAAATGTATAGTAATCATATTTAAAAATTCAGAATTTGCATATAGGCTTTGTGTGCTTCTTATTAAAAAATACTGCAGAAGAAAGAAGCTCCATAGAAAAAAAAATCAGATACCTGACATAGCATCTTCCTTCTGAACTAAGCTCAGGGAATGTTTTTGTGTTATTTTTTCCCCTGCAAACATAATCCTTTTTAATGTGTTTTCTATTTCATGCTCCCCATATGTGGCATTTGCATCATTTGTACAGTAGTAGAGATGTGCGTTATTTCTTTTCTACCAGTCCATGCACCCCTAGATGGTAGCTGCGTCTTATATGAGAAAATATAGCAAAGTGGAATAATGCTTTGGCCTGTGCATCACTGATAATCCAGGTAACTGCATTATTCTTCTTCCTCTGAGAAATATGGTGGATAAATAATGCTGGCTGTCATGTGTAGGAAATGAATAAAATCCCTCTGCAGTACTGCCATCTGGCAGTCAACTGTTGTCATTGCAAAGAGATAATGGATGTTTTATAAGGCTGGACACTGTCAGTTCAGTCTGAAAAGGGTTCTTTTGAATTGTCTGTCTGTATAAGAGAAGGTTGGTGTTGCATGCTGACTGATACGAAAAAGATGGGTATGACTTTGATCAGTCTGCTGTTCATTGCTATTGCAAGTTGTACATATGTCAGTCTGCTCCAGAACCATTATCTCAGGTTTACTTGTGTGGATAGAAAGTTATTTCTCCATCATTGCCATGGGCAGTTGTCTTTTTTTTAATATATAACTTAGATAACTGCAGCATATAACTTAATAATTCCAGGATTCTGTAATATGCAAAGCTGAACAGAACAGCAAGAGCTTCTGTAAAACCCACTGGTGAATGATTACTCATGTGAATAACATAAAAGTAAAACATCCAAGTGACATCCAGATATCTTAAATAATAAGCACTGGTTTAATAAAATACATAACTTTTAGTGTAAACATTGTCGCTCACCAAATGTAAATGCACTGATGATATGTATCGAACTGGTGTCATACAAAATCAGATTAATAAGGAATTAAATCAGACGTGTAATGTTAATTAATCACAGTGATATAACTGCACTATTTAACTGGAACCGTCAGTTTCAACCTTTGATTTTCTCATTGTGTTTTCCCTAAAATATGGAGTTTTAAGTCAGGAATGTGACTGCACCATACATGCTCTGTTTAACCTTGTTCTCACACCATGACTGTGGAAAAAGGTATGATATATACAACACAGATCACATAAAAGTAATATAGTGCCAAAGTTTGATCTGAAACTGATTTGTGTAGTAGCATCTAAAAGCTGGAAAGTATTAAAGGATAATCTTTTGTCTGTAAAATTAAATGGTTTGATATAAGCTGCCACAAATGATTTGCAAACCATTCATCTATCAGCTGAAATTAAATTTTGCTTTACTGTAAAAATTGTATGTATACTTTTAATAAAATAAGTATTATATTTTTCCTTCCACAATACTTTACATTTAACAACTAGTGTGACAGTGGACTGTGATGTAAGTTTATTATTTTTCACATCAATATTGGATTAATATATGAATGAATAGATTACGTGCGTGATTCGATAAACTCTATGTAGGCTTCGTTCAGGGCCTACACAGAGTTTGCATGGTTGTGAGATGGTGTGTGGCATGTGATGGTGTGTAATGCTTATTAATGAGGCACGGCACAGCTAAGCTATATTTCATGGCTCACAACAGTGTTGCTGGCCATGAAACCTTATAAGCAAACACGGATACCAATTCCTTGTAAAGGAGAGCATCTAGCATCTATGGTGAGCAGATTTGCATGGATTGCCACAGTGATTACCAGGGCTTTACATAAAGCAAAACCTTGTCAGCGGATGTGCATAACAATTCCCTGTAAGGGAGAGCACCTACAGTGCTTGGATTTGCACACAATGCCACAATGATCACAAGGGGGTTTAAAAATAGCTGACATCCTGTTGGTGCAACACATCTGCACAGAACCTAACATAATTAGAGGATAAATAACCAGTAAAAATGACATATTTGGCATAGATGCCGCATAGGAATGTATTAGATTATAACACTTACAACTTCTTAGAATGAAAAATGTGGACAAAGCCATTATAATGGGGGGTTAAATGGCCAGAAATAGAGACAGATTTTTAATATAGCACTGACAAACTTAGCAAGTTGATATAATATATCGATTGTACATTAGCATGAACTTTCTGAAGAGCATGAAATTTGAAACTCAAATGTCAGTCATCATTTTCTGACTGCACTCCACAATGACATGCTAATGATTTGCCAGGAAAGAAAAATGTTATGAGGAAAAGATCACAAATATGAGACAAAAACTGAGCATTCTCCACAGATCAGGACAGCTGAGACGTATGCACTCAAATGTGTGTAATAGTGAGTCACATCAGTCCAGACATCATCCCAGTGATATGGCAGAAAGCCATATATTTGTTAATCTGGACATCCTGGGAATATCTGGACAGTGGAGAGGCATGAATGTGAAGTATATGGACCAAACACAGTATAGAAGAGTATACCTACAGTGCAGTGTGAAGAAATGAGATACTGCCAGCCCAGCTAGCTGGAATTTTGTAAATAACTACATATTATTGGTGAATATCAAAATAATTTATACAAGATGCTTGTGTTACAAATGTATTAGAAGTGTATGTCATGTATATATCAAACTGCTTGTACAAATACTTGTGTTGAAAAGGGTATTTGCAGAGTGCTGTTTGAAATGTAACCACAGCATGCTCTACGGGAAGAGAACATAAATGTACATGCACTATTGTAACTGTTTAAATGTATTTATTTTAACAGTGGAAACTGGAATATAGGAGTTAAATTCAGAAAAATAACTGAAATTAAATTACTTTACAGCTAGGCCATAAAAGATAGTGGGGGGAATTTAATAAAGCCTACATGTTTTTTCCCATGTAGGCATGCTGCCACGAACATTTAGAGATTCAGTAAGGGCTGCTTAGTGGGGAACACGCATGTGTCAATACAGAAATTTCCGTGGCATGCAAATCACCTCATGAGCAGGTGAATCTCATGGAAATGAGGCAGGTAGAGCGATCCAGCAAGCAGATAAGCCTCTCTTCAGATCCCGTGTCAGTGTCTGCAGTGTACATGGAAAAATTCCATGTACAGGAGTATAGACAGATAAAAGGGGTTGTAAAAATGTAGATATTTACACAGAAATGTCATACCACATGCAAATATGACCAAAACTATTGTCCACTATGTCAGGAAAAATACAAGGAAATAAGTTAAATTATTTTTTTAATAATCTGCCATGGTTGCACAGTGTGCAAACATGTTTTATAGAAAAATAAAAAAAGTGGAAAAAACAAATTAATTAATATGTGACAGAACTGTTTTACATGACTGTTCATGGAGTCCATACAATGGTGCATTGGCACTGTTGCTAATGTGCATGTAGTTTCCAGGCTGTGAGTACGGATACCTATGGAAATGAGGTGGAGGTACTGAATAGCAGAAGTAGTAATCGTGCTCACATATCCATTTTGTGTAGGCTTAGAATGTTGCTGTTTACACAGGAGGTAGCTGATAATGAGGGGTTATGTCTACTTTTGTTAAGCTTATCGCAGCTGAGGTGTGTATTTGCAAGGCATGCCACCTGGCTGAGAGCATCCCCTACAGGGGGTGTGTCTACTAAAGTCTAAGCTTTGTTTACCTTCCCTGCATGTGTTTGCGTGGCTTGTCGCTGTGCTGGGTGTATTTAAAAAAAATACTTAATTAGCTTTAACCCTTGTTTAACCTAAAATAGGGCAATGAAATTATGTTAATTATATTGTAGGCAGGTGCACTGCATCATAGTTACCCAATCACACACTCTGCACCTACAGCAGAGCTCTCTATAAAGTATGCATACACCCTACATTCTGATTTTTCCCCAATACCTTGCACTATTGCAGTACAAACTTGGGATTTTTAACTGAGAAAATGCTATGAGCTGCAGCAGGTCTGCTGACAATCGGCCTAGATAGAGAAGGAGAAGAGTGTTCAGGCCCAGTGTAACCTTCCAGGAGCTGCATGAGTTAGAGATTGTAAAATGCTACAGGGTGGAGAGGGACATACTACAAGAACTCACTGAACTCTGCTGCCCTCAACTCAGACCCAGAGCCAACAGAGGGGAAGCCATCCCGGGGAAACAAAGATATGTGCAGTCCTTAGGATACTAGCTACAGGTACTTTTCAAATACCAACTGGGAACATAATGGGGGTCTCATAAGAATCAGCATCCAGAGTACTACACCAGTTCCTGGATGCCATGCTACCACATGCCAGGGAGCACATTTCTTTTCCCCTCACCACTCCAGTGAAAGACAGCAATATGCAGCACTTCTACTGTGTAGCACACTACCCTGAGGTACTGGGTGCCATAGATTGCACTCATGTACACATCAAGGCACCACCTGGTGAGAAGGTTAGAATCTATGTCAACTGCTGGGGGTACCACTCCATCAACTGCCAGGTGATGTGCAATGCCCAGGGCATTATCATGAATGTGTGCACTGGCAGCCCTGGCAGTAATCACGACTCCCATACCTGGCACACATCCCAGCAGTACCAGAATTTTGCTAGGGGGGACATCCCACATGGCCATTTACTGGGGGATGTTGGCTTTACCCTGGAACCATGGATGATGACACTCAGCAGAAATGCAAACACACCAACCAAATAATGCCATAATGAGGCACACGCACAAACTAGGTACATCATAGAGCATGTGTTTGAGCTTCTGAAGTCACGGTTCCAGTGCCTTGATATATCTGGTGAAGCCTTGCAGTACTCTCCAGCCACATGTGCACATATGTTCACAATATGTGCTATGCTACATAATATGATCCTGTGGAAACAGCTGCAGCAGGATCAGCATAAGGAAGGGATAACCCCCCCCCCCACTGCCTATGTCAACATAACCACAGTCACAGGAGGACTCGGAAGAGGAACCCCTGATGAAGTCCCTGTAGCAGACATAGGCATGCCAAGTACATCCTGGTTTTTGATAAGAGACAAAGCATAGCAAATTCATTGACAACCTAGGTTCCTAGGAACTGACACCTTACTCCTACTCACATACATATAGTAAAATTGATGCCAGGCAACCCACAAAACCTGTACCTACCCATATATTGGTTGTGTACTGCTTGCATCAGGCAGAGTCTTCCCTGAACTACAATTCTGTCAACTGCCACATTTGCAAGGTAAGTCCCTAACCTACATACTACTTGTAAGGATTATTAAAATATGGTATTGTATGTCTCGGTCCTCTGCAATTATGCAAGAAAATATAATGGGCTATTTTGACAAAAGAAACATCCACAGTGGACTATAGTTACCCAGTCCACTAGTATGTATTCCTTAATATTCACTAAACTGTGGGGTCACATGATAGTTGGACAACTATGAATTCCAGCGGAACATCTGCTTTTGTTCACCCACACCCAACACAGCAGATTTCCCATATAACCAGTTTAACAGTAGGTCAGCAATGGTATATCAGCAATCCAGGCAAACACAGGGCAATAACATACAAATCAATCACACTTTGTATATCTCACTAACACATGAATAACAATTTACATATGTATGCTGTTGATTATGTGATAAATAACTCCTGTCTGACTGGTGGCTTGTATGGCTCAGTGCATTAGGGAAATTAGTATGGATGATGCTGTTGATCCTTCAAATCTGGAAGTACCCACATCTTTTGCATGTGAGGTATTATTATGTTTCACAGACTGTCAGTCTGTGTGTGGTGTAACGTTATGAACCTCTGTCACATTTTAATTACATCAGACAGCTGGAGAATGCCATGGACATTTTGAATGAAGTGCAGTACAGCAGAAACAGAGGCAGATGTCAGTGTCTGTAACACACAAAATCCCGGACTGGAGTGCAGGTAGGTGTGGCTTGGATTCACTTTATAAATATTGACAGTCCCAATGGGCATGCCCATACAGTTCATTAAACTGAGCACAATTCTGTTTCCCCTTGATCAAAATGACCTGTTATGTACTCATATGTCTATACACACACACACACACACACACACACACACACACACACACACACACATATATATATATATATATATATATATATATATATATATATATATATATATATATATATGTATGTGTGTGTATACCTATCTGTCTGTCACTATCTCTCTCTCTCACATACATAGTATATCTCTATGTATATTCAAATAGATATATATCTATCTATATATATATATATATATATATATATATATATATATATATATATACAGAGAGAGAGAGAGAGAGCAATATATATACAAACATACTTCTCAATCTCTCCCCATATATCTGCATAACATATATACATATCATACATACACATAGCTACACACACGCACACACACACACACACACACACACATATATATATATATATATATATATATATATATATATATATATATATATATATATATATATATATATATATATATATATATATCCCTGTTATATACATAAATATGTGTCTGGATGTCCGTATTGTCCTACATGCCCTAATACTGGTGAGTACAGCTGCTCTATCACACATCTATAATGTTACTCAGTGGATCCAAAGTAAGGGCATATATAAGTACACAATGCACTTACCTACAGACACCTGTGCCTACTGGATATCACCACATAGATAGCAACGGGTGAGCAGGTGTTGTAATGTATAATGATGTCAACTCACGCATTGACAGGGCATATTGTTCCTGCCCACAGTCTTGGCCATCCAAGTTCAAACAGCCAGATATGGACATATTGGTAACTATACACACATAGCTAGGATAATAACAGTTATCTTATTGCTAGGATACTACATGCAGATAACAGTATGAAGCAATATCACTCTGCAGGCCACAGATGCTGTTCAGCACAAGCCTAGATTGTGTAATCCACAAATATTTTACCTTTAATCACATGTAAAGCAGATAACAGTTGTGGTGCATGAAATAAGTATTGTGATCTATAATGTGTAAGACTAGCTAGGTAGGGGTTCTAATCTCACTCTAGGCCACTTGGTGCATGTGTGTATTCCTCTGTCCAACAACTGAGAAACCCTCACTGTCTATAAAATTTTAATGGCTATGCACTTTTTGGTCCTGTAAGTTACTGCTGGCTTCCAATCAGCCTTCTTCTACAAAGCCTGATGATGTCATCTACCTTAAGACTACCAGCTGTGTGGGTAGTAGCCAACTTAAGCTGTGGCACATGTGATAAGTACTGTGAACTATAGTATGTAAAACAGAGAAAGGGGTTCTAATCTTACTTCAGACCATGTAATGCATGTGTGTCTGTCCATATGGCATAAATATGATCACCTCAGTAACTTACAAAGAAGTAGAGTTTTGCAGAATTTTAGTTGTAACGGGTGATGTGGCCCTCAAAATGCCTGACCACAACTTGGCCTGGTGATTTCATAAAACATAATATGTCCTAAACTGACAGTACTATCAAACATGAGGTATGTTGCGTGGATCAGGAACTGTGATCTGTACTGTGTACTATTACATGGGTAATCTGCATGCAGCCAACATGCACAATGTATGTGCTGTGACACATTCTGTAAGCAGTAATTGGAAGTGGTGCTATGCTCATTATAGCCAGGTTTGTGTGTGTGGCTGTTAGAACAATTTACATTCACTAGCATAATGGCCATAGCCATCACAGTCATAAACAACTGTATACCCTTATTTACATGATCAGCATATATTGCCAAAGTCCAAGACAGACACAGGCAGAAGCCCTGTGGTAAAATGATGGTTGCCAGCCAGTCATACAGATGGCATGTGCTGAAGTGCACTGAGGTGCTCTCCTTGTCATTAGCCAGTGCTCTGTTGTAATGGTGGTTTAGAGTCTGCTAGACACATCTCTCCCACCAGCATGTGTTACTAATGTCACATAGTACGTTAATGTCCTTACAGTGATTAATCCATGTACTATGTCACCTACAGATATGCAGTATTTAAAATCAAGCATGGTCACACATTGCTCTGTATGGAAGGCAGACATATATGCCACAGGCTACAATGACACTCATTTCAGACGATCCACATTGAACTCATACTGAAGTCATGAAGTTCCCTTGTGAGGGCCATACTGTTGTGTACAAGTGCCAGTACTACTTGGAAAGCTCCATTACCAAATGGCCATTGCACTCAGATATTGGCATGCTGCAGGAAAAATACATGGAGGTTATGAGTATGTCAATTACGTGTGATTATACCCTCAGCTATGACACATGATTCCCGTCATTCCACTGAGGAGACATGGTGTTCTCAGGCACATCACGTGTGAACCTGTGTGGCCAGATCCATGTTCCCATTCCTTTCATCCCTGAGTATGTACATCACATGTTGTGACTGATGTCCTACTTACCAGGTACATAGGTGTTATGGATGCAAATGATTCTACATATATATTTGCATGGTTTTTATGGCCATTACTATGTCAACAGGCATTTGTTCATCACTACCCTCTTGTGGGATATTGACATAACTCACACACACCATGAGTGCTCACACTTTGCAGGCATACGCCAACATGGTTAGCCACAGACAATCAATATTTGCTTGTATCATAGTTAAATGAATTCCAAGCAGTAGAGGACCCAGGACTGAGCCTGTTGAGCACTGCTGCTTATAGATCAGCTATTGGAAGTAGATGTCCCTATGTTTAGTATGTGTGCTATCAGTGGGCCACTAAGTCACCCCTACAATGATATTATCTTGGATGCCTAAGAGGGTGCTTTGTACAAGATGCCTGAGTGGGGGATATAGTCAGACATCTTGGCTCAGTCCAGGGGATTGTATGCCCTGATGTCCCCTAACCCACATCCTTAGTGACTGCCTCAGAAATGCCCACCACATTTAACAGTCATGATCCCCCTGTCAGACATCCAAACTGTGCACAGTCAACTGCGTGTAGATCACATGTGCTGATCAGCTCCATGATGATTGCCCCTATGGCCATACAGATATGGATACTCAGGCAAAATGGTCTATAGTTCTGCTGCTCAGTGCATGCACCACCTCTGTGCAAGGGTATAACAGTTGTCATTGTCCAGTCAGCTATGGTTCAGCCAGTGGTTTCTGTGTGATTGCAAGGTGTTCCCAATGGTGTTAGTAATCCATGACACATCCCATGCAGGATGCATCCTGGCATGTTAGCATGTTCAATTATGACCTGCTCTGTAGATATGGAAATTATGGGACAGGTTGTAGGAATGTCATGTTTCACATGTGTCGGGGACAGGAGAGTAAAGTTAATGCAGAACATGTGGGACTACAGGTTAGCTATGGCTACACACCCATTCCATGTGGCATCATTAAGTATGAATTCACTGACAATCTGGACCTATGCTTTGGGGTTAAACATGTAACTACAATGTATCTTGTGGTTTTGCTTTGTGTGGGTGGCTAATTTTGTCACTTACTGTGCCTACGGAACATCACAATACTATGTGGTTGTTGTAGATGAGGAGGTTGTGTCACCATTTGGGGGGGCAATGTCCACCTCCTGTTGTACAGCCTGATAATGGGAGCTGTCCACCAGGCAGGTCTGCTGTGCCATGAGGAGCCTGTGTTCCTCCTGTGAGGTACAGCTGAGTTTGTGCAGTTGTAATGCTGCCCCAATGTGTGGGTGTACAGCTCTGCATACATACTATCCCATCAGAGGGGGAGGTGCAATCAAGCTATATAAACCATCCCACATGAGGGAATAAATGGCTTTCTTGAAATATATATCTGTATTCTCTGCAAGGGGGGTTAGTGCTTTTAGTTATAATGGCGCTGATCTGTGGTCAGATGCCACCAGGGAGGACCTCACATTGGGGGGGCTGCAGTGGTCACCCATATTGTTAAACACATTGCAATACATTGGTTCCCCTTGGAGGGATGTCAGGGTACTGCTCCAGGACATTGTAATTAAGGACATAGACTAACCTCTGGGCAAGTGAGCTGCAGCATGACTAAGCAACACAGCTGGTCACTGCACAACATGGTATAATGATATATCTTGATAGACACATGTACATACAAATATGCACAGTGGGGGTCTGGATACATGGAGCTGCTTCTGTAACCAGCTATTGCTTGATTACATACATTTCCAGTACTGAATTGTTCCTGCATTGTCTCTGTGAAATCAGTGTTTCACAAAATATGGATGTATGAGTATGAATACAACACCTGCATTACCTTGAACATTGTCATTTTGAGGTGAGAAGATGCGGATGGACATGCAGTCTGGTATGGCTGTGGTGCTTTCCTCAGCCTTGAACCAGATGTCCTTGGTACACATGTCTGCATAATCCAGGGTGGAGACACATTACACAGAGAGGGAGTCAGTGTTACCATTCCCACTGTGTAGCAGCATAACCATGATGTTGTATACAGATGATGTTCTCATTGTCAACTTTTCCTTGAACAGTGCATCTAAGATGCATTGTGGGGGCACCAGTAGCCATGGCTGTTACTTCAAATCTCAGGGGTGAGAGATGAAAATCATCACTGGTGAAGCATTGATGTCTGTTGGGCAAGGCATCCCAAACAGATATGTAGTAGATCCCGTGACAATGACACCACATGCTAAGACAATTATTGACTTCCATTAATGTATGTGTGTATGGAGCCATCATCCCAGATGAGTGTCAACTGCAGCCAAAAGGTATGCGTATACCTGCAAGAGACACAGAGTGGCTAAGCACAATTATGTGACTGCATACATGCCAGTGATATATGCCCCTATTCGTAGACACCTGCAGGAACTATGATGTCAACATTATATTCTCTGATATCCCTTGATTTGTGGCAATGTGTAGTAAGGCCTATTGTTTCAAGCCACAGATAGCTATCTGTGACCTGTCCCACAGGCAGCCACTTGACACAGGCATCAATGTGTCTCACAATGTAATCATCTCTCACTAAAAGGTGTGATTTTGTGTTTTGCTTCGGGTGTTATTTCTGATGAGAGAGTAGTGCATGCAGTATTATGTGTACTGTGCAGTCCAGAGGCAGGATGTTCTGAGTTGTCTTTTTGGCAATATGTCTGGTAAGGAGCTGCACACATGCAGGTGTGTGTGATGTGGGTGTTGGCGGGGCAGGATGTGAGCTGTGCATGTTGGCATAATGCTCATTACCATATGTAATGACTGCTGTTGGACAAACCATGGCAGCAAAGTTTGAAATACAGTCACATCTGCTGCACATTGTGTTTGTGTGTCATAAGAGTAGAGGGGTGGGGACACTACCAACACATCAGCAGCAGGTGCTGGATAGGTAGGGTCATGCTGCCACACCCTTGGGATTGACAGCCTGATATACAATGTTTATAGAAACACCCTGCAGTGAAGATGTGGATGCCTGTGCATACATAGCAGACTTGTTCAACTTTGCTGACATTACGTTGGCCTCGCAAGCATACAATGCCTTTCAAGTAACTAGACAGTGCACTGGTTGTTGTGTGGTATAATGTGGGAACACAGACATGTGTCAGGTACATAACTGTACAGTATGACATGCCTAGGACATGTGGCAGGTGGACACATATTGGCCAAAGTTGGTCAGTCTGTTGCAGTAGGCCTTGCAGCCATGTCATGCAGATATATAACAGTAAAGTGTTGAAGGGTAGGCTGCATGAAGTGCTCTGAAAGTGTCACCTACGATGGCTCACTGGTAGTGTGCTAATTGTTACAGCAAGACTGGGAATCTATGTCAGTGGACATTGTACATTATATTGTGGCACTACAGCAGTGCTACTAATCCCCCTCTTGTCAGTTTCCTAGTGACATACCACCAACCCTGGAAAAGATGGACTAACACATTCAAAAGCAAACTGATTGCCCAGGTTGCTAATCAAGGCATGTACTTGGAATAGGGTATGTGAAGCCTACATAGCCTTTTGCATATGATGACAGAAAATATATCAGAGCATGGTATCCTGTGTGAGAGTTGTGTTGGTGAGACCAGCATTAATAGTTGCCAGGCACCAACTATTCTGTGGACTTCCCTGCTTTCCACAGTCTTCACAAGATAATTGTGTCCTTCCAGTACACACCACTTGGGAAATGTCCATCTGCAATATACCTGTGTGAACCTCCCACCTTACTTTCAAAGGCAATACATACAGTATTACACTTCCCTAACATGTTTGTCTGCACTCTATACACACACTTTGGATGACTTTCTTCTTGGAACATGCTGAAAGCAACTGCAATACTTAGTTGCACAAAGGACAACTAACATGTTGTGGCAAGCAGTGTCCTCAGATCTCTGAGTCATGTGACATGAAATGCCATGAAAGGAATTAACATGGATACAAGCAGTAACACTGTCGTACATCTACTGACACTGGACCACACTCCGTCTGTTATGCTCAAGGCCAAATCATGCCTACTGACTATAACTGGTGGACCCCATTGAGTGTTAAACGATGCAATGAATGATGGTAATATTACTCACTCTGCCTACCATGGCCTGACAATGTGTTTAATAATACTAGGCCAGCAGGCCTTGCTGGAAACTTTGTAGGATGTCTACTGAGTGTTATGTCCACTGATGGGTAGGCAAGTGTCCGACAGTCATAATTTGGGAAGATAGCACTGGGAGACCTAAGCTGCAATGATGTCAGTCACCAGTGGATTTGCCCAGACATCATTGATGGCATACCCCTTCTAGCCATTCTCTCTCAGCAGTCACTGCCTCTGTCAGTGCCCTCTGACTGCCTACATTAGCAGGTGATTGCATATCAGAGATGTGACTGAATGCCACACAGAACCAACAGTTAGCCATGATGGCCTGTGACACACATTCAGTTGTGGTTTGAGCCACTGACAAATACTAAATGCCAATGACTGCAAAATACTATTCATTGGAATTTCATCCACCCACGGAATATATAGTACTGTTCGCACATCTCATACAGTTGAACCATTAATCATGGATGTTTGGACACTGGGAGAAATGTTGCCTTTGACTTTTAGTGGTCGGTGAGATGTTGGGATGCATTCAATGTTGCACATCATAAACCAGACTGTCATTGCCATACTGAAGGTGGCACTCATCACACCTACAATTGTGTGCAATGGCACCCTTGCTATGTCACTATATAAGCATACCCTACAACTGTAGCAGCAACACAGGTTCCATGGTACTGCAATACACATTCCAGAAAAGAGTGCATGCCATGGCCATACATGTGTAGTCTGTCTAATAAATGCTTTGTGGGGGATGTATATGTCTGCCATACAGGGAGGTGCCAGATCCCACTGTGTACCTCCCATGCATCCATGACACAAGTAACACATGTCTTACTCAACCTACACACCTACACAGTCACTGTGGTATAAATACTACATGTTGGAGAGACAGGTATGTCACACAGAAAGTACACCCTATGTCACAGACCCCACATACATGTGAAGCACACATCTGCTGTGACACACACATCATGTTCCGGTTACACCATGGGATGCAGAACATGACAATCATAGCAGTTGTCAGACAAATGTCTGTACTGGACACAGGAAATGTGAGAATGGGTAATCCCCAGCACTACAGCTTGTAGATATGATAGCTCTCAACACCCTGGTGACACTTATCAGGGGTGTCAGACCTTTTCATAGATTAGGGATACATGAAAACAGTGCATGAAGCTATTGACCTTGTTAGCCTGTTACACACATATGGACTTATGGAACTATGCACCTGTAGGGCTGTACATTGCTGAGGGCATATTTCTTCTGTGCAGACAGTCTATCCTGTGTTGTGACATCTAAGGCTTTCCGGCTGCTGTTTGTTTATAGGTGTGCTCAACAGAATCCTGAAATAGATACATAATCAGCTCCATGACACACCTTTCATTCTGTACGTATACAGCCATTACAACATCATACAACATAAGGTACATGAAATTTTGGGGCTTAGGCTTACAAATATCAGCATACAGTATCTGTCAGTAACCACTACAAGTGGCATGGCTAAACAATGCATTACACAAGTACATGTTAATTTATGTAGTCACCCTGTGCACAAGACACATAGATTAATTCCCCTGCATCGACGATGAGCATGACAGGGATGTGGCACAGGTATCATCACTTGCACAGGGTGTTGTATGAGGGTACAGTAGGTCTAGACTGACCCAAAAGATTGACAGCATGTCTGTGAGTCAGGAAGGGAAGCAGGCAAGGTGGACCATGGAATTGTGCTGTGTGTGTGTCTGTAGGTGACCTGCTTTTGACAGAGGTGTGTGAGTGTGTGGGTGGACACAGTTAAACTCAGTGCTAGCCCTACATGTGTGGATGTTGGACAGCTTTGAACCATGCATGATAGAGTTGACAATCCACCATCTCCAGGCCCAAACATGGGAACTGGCTCTGCCAGGAGTTGCACTGACACCTCCATGCCCAAGGTCAGAAGCCGTGCTAGTACCTGATGGTGACTGCTGTCTGCTGGGACTGTGTCCTCCACAGGAATGCCCAGCACCATGAGCTCATAGCCTGCCATATCTTGGTGTGGAGAGTACACTTGCCTCTATTGCTCTGAATGCACTGCCACTATGGGAGCATAATTGTGCACAGCCACATGGACTCTCAGTAGATGGGGTTGCTGACCTACGTACATGAGTCCAATGCTCAACTCCAACCACATATTCCAGCATAGACACTGTGCATTCCAAGGCAGACACTGTCTCAGTCCCCCTTCTGCCCATTGCATCAGTGAACCAATCCAGGGTGTCACCAATGCGATAGAGGCAATCATGGATGTCAGACTGTGCTGCATCCATAACCCTGAGCATATATCTGGAGTTCCTTTTGGAATGTGCCTGTGCCTCCATGATGGCTTGAAACATATGATGAGTGAACTCTGATGTGACACATGCAACAGGTGGTGGAAGGACAGCAGGATTCCTATGAGCACCCCTATCAATCTGCCTGTGTGGAATCTCACCAGCTCTCTGGCTATGGCCAGTGTCTATGCTCACTGGAGCCATAATTGCCACACTTTCCTGCTTAATGTCCCTAACCTCTTACTGTAAAATATCTGTGGCCTCTGGGGACTGGGTATGTGTAAGCATACTGACTGTGTGCAGTGACAAAGAGGGCAGAAAAGTCATGTCAACCTCTGGGACATATTCAGCCCCTAAACCCCCCACCTGTGCCTCACTGTGTCCACCATCATCATCAGCGTCTGAAGAGACACTGACATCACTCTGTATAGGGGTCAGAGACCAACCACCCTGTGCACCTATGATAAAGAGGAAATGGCAGTACATTAATACCTACACTATTATGCTCTGCAGTACTATGTTGCAATAAATGTACAACTCTATACAATGTTGACACTATCACAGACCTGTTGAAACCCCAGTCTTGTATACTTGGACAAGAGGACATTACTATCCCCACAAACAGCTGTAGTTACTTGTAAATAAAAACTCTGTACACAGCAATCTCATCAGCAAAAATGAGGTACACTGTTAACATTTGTGAAGACTCTGCACAGTGTGTACAGTCATAAAATATCTGTGCAGTTGACAATCATGCCAGCAGTACAGCACTCCAGGCAGCAGGCCTGGGATGACACCTTAGGGATTGCATTGTTGTAAACCTACATCTATAACAAAACAATATTGTGCTTACCAGGAGCAGGACCATGACCTTGTCCAATACCCGACTGACCTCTGTAAAGTAGAGGGAGAGGTAATTTCAGTACCACTGCATCTTGCACCACAACAAAGTAATACTTCCATATATCTCACATTTACAGTAGCTACTATGTTAATTATTATTGGTCAACATCTGAGCAGGAGAGTAAAATTGGAATTACACCCCCCGCCCCACAAAGAAAACAGTCCTGATACCCACATAAGACTAAGTACACCCTGACACTCTGACTGCTACAGTATTCAATGGTGATCAAAGTAGGCTTACCTGCACATTCCTCTTCTATGGTAACTGTGGCACCCACATTCACAATGTACAGTGTGATGGATGCCTGGGAGCTGTCGTGTTTGTCTAGGTTAACCAAGAATCCCTCAGTGGATGAGAGTGGTTGTTCCACTGCAGGCTGTCCATCAGTGATGCTATGATCCCTGGCTACGTCTGCTGCTCTTCTGTGTGCAGCATTGATCATGTCCATTGTGCAGTGTCGAACCTGCTCATATGTCCTGCACTGATTGCCAGTAGCATTCATGTCATGGTCAAGGTCAGCCCAGGATGCTGCATGCTGTTCCCTGTTTTGCCTTCCCCTGGACAGTAGGAGTTCAAGATGTTGCTGGAGGCCTTCAAGTATAATCTCTTTTTCTGCATCTATGAAAGGTACATGACTTCTTGGATACATGTGTCCTGAAAGACAGCAGACTAGGAATACATGTCAGTATCACATACTTGGAAGTACACTATTTTGAGATACAACAAGAACAGAATGGCTGGTAGTATCCACTGCTTGCTCAGACATATCATATTCCACAGTGTGCAAACAAACTAAGTGTGTGAATGCAACTATGATATTAGTGATAGTCAGCTATTCCCGTGTGTGCCATGACAGGTACTGCTGTATGATCATACACCCAACACTGGAGTCTATTGTAATGTGTTCCCCAGGGACAACCTCCTGGATAATATGTCAAAACAACAGTGCCAAACAAATAGCAGTGTGCTATTACAACTACTATAAAGGGACAGTCCGAAGAGACCAGTGTGCCACATTGACAAAAAGCATTCCAGTCCCAATGTAGTGTACATTCTCTCTAGGTGTAACAAATCTGAATATCAATAACATGTCATTATCATGGTTCTAAGAAAGGCTTAATGCTGTAACCCCTATTCCCTGTAAGTATATTCACGCATCTGCATACTGTTTTAACAAAAAGGTTACATACCTGTTGGAGTGCAAAACTCTTCCTTTGATATGTGGTGATATTTAGGTTTTTGCAAACATGTGTCCTGTGTGCAGAAAGTCTCAAACAGAATGGGTCCCCATAGCCAGCATATTTGTCTTTTAGCATGCTTCTGATTAGCAGGTGATTGCCTCTTAACCAATCTGTGGTTTTGAAATGCTAATTGCATAAACACTGCTGATTTGCAGTAACATCAGCCAATGACATGCAACCACTGTACAAGATAAAAGGCATCCATGTAGATTATAAGCCCTCTCTAATATGTTGTGTTGGACTTTACTGGGGTATGGAGACTACGTCATTACAGAGGGTAGATCTGTAGAAGATACTGTTACATAGAGATGTGTGTGGTGCAGGCTGTAGCTGCTGCTGCAGTTAATAGGCCTAGGCAGAGAGTGTGAACACTTTGGAGGATAGCATGCTGTAGGAGTAACTGTGGCAGCTGTGGCAGCCTTTTAGTAGAGGCAGACACAGAGTGAAGGTAGCAATTCAACTCCAGTTAAGGTATGTGTGTAAGGTAAGTATGTTAGGCAATGGTATCATTAACAGAGTACTAGACTACATGTTTGTTGTGACCTTGAGCAACATAGGGGATAAATATAACATTATATCCACCATTTGGGCAACTGTCAGGCCATGTGTTACAGTCTGGTACTCATTTGGAATGTTTATGCAGGCAGTTCTTGTTACAAGCAGGGGCTTCATACGTGTATGATAGTTGTACAGGTTGTGTGTTTGGCATTCTAATAAAGTACACTTGCACCAGATTGCAAGGTGCAATCCCCAATTTTTGCATTACTTTTTAAGCAAGTTTGCATGATTCAGCATGATGCACAGCTCTGCTGAAACACGGTTAATGACTGTCACCTGCAATTACTATGTTTTGCTTATACCATCTGCTTTAATTAAAAGCTGTGTGGCATGGTAGGTTAATGCTGTACCCTACAGTTGCGATGTGTGTGGGGGTTTACCTTCATAATTTCGACAAGCACATCCCATAAATAGCGTCCATGAACTCCATGTTGTGAGTGCTCAAAACTACAAATGCTGATATTCCAAATAACAAAATCTCACCCCCTTTTTGACCCACGGTAGCACTTGTTTCAGGTGTGGAGTAGTCGGAAATGTCAATGTTCACTGTTTTGTTTGACATTTAGGCAAGTCGGTGGGACAGAATTCGCAGATACAGTTTGCCTATGTGCACATTCAAAGATGTGCTTTCGACATTATGAAGGAAAACTGATTGTGGGTACAAAGTAGGTGACGTGTTTATTTTGAACGTTTATTATTTAAAACACATTTATCAATATAGCTCCTCTTAGCTGAGCTTAGTCAGCTGCGTGACATGGAGCGTTGTGCAGCATCTTGCTAAAAATATAAAGAAAATAAAAATGGGGAGCTAGGAAAGTGGTGGAATTGGATGTAAGCAGGAGGAAAAACATAGTGAAAGGTAGGTAGGTGTGTGCAGGAAGGATGTAGGAAAGAACCATAGCTGTCCATTTCTTGTACAGTAACAACTGTGCACTTTGACAGAATTTGTAGATGACTTTAGACTCTAACCCCCAGAGAGAGGGGCAAGGACAACATCATTGCATTGTTAAGCCAATTGGACCAAGTTATGTGTGTCCAGTGGACTCATGTACAAAATGGAGAGCTATTTATGGGGCAAAACTTTTGAGGGGGACAGTTGCCCATTTTTGTCCAAGATGAGAGTGGAATGTTGGAGAAGAGGCATAGGTACATGTGGGGGAGGCAAGTTGAGTAAGTGAGGAAGCTTCTGCAGACAGACAAGACAGCAGACAGTGGTGGTGTGTGATACAAGAGGGGGGTAAACACCTTGTGGAGGGTGTTTTGGAATCTCAGTCCCATGTGCCCCCACAAGGTATCAGCATGACTCACATCCCCACAGATGGGACTCTTGACACTGCTCTGTTACTGCCCCAAGGGTGGCAGTGGTGAAGGCTATGCTCCAGTGTGAGCCTGCCCCACCAGGGTGGCCAGCATGCTCTCCATCTGGTGCAGGCATCATCCATACCCATGGAAGATGATCCTTCACACCAATCCAAAAAGTTTGTAACTGGTGACAACTCCCCCTCCATCACAGTTCCCAGATGGGGGCCCGGACTCATCCTGTGGGGCAGTACTACCTAATGCCACAGGGAGTGCAAAGGCTGCAGAGAGGGCACCACCAGGTTGGGTTCCAGACATGCTGGGACCCGGTGTCATGGCCAGAGGAGGCAAGGTAGGCAGATCATGAGGAACCGGCTGACATTAATGCACTCTAGTAAAGTAGTTATAACAATACATTAAAGTTAGTATTAACCAAACCAGTGTTAGTATTAACAGAATGGAACATAATATTTATTAATCTGAATACATATTAAGGTATATTATGTGTAACACCACATTAAGTAACATAACGTTAAGTATGTTAACAGCAAACCAGTATGAATTAAACCATAAGGCCAGTAAAACAGTTAATGTAACAAAATATGTTAATATGAAATCATAATAATAAATTAAAGAAGATAAGGGGTGGGAAGAGAGAGAAAAACATACCATTAGTTACCTCGTAGGTAATATTACTACACAGAGTACAACTACATACTTCTGCAGGTGTGCAGTGTCAGTTGTGAGTCCAGTGACTACAATTCTTCTATAGCTGATGTTGCACATACATACCTCTCAAGCTGCTAGCATAGGACAGTATGGGGCAAGCAGTAACAAATGCACGTACAGAATTAAACAGAACAGTTTCACATAATGTGGACTTACAAGTCTGAGACTGCTGTGTAGGGCAGGCATAGGTCACCTTACATCCAAGACCAGGGTAGTCACTATGTGACTCCAGCTTTACTCCATCGCATATCGCCTACTCAGGGGTGATCTCTGCCTAACATACAAAGCTAAGTCAAACCCAGAGCTGTTGGACATGCTCCACTTAAAGAAATCCCAATCCCTCTGAGCTACATGCTCTAGGGACCTAAACCTTGTCACCACAATAAACAGAACATGCTGGAGGGATAGATTTCTGTCCCAGAGACTTCCCATACTCTGGAATAGACTACCTATCTATGTCAAACAGAGCTCCTCATTAGCACTCTTCAAGAAAAATCTTGATGATTGGATGGGAAATAGGAAATTCACCCTGGGGGTCACTTCTGTGGCTCTGCTCAACAGGGGCACAGGAAAATAATTTTCTTGGGTGGCGAAAGCCAGGGTACATTTTTGGTTAGGCTTATATAGGCCCTAGGGCCAATAGCCTAGTACCTACCTATGAACCTATGAACCTCTTGGCAGCCTGCATGATATTGAGTACAGTGATAGGTAACTCAGTCTTTCCATGTATGTTGTGCTTGGAGGCCTGGGAGTTTCCCAGAAAGAACCCTGTGTTCTCTCCAATTGCTGCAGGTGTCTCATGAGGTATAGAGCGATGTGAGCATTGTAATCCATTGTTGGTGTGATAAAGGTAGAGTACAGTAGAGGTATGACCACCCTGGTCTTGGATGTAATATCCATATGTATGATGTGTACAATGCAGATTGTATATGTCACCACCATGGGCACATAGTGATGAAAGTGTAGATTACTATCAACATGTGTTCCCATATGTCACAACACAGTATTTGAGCTTAGGGGGGTGTTATGTATAGTATAATTAGCAGGGGTACTTCATTGACAACGGTGACAAAGAGTCATTGTATGCTTAAAGTTCAGTCTGTCAGTTTGTCACCAATTATCAGTCTGTGTTAGCCTCTACTGTAATATGTTACCATCATCGGGGGACTCTATATGAGTGTGTCCAGTTAACAATCTTCTGCAAACTTGATAAAACACAGGGCATCTACTGTTGCCTGTGCTTCAGGGAAGTATTTCCCAAAGAGTTGAGGACCCAACACAGATCCTTGTAATATTCCACTGGTGAGTGATCTAGAAGTGGAGATGCAGTCCTGAACTTTGAGAGTGTGTATTCTGTTGCTGAGCCAGTTGACTATCTGTCTGGTTATCTATGGCCTAATTCCCAGATGGGAGATTTTCACTATGAAACATGAATGGAGGATAGTGTCAAAGGCCATGGATAACTCAACATGGGCAGTATGTCCTGTTATCCTTCATCCAGGTCTTTGGAGTCAGTATCTGAGAAGTCCACAAAGGTCAATATGCAATATTTACCCTTGCCAAACCCAAAATGGGTAGGGTCAGGTATGTTGAAGCTCACCCTGTCCCTGTGGATGTGGTCCATGCTGACTCCTGTAGTAACCATTCAGATAAGGATTTTTAGGCATATGGGTCAGTAGTTGTAGTTCTGCATGTTACCAAACTGATATGTATTGCATAGCACACATTCGAAATTATATTTTGTAGTGTGGTTGATATATGTGTGGGAAAAGTACTGAGACCCCAGGGTTGTAGTGCATGGTGTGGTTCCAACACATTGATGTATTTTAAATATATGACATACAGTTAGATAGGGCCCTCAGTTTGTAATGTTTCTACATGCACTTTCATGTCATACAAAGGAAGTGGACAGTAAACAGCAGAAACACAACATAATATATACATTTCCATAGTGCAAGGAGCAGCGGGTTTGTACAATGGTTAGCAAAGTGTATAGGCATGCAAGATACACCTGTTAATACATTGCTGAACAGTGCACAAATATGAGCTTCATTGCTAAAGTCTGACAGTTAGTATTGAGCCTGTGAAATACACCTGCTACTTACCTAACTATGGCAGCAGGTGTTAATGCAGCAATGCGTTCCTTTCTGGGGACAGATGGTACTGGGTTGGAATACTTTTAACTACTTTAGCTTTAATGTTGGTGCATGCAGGTGTGTGATGTGCACCATTGTGCAATAATGCATTAAAAGAATAGAAAAGGAGAAGATAGAACAGTAATGAAATGGGGATGCTAAAGTCTGACAGTTAGTACTGAGTCTCTAGAATATACCTGCTTTTTACCCGTCTCTGTGGCAGCACATGTTAATGCAGTAATACATTCCTTTTTGTGGTTAGATGGTACTGGGTTCAAATACAACTGCATCTAACACTTTTAAGTATGTTCGTATTACCATTGCTGCTCATTGGTGCATGATGCACACCATCAAGCAATAATGTATTAAAGAAAAAAGAAATGTGGAAGATAGGACAGAGGTGAAATGGGGAGCAAGCAGGGGGGAAGAACAAAGGGAAAGCTATACAGGAATGTGCTGGAGAGAAGTAGGAAAGCACCACAGCTATCCATTCCTTTGACAGCAAAAAATAATAATATATGCAGAATATAAGCTGAATTTGGACTGACACCTTCAGAGAGAGGTGTGACCACAACATAGTCATGTTGTATAGCCAATTGGACTGAAGTGAGTGTGTCAAGAAGATATGTGTGTGAAATGTAGAACTAAGCATTTTTTTTTTTGAGAGATAGACAGCTGTCGTGGTGCATCGAAAAGTCCAGAATGTATGAAGAGACTGTTAGCAGTGAGGGACATACCTCTCAACTGTCAACATTTTCACAGAATGTCCAAATTTTTACCTCAAAATGTTGGTCCATCCCTCATAAAATTTGTGGTTTTCTGGCAAATCACTGAGATGATCTGAGGAATGAAATCATTAAATAATGACATATATTTGAGTTTCAGACTTCATATCCTTCAGAAAATGCATTTTAACAGACACCTTGTTATTCTGCCAACTTTCAAATTTATAACAGCAATATTTAAAATCTGTTCCTATTTTGTGGGCCTTTGTCCCCCCATTATGTCAGGCTTTGTCCAGATTTATTGGACTAAGAGGTTGAGATGTGTGTCCTTCTTTCTCTCTCACTTTCTCTCTCTGAGTGACAAAGGTACTGACAGACTGGTGAAAACAATGAGGAAAAGTAAACTGGGTTAAGGAGTTGAATATTATACAGGATGCACATTCATTACTGGTGGGCCTGACAGACTGTTCATTTTCCTATTGCTATTTTTATACATTTGTGCAGGGCAAAGCAATCAGACCCAGCCCTAACACCTAGGAAAAACTCACATCACATTTGGATATTTGTCTAAACTGCATTTTCCCTAATCTTGATGGAATTTATGGTCCTTCATTCCTTTCATTAATTGTTTCCAGGCATCCTTCAGATTCACCATCTTTACTTTTCAAGGCTGTCATCTTTCCCTATCTGCATATGATAGAAGAGAAATGGAATAGGATATACGTGGTTATTATCCATTATTACCCAGTAGTTTAGGCTGATCTTTGCTGTCTGAAAAGGACTTACAAATGGAGACAGAACTGGTAGTATTACATGTACTGATAGGAGCATCATGGATTTTTCTTAGCTCTGCCTCCTTCCACAACTTGCTCATGCAATTATTTGGCTGGGAAGAGAATGAGGTATGGCATGAGGGTATTGCCCCACCTCCATAGCATGGCCACACCTCCCCACTTCTGCTTGCATGCTGCCATGTTTATTTATGTAAGTCTTGGTCTCCAAATGCCTTATCTTGAGATCTATCCAGCATGCCTCCTCATGGATATACATATCCATCCTCCTTGTCTGCACCAACATGCACATGGTATTAACTCATTCTTGCTGAAGTATCAGCAGAAGAAGGTTAAAAGTGCCTTATAAACTAAATTAGTTCTCTCCTTGGTTTAGGTAATTTTTGTCTCGGTTTTCAGTGCTACTTATTTTTGACAATGTGAATTTGGCCTGCAGGTGAACCATTAGCCTACTAAATGTTCAGGTGTTGAATTGTCCAGCTTGTACCAGCGCTGAATAGCATAAGTATCATTTCAGGGATGGAATAAATTTTAAAAAAGTTCCTTGCCTTAGCAATATATGAATCACAAGCTAATATGGTTTTGCCAGCTTTCCAGTTATGATTTCTAGATGTGATCAGGATGAAAATCTCCTTAGCAAGACCACATGAAACTACTTCTTCTTCTTTCGGCTTTTCCCCAGTTAGGGGTCACCACAGCGGATCACCTGTCTGTTCATGACTGTCAGTGGAGATTTACAGTGTCGAGTTGCCAGCCCTGCACCCAACCTTCCACAGAAGGCACACACTCACACCTAGGGCCAATTTAGAGTGTCCAATCCAACTACAGCATGTCTTTTGGATGTGGGAGGAAACTGGAGCACCCGGAGGAAACCCACGCAACCACAGGGAGGACATGCAGACTCCACACAGAAGGTACCCCAGCCAAGAATCAAACCAGAGAACCTCTTGCTGTGAGGCGGCAATGCTAACAGCTGCACCACAGTGGCCACCACATGAAACTACAATATTCTGTAATTGTGCATATGCCAGAAGGGGGTGTTTCTGCACGCTCCTTCAACCTTTCAAAACAATTATGTTATAGTTATTTATGCTGTTCTTTCAAGAGAAAACTTTCTATCAAAAATGTTCTGAAATAAAGTTGCTTTCATGTGAGAATTAAGAAGGGGTAAACTATGTAATTACTTTGAAGACTCCAGTCAAATAGTGAGTCTTGTATCCCTGACACTCACTACCCTCATATTTTGTACCATTTGTTCTTAGGAAAATAATAATTCTCTATTCACAAATATTAACTTTTGTATATATGACTGTGTATTCTTTCAGTGCTGCACAATCCATCCACAAATATGTTTAACTACAAATATGAATGGGCACCCCATATTTAGTAATATCCGATAGCTGGAACCCCTCTTGGTGAAAAGTATCAGTGATACATCTATCATGTTGTACAGTGTCACAGAAGAGTTTCCCCTGTTTTTTTAACATTTGTCTTCTACTCATTTCTTAGTTAAGACCAGAAGGCATGCATGCCTTTTTTAAGGAGTGACCCATGATCAGCGTCTGGTTAAAGTAACTGACCAGTTACACAGACTGTTGACAGAGACTGATGACATTAGGTCAATGAGCACAGCATAAGTCTTATTTACATCTCATAGTCTTATAACTTTGTGCTAAACTGACAGACTACTTTTAATGATATACTGGAGTATGAGATTAAAATATATCTGGCCCCTAATGTCTAAGTCTTAGTCAACTGCTGAAAGCAAAGAGTCATAATCCTTGGAATGTATTACTTATGATTTCATGGTCAATGCTAAACCTTTCTTCTCAATCATAATCCTTATCATGAGAATTTGTTGGCTGAACAGAAATACTAGTTTACCGGGAAAAGCCAAAAGACATTACATTTTTTTGTTTTATGACAGTTGGATTCAATAAACAGAATAACCATGTTTACTGGCTTTAAAATGTAATGTTAAGATGTTTGCAAATAGAAGTTCAACTCTGCATGCTTAGTGTTCACAAAAGAATGACTCAAATTCTTGTGTAAAATCCTATAATATACATAGACAAAACTGAACGATCATCTAAAAAACGTAAATGAATTAATAAAATGATTCACAATAAAATCTTAATAAAGACAGCTTTCTCTAAAACATAGATTTATTCTTCAATGGTGGAGAAGTTTGTCTCCAAACCATCAAAGGAGGATAGTGGGGACTGGCACATCCCTATCCTTTTTTTATTTAAGTAGCTTGCCAGTGTCAGCCCTGTTCTAATCCACTGCTTGCCTGAGTGACCACGTGAGGCAGATGTTTTGATTCTTAGTTCCACATACACACAAAAAAGGAGAGGAAGAAAATGTTAAAACCACACTGAGTATGAATACAACTTAATAGAAAGCAAACCTGTTATCTTTTTGTTGCTTAGGTTTTATAAAAACATAAGCAAAGAAAGGGGAGAATAATAAGTTGTTCTGTCGTTATTTGTAGAGCTATAATTTCGCTTACCAGTTCTACTCACGCAGTGGCACTTATCAAAGTTAATCACTTCTGCAATGATTGCTTTCTATAACAATACCTTTCAAGTGTCCTGATTTCTGCAGACTGTATAGATTTTCCTCAAATTCTGTCTGTTTTTCATAAAGTTTTGGCTATGCCAAATCATTTGTACTAAAGCCAATAAATAAAGATATACACATAGTGCAGACTTTATATCATCAGAAATGAATTCTAATGCACAACCTGTCACTTTGGCAACTGTCAAAGTTAATAACATTTAAAACTGGTCACTGAGTTTGTGCCACTGTCCTACCTATTCTTTTGGGGTTTTGCATAGTTAAGTGTTTATAAGTTAGAGATATCAGTATAAGGTATGGAATGGAACTTGTTCGAGTCAATGGAGCGTAGTATGTTTAGGTTATAGGAAACAGATTTTTTTACCAGAACAATTTGCAATCTTACTTCTTATTTTGGAGAGCTTTCTATGTAGTTGATTTGACTGAAGGGTTATATCATCTGACATTGGAGCCAATATTCACATGTTTAATCCTATGGTAGGATTATATTTATTTATTTATTCACATTCCTTCTGCTTTGTATATTGGATTTGGCTGTCATTCATTTTGTTTTGGTGTGTGCATTGTCATGTTGTGTTTAAGACATTTTACCTTGCTTTCTAGATTCTTTGTTGTCATTGAAAACAAAGTGCTTCTGCAATGAATTGTGTGCTGTTTGGGCTTTACATTCATCCTTTTTATAGTACACCTCATTGATGTCTCTGTTGTTATGGTGCTGTAGTCAAATTTCCTGATTTCTTTCTCTTCACATAGCGTTATTTGATGTGCTGTCTTATTAATGTGCACTTGTTCCTGTCAGCTACTGCCCAGTTGTTTTCTTCTAGTGGCAACATTTTCCCAAATTACACTCGTCAGTCAGGATGGTGTTCTGCGATCTCACCAGGTATGTCCTCCATTTACAATGTTACCACTTTACTGGATGGCACACACTAGCACACAAATGTGAATCATAGCTTGTATTTTTGCAGCTTCCATATAATTTCTAAGTTCTCCCCTTACTGTCTATAATAAATCTTTTTTTTTTAATACCACTAAATTATACTAGGTACTTCATTTCATAATACATATGCCTTACACCTATATACTAAGAAGTTATGCTATTTTAGCACAGTGCTTCAATATAATAGTATAATACAAATCTTCTCTCATTTTGCTTCCCCCTCATTATTCTTGTCAGGTTACCATTGTAAAGCCGTGATGATGCAGTGGTAGCATTGTCACTTCACAGCAAGAGGTTCTCCTGTTCGATTCTCAGCTAGAGCAACTTCTGTGTGGAGTCTGCATGTCCCCCATTGTCAAGTGGCGTTTGAAAGACATATGTGAATGGGTGTGCCTTCTTTGAAGGTTGGGCATTGGGCTGGCACCTCAGCACCATAAGATTAAGTGTATTAACTAGAAAGGAAATTAAAATATAATGTGCTTTTCTTATTTATTCATGACCAGGTACCTTTATAGGTTACCTCATCTATGGCATACTCAGTCAGTGTATGGATGTGCCATTGCTTTATTAGCTTGGGCACTGACACTAGCAGGTCGGGGGTTCTATTCTTAATACTTTTGACATAATTTTCCTTTATTAAAAAACATAGTTATAAAGTGAGTCAGAAAGGGGTTTTTAGAGGAAGTATGGAGTACGGCTTATTTCACTGTACTTATTAATGTCATAATTTCTTACTTGGTAGCTATGTACTAACATTTTTTACTAATATTTTTTCTTCTTTCTAATCATGGCATCAATGAAAGATTTGAAGGTTAGATCGGAAGACATCAGCTCAGAAGTATAAATATTCTTTAAGGATTTTTGAATGGACTGGCCAGCTATGACAATGGAGTTATTCTCCAATTCAAGGTAAGTGAGTGAGGATGTGAGATGTGCAGGCATATTTTGATTACAGTCTATCAAGAAAGAAATCAAGGTGATGCCAGAAGGGTGGAGTTGAGCCTATTCAAGAAGAGTCAACAGGATTGTGTGTTGATATTGAGCATCCAGATTCACAAGCAAGTACTTACATTCAGGCTGTGGGTAGGAATGAGTACATTGTTCAAGGGCAGTCAGTATAGGAATACCTAGGGAGATTTGTGTGTGAATTGTCAGAAGAGGGGAGGGCCAGTTTATTTAACTTGTTTTCATCTGCAGTCATTTGTCAGCTGATGGGCCTGTAGTTCAGCCTTTTTGCACAGTTGCTTTTGTCAAATCAACATCAAACTGGACATAATTTTCAGAGATCTCTACAAGACCTGACTTCTAGGAATCCTGTGTGAGCCATCATAGCTCACATCACTATGACAATTAAGGACAAGATTCTTAGGGTCAGTACATGGACATCTTTGAGCTAGCTGACAGCAAAAAATATTCAGTGCCTCTAAGACATGGATGGGCCTCAGTTTAGAGACTCGGTACCTTCTATTGCAACCAATAGCAAGAAGTAAGCTGGAAAGGGTCAAGACTGCAGTTGGGATAATTAGGTGACAAGCTTTATTCTTTTCATGTTTGTTATACTGGAAAAGGACCCTTAGCAAGATATAGAATTACTCATGTACTTTCTTGCTATCTAGGAAGCACAGTATAACCACAAATTTAGGAAAATGAAGGTGCTGAATAGGACCTTTAAATGGGAAGAAAGTCACATGGACACATGGTTTTTGGTCATGACTAACAAGCCCAAGGTTTCAGGTCAATCAAGTCTTGATGTACCAAGGACACGGCAAAGGCATGTTGGGCCTTCAACAGTGACACATGTACGTGGACATCATGCCAATTTGGTCATATCATTTCTTACTATGTCAAAAGTTATCCATTAGTTAAGTGCTTGACTAAGAAGGGTCAAAAAATTATAAGTCAAATGCATAGGTGGAGTTGAAACAGCCTATCTCTGTAATGGAATCCTTGGTTGAGGGAAGTAATTCTTTTCAGTTTTCCTGAGGAAGTAATTCTTATTAAAACTTCCATAGTAAGTAGCACTCTTCTATCAAGTGGGGGTTACTGAACAAGTTGTTAGTTCAGTACCTGATGTTCAAATATGGCAGGAATTACTATCGATGTTCACTTTTAGATTTTCCCTTAAAGTTTCAAGGCACTCAAACTTCCAGTCCATGTTGCAATCCTCTTTTTGTTGCTGGTAAGAAGAATATTCTCAGGAAGCTTATTAATGAAGAGGGTTTGGCTGATAGGACTGTAGGCCCCTTTTTCCATATCTGCTGTCTCATCTTTTAAGGTTTTCCCTTTGGGTTTGGTACCCCATTAATGATAGTCAGTTCAAAGTCATTTATTATCTCTCATTCCCACAAGGATCTTTGATTAATGATATATCTGACTGGGGTGAAGCAAAGGTACAACAATCATTGTAAGATTATGCCATCAAGATTATCACTTTCACTTATTCCTGAGTAGGGAAACTGGATATGGAATTGCCAATCAAATCCAAAGACTGGCCTGTGTGGAGCATGTGTTTGTGGAAGGTCAGTTTTACTTTGGCATTGCAATGTGCACTCCCATTGGATGTTCTGTGGCATGGTCCATGTTCTTGAAATTTAGCACTACTCTTCACTGGTGCTAAGAGCAGAGGGCTCCTCAGCAAGTGTTTGTCCATTACTTGGTCAAGTGTTTTATTGGTGGGAACAGGACTGATAGCATCTTGGAACATATTGTCATTCTACACTCAACTGTTTCAGGAGCTGGGGGGACATCTTTAGTACAGGGCAATAAAGAAACCCTGTCCAAGATCTTGATATTCTTAGGTCTAGAGTAGGCTCTATCTTATTTTACCTTTAGGCCTCCACCAATTAAGTTATCTTATTCCCAATGAAAATTGAGAACTTTTGAACAGGAAATAAAGTCAGAATTCATGATATCATTGATCTTCAATTTTGCTTGAAGGAAAGTAGCTCTAGAAAGAACATTTATGAAGGTTCTCAACAATCTTTTGAAGGATGATAAGAAGAGGCTCTGTAGGGTAAGACTTATGCAAAGAGTGAAAGAAAACTTGCAAATCTGGACAATTTTTGTTTTAAAATATAGTAGGGTTTCTACTGGCAGAACAGCTGGACATTGTCTTGGGACACGCACTTGTTTAGACAAGCAGCCAAAGGTGTAGAGATGTGGGAGTGTATTTCCCATGCTTGTGACTTTTAGACCAGTGACCATCATTTTGTTTCACAGAAGTGAAGAGCAGTGACACCTTCGTTGATCTTACGTCCTTTTGGATGGTCTTATTTTTTTGGCAGGTTTTTCATTCTGATAACCAGGCAGTCGTAGAGGTCCTCAATGTGAAGACATCTAAGTGCAGGTGGATGCATCCATTTTTAAGAATGTTAGTGCAACGCAGCCTTCGGGTTAGTTTGTTTTCCATTCACTGTCAGACACATTCCAGGAAAGACCAATAACCTACAAAGTAGCAAAAAGATTGACAGCCAAGGTACTGAAGGATAAAATATATTACTAAGTACCAAAGGAAATCCTTCACTCGTCTTCACATAAAAATGTGTTTTAGTCCAAAAAAAGTTGAGCACTTTCATCCCTCAGTGGCTTTATCAAAACTGTTAAAAATATTCTCAGCTTCACTTTAAAAACTAAGACTCACTCACTCATGTGATCAGCAATAACCTAATAAAATCAGGAAGTAAAATCAGCATGCACTAGAATTTAAAGTGATAAAACACTTAAATGATATTGGGTGTTTATCACTGTATACACAAAAACCTACCTATAGTTAATATTCCAAAAATTTTAGTTTCAAAACTGATGATATGCAAACATTGTCATTGATTCCTGTAAACTTCATGGCAGTAAGTCAGAGTTGCCATAACAGTTCTTTTCATTCAAGTCTGCATTTCCAGGGACCTCCTCTTTCAGCAATATTCATTTTGCTAACAACAAAAAAACACTAACTTTTTATAGTTTGAGTAAATAAGTGAATGCTTCAATAGTGCACTGTTAAAATTTCCCTTCTTATTATCTGCAACATGATTATAAATCATTTCTTTAAGGGATCGCTCCGTTTTCCAAACATAAAATGCATCAAAGGACAGACATTGTGCATGGTATACTGCTGCTCTGGTGTTACAGTCGCATCTTCCAGGGCAAGGGATTGTCCTCTGATAGTTTTTAAATGAGACATTTATTGTGGCATTGTAATATACCTACATTGTCTGCACATCCCACATTTGTACATTTTTCCATTGTGAGTGACTGAAATATCTGAGGAACTCTCTACTATGCTCATAGTATTACATGCTCTTCTAAAAAACAACCTTCTTGTTCAAAACCTAAGGCTTATATGAAGTTCAAGTACATAGCTTTTTTTACCATATGGAGTTTATAATTTTACAAATGTGTTGTATGTTTACCAAAAAGTTGCAATGTAGGAGTCAAAGGTCCTAGCTTAAGCATTATAGTGTTTCTTCATAGTGAGCCCTAAGTCTTTCAGAATGGGTTTCTAAAGCAGATTTCTACCACTAAAAACTGAAGCTGCCATCTCATCAATGAGATAAAATTTGTATTGTCTGCTGATAAGCATGTTTTTAAGAACAGATATTTCTTCTAAAAATATATTATTCAAGGAAATTATCCAGGACAGTCTTAACATTTGTCCTTTCACATGACTGAGTTTCTTGTGAAAAGGATGGCAGCTGGTGTACTGGAGACAGGTATTAGAAAATGTTGGTTTACAATATAAGGGAGACTGAAAACAATTGTCTGCATTTTCTTTTGAGATCACCACATCCAAGTAATGAATACTATTTAACAAAAAAAGAGAACCTAAAAAAATCTGTGGTCTGTTCCAAGTATTCAAAAAAAAAAAAACATTCCAATTTACTGGTACTGTCTGACAGTAACATGAAAATATCATATTGCCATCTAAGAAACAATACAATCATTGCTTTAAATAAGCAGTTTAAAATGTATTTCTTCTCCCAATGTGGAAGCACTATGTGAGAATAAATGAGTCCTGCTGCCACACCCATTGCCATATTGGTGTGTTGCCAAAAGTATTCACCTTTGAAAAAGATAAAATTGTTCCTCAGTGTCATGTCCATAAAACATAAGTCTGAAATCTGTTGTATTTAACATTGTGTGCTTTGCCACAGAATACATAATACATTCCATTCCTGTACTTTGAGGAATAACTGTATAAACTTTTGATGTGCTTGTGAGAATACTCCACCTTGGAAATGGATGCCAAAAAATGCAATGAGTTCTGTACTATCTGAGGATGCTAACCAAAAATACTCAAGTTTACAATCCACAAAATAGCGAGTGGTTCTGTGATGGAACCACATACAGAGAATATGGGCAGCAGCGGTGGATCATTCAGCACAGTGGATCTTAGGAATCCCTGAAATTGTAGGCACAACTCAGTTAGAAATGTGTAAATAGTCATATAGACTGTGCATGATTATTTGTTGAAACAATAAATCTTTATGAATTAAAATAATACTGGCATAAGCGATGTCTATTTTGTTTTTGGATACACCAGAGTAAAGACGTGTGTCATTCAGCGTGCTGAGCATTTTGTTGAGTAGTCTAACAAATTCCTAATCACTAGCCTTCTACCCATGTCTGGTTTTACCAGTCTGATGTTCTATTCTTAGATATATCAGAAAGGGCTATGTATTCAACTCCAGACAAATTCTGAAGAATGCTCTTACATTTTGTACTGCAAACATTTTTAATGTCTTTTTCATATAATGCCTCACACGTGCTAATGTTAGGATGCAAGGGCGGGTTTTAGCAAGTAGACATTTTGCACACAATTCTGCTATTGTGCTCAATGGTTTGGTTTTAAACATTAACTGAAGATTTACTTTACATGCATAAATCTTAATCAGTGAGAAAAGAAGCAATATCTGCCTTGCTGTACAGGGTAAAGGAAAAGCCTCTCTTGAATATTCTAATATATAATGGCTCCATCAATAAATTACTGTAGCTGAAAATATTAAAATCACCATAAGAAATCACTTTCACCTTTGGGGGTGCCACTTGCTGTTATAAGCCATGGTTCTGTTATGCTGGTATATAGCTGATATGTGTTCCCTTTTCTGCCACTGAAATTGTGACCATCTTCCTGTTGAGTTGTTATGGCATTGCTTCAATAAATTTACAAGGCGGTCCCCTAAATGGGTAGAGCTATATATGAATTACATTAGATCCCTTAAAATTAACCCATCTGCCCTTCCTTTTCTGAGCAAGGATAGTCTAGACAAGCATAAAATCATTTATGGTCTCAAATCTAATGTTATGACACTTCATAAATTATTAACGTCTCTAAAGCGTTTTCATGCTTTCACCTCTCTCCAACCCATACATTTAAACCCGAATTTAACATTGAGCGGTAACATGTTAAATCTAAACAACTTTCCCCTTATTAAAGACAAGTGCATTGCGGACTTTTTCATAGTTAAACACCTGAAGATCTCTGAAATTAGGCAAACTTTTAATGTATCTAACAAATACACCTTAATACTCAGACAGATTTTAGATCTAGTTAAGCCCTATATCGAGGTTCCAGAGTTAACCAGGGAAGACATTGAGACCTCCAAAGTTATTTTGAAACTACTTCTGCTTAAGAAAAAATATGATCTCCAATGTATACAAACTCTTGGTCTCGGTCAGAACTAATAACACTCCAATATTTTCCAAGTTCTGGGTGGATAAGGACCTAGGTATATCCGCTGCAGTTATGCAAGAATCTTTTAAGTTAAGCACTAAATATATCCCCTTCAAAAAACTGGCCTATACGCAACTTATGATTGTAAATAATGCATATTTAACCCCAGCAATTATTAATAAATTTCAACCTAACTCGTCATCTTCATGCACATTTTGTAAGGCACAGGTAGCTGACATTTACCATATCTTCTGGAGTTGTACATGTGTGTACAGACTGTGGTGCACCCTAAGAGTTATCCTGGGAAAGATGGGATATGAGAAATCAACTCTCTCATGGCAATATGCGCTACTACATATACCTCCAGATGATATTACTAAATCACAGCACAAGGTGTTGATATCCGTATTCATGTTTATTAAATATTATATTTCTCTCCATTGGAAGAATCAAGCAATGCTATCCTGGGAAGGTTTAAAAGAATTGATTTTTAGACATATAAAGGCGCAGAAATTCCTCTTTTATAAAGGGAATCATAAATACCATTCTGAAAACTTTTGGAGTTCATTTTTTGCACATTTAATAACCTGAAATGTTATGTCTTAATGTTTCTATTTATCATACATTTTCTTTTTCACCATTGCATCTGTAACAGTTATTGAAATTTGGGCTTTGTACAGTTGTATATGCTTGTTTTCTTCGTTAGATAGAGATGTGTTGATTTGTATGTGGATTTGTTTGTAATGTTTGTTGCTGAAAAAGAAATAAAAAGAATTAAAAATAAATAAATAAATAAATAAATGTACAAGGCATTGGGACATCTTCAAAGGGGGAATCTGTAAAAATTCTGCATGGTTATCAATGTTACACTCAAGATCTTCTGAAACAGACTGAGCATTACCAATATCATTTAAAGTACCACCCACACTGGTGACTTTTTAGTTGGATTGGGATATGTATGATTTTCCTCATATTCAAGTTTGTCTCTTTTAAGATTTCAGATTTGTGTTCACAAATAGTTTTGCACATATTGAAAACCTTTGAAAAATGTTGTACTATGTTTTGGTGTAACCAAAACACAAAGTGTTTGCTAGACTCCTTCAGTTGTTTGATTTCTTCCACTAAACTTTCCGACTTCTCGATATTGTGTTTAATAAGAAGAGACATTAGTTCAAAGCCAGTCTTATCAAATATATTAATTAATTAACTCACTATGTAGTTTTGTAACATGCATTAATTCCATTTGGACATTTCCAAACTATATGTCCTTTTGGTACTCTTATGTTGGCTATACCTTATCTCAAAAAAGAATTATCAAGCAATAGAGAGCTATGCTTGGTAACTTGGAACTAAAAAAGGGCAAGTTATTGTGCAACAACAGTTTTATTGCTACTATCACTAGTACAAATATCAAGTTGTGTAATCACATTTAACCACGTGTTTAGATCCTTACATTTGTTTATCATTTTTGATGTAGTTGAATGTGTAGGGGGTGTGGCTTGTGACATGTAATGTCAAAACATCTCATAACCAGAAAGTCCTCTGCTACACCACTGTTACTATTGCAAGAGTCACCATTGATACTGGAAGCCTCTGCATACTGATTAGGCAGTCTTATGAGTAAAGTGAAATGTCCTGGTAGCAAAATTCCGCCAGGGATATAAAACATATGGTGAGAAGACATCTACCTAGCTTAAGACATAAGGGACTAGCAAAGCAGCAGACAAGATCCACAGCAAAGGTACTGAAGGACAAAGCAAATGTCTAAGAATCAAAGAAAAATATGTTGGAGTTTAAAGAAATTGTTGAATTTTGTTTCATAATTTGATGATGATACAGCAACAGTGACAGTAACAATATCATGGCTCAGCTATAGATGTCTAAGGCTGTACCAGCTCGTGGCTAAATTTGAAGTGACACAGGCAGCCTTGGGGGTTCACTACATTTTAATAATTTGGTTAGGTGGCAAATATCTGGACTGGATCCCTAAAAGGAAGCTGTTTGCACAGATTATTGGTGACTTGGTGAGTTTTAAGTTAGAAATGTCCATGGTTGATGACAGTGTGGTCAAATATTGTACAAAGACTGGTGTGGAGAAAGGCTGAAAAGTTTATTGGTTTTGAAAGAGCTAGGTGCTTTTTGAATCACAGAGTTTCAAGGGTATTAGGTGCTCTAGGCTTATAAGTGATTGCTCATAGGGATTCAAATGCTAGGGATCTGAGCTGTTATTGGAAGGATAGGGTTCGTCTAATTGAGATAGGATTAGATTTGTTTAATGTGCATATTTTTGTCTTTCTATAAGATCTGGCTAAAGGTTTGTAATGAGGCTGGGAACAGCTTGTTGTGACAAGCTGGTGGGCAGAGTAAGAGAGGTTCAACTTGAACCCCTCTTCTGTTTTCCACTTTTCCAGTAATGGTGGATTTGGTTATGGCAGTTATGAAGTGAGTGGTAGCACAATGCTTCATAAGTTAGGTTTGTAAAATCTAAACCTGCTTGTATTTGAGGAAGAACAATGGTGAGCAGTTCCAGTACAGTCTATTAGAATGTTAAATGATAGCATGTGTTATTTCTGTTGTACATTTCTTGTTTCAGTTATTTGCCACATGTATAACCATTTTATATCTTAATAAATTTGGCCACTATGTCATATTATGGTGTGTTTAACTTCTCAATGTGCTTATAGACAAATATAGTTTGCTTGTAAACATATTTGTCCAAAGACACCTTGTGTATGCTTGTGTGTGTGTGTCTATGTAGAGTGGGGTATGGGCAGTAGATGGAACTGTTAATGGAAATTAACAATAAGTTCTAGGTCAAGGTGAATAGGAAAGGGTTAAACTGCTTTAGGAAGTTAAGTAATTTGCTAGGAATTGAAGTAGACAGGAGTGAGGTTTTAAGGATTTTAAGATTAGTCTGTGGAGGGATTCATTCTTTCTGGTATGGATTTGGGCATAATATTAGAGAAGTACCTTGCACTTACTTCTGTGCAGATATGGGTGTATCTGTAGTGACTGACAGGGGAAATGGGCATGGAAACACCCAATGACTGGCAGCCATGCTAATGCGCATGTCATGTCATGTATTCACTAGTGAAAACTGTTGAATATTCATGTAGGAAACCAACTCCAGCCATTAGTGAATGCATGGTAGTAAGGATATCCAATGCACAGTCAACCAGGAAGTAATTGTTACTTTTTCTCCATGTTTTTTTTGGGAGCAAGCCCCTTGTGGGGGCACTGCACCCCCCACCCTACCACTTCTGCACAAATGTAGATGCCTTAAGTCTTGTTAAAAGATAATCAGGTTGGATTTTCCGATGGTCCTATAATACATGTTAATAACTGTGCTGAGCAGATTACCTGTGCCGGAATGAGAAATATGTGTCAAACTACAAAGAAACATATCAATAAAAAAACAAAGTTGCTCCTTGCAATAACAGAACCATTCATCAATATTCATTTTGGCACAGGAATGAATATTCAGCAGATTCAACACGCTGCCAGGAATTGTCGACCTGGATGCTTGTTTAGAGAGGGATTTTCTACTGCTCATCCTGCAAGGTACTTCTTTAATATTATACCTGGGTTTTTTGCTAAACCCTCTCTCTTGATACTTTATTTGTGATAAGGTTTTGTTTAATTCTTTACGATAACTCACTAACACTCTTCAAGAGAAACCTTGATTGGTGGATGAGAAACAGAAAGTTTACCCCGGAGATCACTGCGGTGGCTCTGCTGGACAGTGGCACAGGGAACTAATGGCTCTGCTTGACAGGGGCATGGGGAACTAATCTAAGGGGAAGGCAAAAGCCAACACATTCTGGTTAGGCTTATAAATGCCCTTGGGCAGATTACCTAGTACTTACCTATGAATCTATGAACCTATAAATATGGTTAGGTTTACCTTGGCGCAGTGCAAGAGGGCTTAAGCTTGAAATGCTTTACTGCCTCCCCCACACACTTTTCCAGTAATAGTGGATTTGGCTATGGCAATTATGAGATGAGTGGTGGCATGCTGCTTCATAGATTAAGTTTGTTCAGAGTGAGCAAAGAAATGTAATGATGCTTCTATCTGAGGAAGAGGAATGGTGATTGGTTTCAATGCTGCATGTTATAATGTTAAATGATATTGTGTACTTTCTGCTGTATATTTCATGTTTCAGTTATTTGCTATGTGTGTGACTGTTTTAAATCTTAATAAATTGGTTGCTATGTCATATTCTGGTGTGCTTTATATCTTGGGATGCATATGGACAAGTCTAAACAGACATACACACACAATCCCCTGGATTTACTAATCTTCTGTGCAGAACTAGCTTAGTTCTGCACGGAAGTAGCCGTTTAGGAGCAGGACAGCAGCGTGCCATGCATATTAATCAGGCGTGCTGCCTGAGCTCCTAATCTTACATGGAGAGTGTAAGAATGCAGAGGGGCGTGTCTGACAGCAGAGCTCTCAGAATATACACCCCCCCACAAAGAAGAACAGCAGAAAGGCCAAAGAAATGAGCAGGACCACTCATAGGTGTCCGCATATCCCCACTAACATTACCCCACATGTACAACAGCAATAGTAAATACAAATAAAATGAACAAGCCCTTTTTTTTATGAAGAAACTGATTAAATCTAACCGTAGGTGGGTGGATGTGCCCATCGCTTAGCTACGTTTAATGCAGCTTAAATGGCTGAAGAGGATAACAAGGAAGATATATGCAAATGACGGAATATAGCAATAGTGTAGTGGGCAGAGCATTCACTTTATGAGCAGGCATTCCCAGTTCAAGTCCCACTGCAGCGCTTTCCATGTGAAATCACTTTATGAACATTGTTTTGCTGTATAACCTACTAAATAACATATATTTGTGAACTGGAGTAATGCATTAAATGCACATGTGAGGTGTCAGTGTCATAATGTTGCAAAGTCCCCAGATAAGCACATGTGCCCCATACAGTAGATGTACACAGGAATCATGGATACAAATGGAAGCTAAAATGTGTAATGAATGACAAATCTATACAGCTTCCAAATCCCCCACCTTCCCAAGAACCATTAGATATTACTGTCTAAATCAGTGCAATTGTAATCAGGAGTAAGCACTAGTAAGCAAAGGTAAGCACAAATAAGCAGTAGTAAGCATATTTAAGCACTAGTAAGTGAGTTAAAGCCCATTTGTGTGGGGGTAAGCAATGCACACACAGGTTAAGCAATTTAGAAGCTAACTCTCTGTAAGCATATTTAACCAGAGGTTAGCATTGCTTACCCTCACGCAATCCCATGCAAACCCGCTTACAACTGCTCAAAAGTGCCTTAATCACTCTGTATCTAATGGCCCTTGTTCTGCCCATCAACAAAATAAACAGCCTTACAGGTTTTGAATCCAGGATCCTATACACTATGGTCACAGTAGTTAATCACCAATCCATCACAGCAGTACAGAAGAATGAAGTATCACCAAACAAGTCCTCACTATAGTAAAATCAAACAGAACCTATGAAAGGAATCAGTAAACAGTCATATGTTCTATAACCCACTACATAACATAAATATGTGAACTGGAGTACAGCAGTAAACCCAGATGTGAGGTATAAGTGTAAAAGAATGTTGAAGTCACCAATAAAACACAAGGATACCATACAGTGTATGTACACATGAATCATGGAAACCAGGCATATATTTAAAATGTAATGAATAATCAATGCCAAAAAGAAAATATAATGCAAAGTCTAATTTAAGCAATGCTAATCATTGCTCAGGCTTGCTTAGGAGGTGTAAGGAATGTGTAGGCCAGCTAACTCAATGTGCCCAGTGTTATATCTCTTTAAACAATGCCTACCTTAGGTAAGCAGGTTTGCCCATAGCCTAGCCTTTTCAAAACCGACCAATCACAGAAAAGTGTGGGAAAATTGGCCCTACTTAAACCCAACAGGCGGGAATACATCTCATAACTGGTTGTAGCTTCCCCTTGCAGGCACAATGACAGTAAGAGGAGAAGGTGTTTGCTTATGGGCGCAGTGCTGGTGCATCCAGGAGTCCAGAGTCATGGCAGGACTCCTTATCAAAGACCATGAGCAGATACTGCTGCTGGGCCAGTAGCAGGGTTCCCAATTTAAATTGGAAGCCTGGGACCATCTCGCCCGTGACTTCACCAGTGCCACTGGCATACCACAAATGGGTAAGCAGGCAAGGCATCACTATGCTGACCTGAAGCGGCGTAAGGGGGACCTCTTGGAGCAGTGGATCCAAGAGGCAAGAACGGGAGGGGCTGTCCCAGCTGTGTGTAAGTATCACTCCACTATGTGTGTAATAATTGCCAGCTCATGTATGTCATGGATAGGTATGGCTTAATATTCCTCTTATATCCTCCACAGCTGCAAATGAGCGGGCCGTGAACCAGGAGGCCTATGGAACTTGCCTGGAGAGGTTGCAATGCAAGGCAGGTCAGTAATATTCTTGCATGTACTGTCTTAGGAAATAAATCTAAATGTATTAGTAAATTAATTGCCTGTATAAAACCTGTATTGTGTAAGGCAAATACTGCATACACGAGAGAATATGGCAGGAAGAGTCTCATATAGTTTGTATGTAAATAAAAGCATAATAGCCTGACAATAAAGGTCTAACTGCTGGACTGCATGTGTATACTCTGGTATCATAAGGTAATGTACATGTGCAATCACGTAATAGTACTGTTGTATTAAGCACTGTTACCCACACTGTGCAACATAAATATAATGTGTAGTAATGCCTGTATATGACTGGTGTAATCCCCAGAGGCCATTTAGTACAACTGAGAGATACACAGACAGAAAACGGAAAAGGCAAACAACAAAACCCGAATAGCACATGCAATTGAGACTTGAACTGTTGTATTTTTAGCTCACAGAGCCATGGTTTGAATCCTGGCAGTGGTAATAGTCTGCATACAGAATCATACCCCACAAATGTACAGATATGCCCAGAATGTCGAGTAAAGTGGCCCATATCTGTTGCCTGTCAACCTGTCTCCATGGGAAATCAGTGGGATGATCCCAGACGTATAGGCAGCAAACAGGAAATAAAACTGATTGACACACATCTATGAGAACAATGCTGGCACACTAGCAACTCACCAAAACCTTATGAGAGTAAGAAGCCACTTCCATATTGTCAGGCTGTGGCTAGAGTGTGTACAGTAATAGAGTGAGATGTATGTGCATAATAGTAATGTGGAATCTGGTACTGTGTGTGGCAACATTCAAGTAGTGCTAACAAACAATCCTCCTACAGTTCTGTCAGATACCAACACTGCACCTAGAAATACAGGAATGATATCCTGTACTGGCACTGTTTACTTTGATATTGTATGGCATTGTGATTGATGCAGTTGCTCTGAATAATAAGGTATTACTCATCACTGTCACCCACACTGTCCTACAAAATATAACTGTCTAGGAAAACCTGTATAAGAGTGTTGTAATACAAGCTCAGAATGCAAAACCACCGGTGAATTATAATACAGGAGGCAGATAGGAGATATACAGCATTATTTATACAGCACACACAACTCTGATGGACAGCGTGTAAGTTGTAGCAGACACAGCCATGCTCTGAATCTTGGGAGTGGAAGTAGGCAGCATATAGAATCATACCCCACAACTGTACAGATAAGACCAGAATGTCCAGTATATGGGCCCATATGTGCTGCCTGTCATCCTGTCCCCCTGCAAAGTCTGTGGGATGATCCCAGATGTTTAGGCAGGAAACAGGGAATACAACTGATTGTCACACATCTATGAGAACAAACCTGTCACTCTAGCAGCTCCCAAAACTGTTATGAGAGCAATAAGCCAAGTATGTCCTATCTACAACCCCATGTTGTCAAGTTGTGACCAGAGTGTGTACAGTAACAGAGTGAGATGTATGTGTATAATACTAATGTGTAATCTGAACTTTATGTGGCAACATACAGGTGGTGCTAACAAACATTGCTCCCACAGGTAAGTCGAATGCAAACACTGTGCCGAGAAATAAAAACCTTGATACCCTGCACTGGTACTGTTTACTCTGGTATTGTATGGAATTGTGAGTGTTGCAGTTGCTCTGAATAATAAAGCATCACTGATCACTGTCACCCACACTGTGCTACATAATATAACTGCATAGGAAAGCATGTATATGTGCGTGGTAAGTCACTAAAGGTTGAAGAGGGCAATAGTCTAGATATGTCCTGGTACACCTGCATGTGGTCAAGACATGGCGAGAGTCTGTGCAGAAAGAGATGGACAGCTATGTGCAAAACATCAACCCAGAATCTGGGAGTATGCATAGAAACAGTCAGTGTTAAACATTTCCTCCAGAGGTATACCAGGTAAGAGGTGTATACTGCAGGTAAACCAGTTCATGTATAATGATGACGACAGCCATATCACTGTCCAAACTAAGGCTATAGGGTAGTGTTGTAATATTTGTAAGGTTCAGATAACAGCACTGACTAGAAAAGTAATGTGGACTACAGGAATATACTAGTTGTTAATTGACATCTTTCTCTCCCTCCCACCATATCTCCAACAATAAACTACATACCCATCTCAACCAGTATGTAATGAATCCACTATTCTGATTATGTTTTATTGGTTGATAAATATTTAAATTTGATTCAATGCATGTGCTGTATTGAATTATTCCAACAATGGTGACATGGTGCCATCAATGTACCTGCATGCTGTTGTTATTACCACTATGGTCCCATATATGCATGTGTTCTGTTTGCTATGCAACTGTTCCGTATCTGGTGTCTGGGTTAATGGGAATATCTTTGCATGGTGTTATACCTAACCCTGGAATGTGCTGACTATTACTAACCCATATATAATGATAAAATCACATGTGGGTTAGTAATAGTCAACACATTCCAGGGTTAGGTATAACAGCATGGAATGTGTTGACTATTACTAACCCAGGAATGAACTGAGTATTACTGGAAAGTGGTGACTATTACTAACCCACATATGATAAAATCAAAATACTATAGAATGTTTGGGAAGGCCAGTCCCAGCAGACCCACCTGTCCCACCTCAGCTGGCTGTGGCACTGGGCACCAGCATGTCTGTGGCCCAACCTGGTACCTCCTTGTCCATTGGTCCTGCACCACCTCCAGGTGGAACCATCTCAGTGGATGGGGCTCACCCCCCCCAGGAGTGGGCGCAGACAGGAACCTGTCACCAGTCGCCAGGTCAGGGTCGTGGTGCATAGTGAGCTCAACCAGCAGTTTGGTGATCTGCTATGCCAGCTAGAGTGCCATGTGTCATGACTAGAGGGTCAGCCTGGCTCTGCAACTCATCTCCCAGCACAGCCATCTTTGGGGCTAGGAATGTGCAGTGGTGACTGACCATGGGTGGGGACCTCAGTCCAACTGTTTCCATGAGGGGGCTCATGGGCTTCCGATTTCCCAACACCCCTCTCCATCAAGGTGTTTACCTCCCACATGTGTCATGTACTGCCCCTGTATGCATATTGTCTTTTCTGTTAACCTACACAACCTACCTCCCCAAATATACCTTCTATCCCTCCCCAACATCCCACTCCCACCTGAAAAAAAAGGCAATCTGTTCCCAAAAAAAAAATCTCGCCCCATACATAGCTGTCCATTTCACACACATCCACTGGACACATGTAATCTGGTCTAATTGGCATCACAACTTCTTATTGTTGTCCTCACCCCTCTCCCAGGGGTTTGAGTGTCTACATCTACCTCCAAATTTAGTGCATATGCACAGCTGTTTCTGTAGAAGAAATGGGCAGCTATGGACCTTCCCTACACCCTTCCTGCATATCCCTGGCTATTTTCCCTACTGTCTTTCCCTCTTTGTGGCCCTATTTCACCACTTTCCTATCAACCCTATTTTTTTTTTCTTTTAAAGAAATTAGCGCAGGGGTAAGAGGGAGTAAGCACTTTTGAACAGTAGTAAGCGTGTTTAAGCCTGCTTGCGTGGGGGTAAGCAATGCATACACATGTTAAGCAATTTAGAAGCTAACTGAGTATAAGAAACTGTAAATGGAAGTTAGTGTTGCTTACCTCCATGCAAACCCGCTTACAACTGCTTAAAAGTGCCTTAATCACTCCGTATCCAGGGGCCCTTGTTCTGCCCAGCAATGAAATAAACAGCCTCTGCAAGGCTTGAACACAGGACCCTGCACACCATAGCCAAAGAGATTTACCACTAAGCCATGGCAGATATACATAACCCTGATGTTTTCACAAACATATCCTCCAGCGCAGTCATTCAACGGTACAAGGATTGTATTCCAACATGTACATATATGTGTGTGTGTGTGTGTG
>NC_056744.1:238262436-238309936 GCF_019279795.1 Protopterus annectens
CATACAAATGACAACCATTGCTTGCAACATATACCCACAGAGAGGTCAAAGGATATAACACCACACACAGGTTTGCATACATGGGAAAACTTTATGTGTGTACTATTACAGTTGTATATGCCATGTCATGTAGCTGTTTAGACACTGATATCCATATAAACAGCGTAATGCAACTGTGTAGCAGTTATACTTATACAGTAGTCTGGAAAGGTTTACAACTGTTGCTGTCCAGGCTGAGGCCTTCAAATAGTACAATAGTAAAGACAGACTGGGCCACAGGATACCAAACAATCAATAGTAAGTAATGCAGATGTATAGTTCATCAGCCTCTATATACATTCTGTACACAATCCCTAGGGGGTAAAGACCTCAGTTGCCACAATGGGATGTAACTGTTACATAACACGGCATAACTGACACCATCACAAGCATACTGACAAACAGAACAGTCTGTATGGCAGAAGGCAGTAGGCCTGCATTTACCCAAGGTGGATTGTATGGTAATGTACATCCAGATACCTTAAGGCAGTTTACCCCTGATACCCCCACATGCTGTAACAGCCTATGGTAGTTATGGTGCATCCCCCCCAGACTCAATAATACAGGGCCATATACCACTGTTACATGCACTGGCCTCTGGAGTGCATAAGGGCATGCATGTATTGTGTAGGTCAAGCCCACATATATATGGCCCCAACCCCACCGTATGTGTGGGGGACACACCAGCAGTGGACTGATGGCAGGAATGGCAGCATGACATACTCACAGCCCACTACAGAACAGCATTTCATATGTGCAAAGCCTGGTATGTAGGTGGAGGACAGAGGCTGGATCACAGGCCTATATGTGGAAAACTGTTGTCATACACTAAGCAAGTCGCTGGTGTTACAGGATAGTCTGCAACATACCCTTAGTCAGGAATATGAAGTTAGAAAAATAAATGGTTTTAGCCATGTACTGATAGCACTCAACACACACAATGTCAGTGATATATCTGACACAAGACCTGTGTGGTGGACAGACAAAACATAATAGGCACACCTCTGGCCATCAAGAGGCTAGGCGCACAGTTGAGAGCTATGCATACAGACTGCATTCCTATTTAAACTAGTATGTACACACAAACCCTGTATCACCAGTGCTATACAATGCATACAACTCTACTTACACTCTGTCTGTAGTTCTGGAACCTCCTACAAATATGTAACTGCCCCCAGTGTGCAGGTTCTCCTGTAAGAGGTATTGCTACCTGCTGTTTGTAACACTGATGTCCACACACAGGAAGGATGTCCATCACACAGGAAAGGTAAAGAGACCACTCCCACATGATGTAGGGATTTATAGTTGGTGGTTGCCATGACAGTGGTAATTGGAAGTACTACACAGCAAGATGCATGCAGGTAGCAAGTGGAGGACACTGATTGGTGCAGAGACCATCACCTGATCATGTGCATCACCTACAAAAGCCATGCTGCAATCTTTTCAAAGCAGCTCAATCCATTTACTGGAGAGTGACCGAGAGAGGGACGGAGATAGTGAAAGTGTAGGTGGAAGTCAAAGCCACAGAAAAAAAAAAAATAATAAAACAATATTGACATCCTGAAAACTATCCAGAACAGACATCATTCTTACAACAGGTATGTGAAGTATATATGCATGTAATTGAATGTAGTATTTGGTCCATAATAATGGGATAGATAATGTGGAATGATTTATATGTGCCATCAGGTGTTGTTGTAATGATGTTCAACTGAACAATTGCTATGGACAATAGTGTCTGTCCCTGTGGGTAGTGGGCCATACCTGTCAACTGTGCAGATCAGCACTGACTGAGAAGTTGTAAGCCATCATAGTGTGTGTTGTGTAATGGGAAGCATGTATATTATGTGGCCAATAGCTGGTGGTGGAAGTAATGCCATTATGATGGACACGTGGGATCCACAGCCCACCCCTTGCAGGATATTAAGGTTAATCTGTAATGTAGCATGCAGGAATGCCATAGGTGTGTAACAGGGTTACCTGCAATCTGGTCCTACCTATACCCCCCTAATGTCAGGCTGTGTCCATATGTGGCACCTGTCTGTGTTGTAGCAAGGCAGAACAGTGCAGCTGTGCAGGAAGGTGTTGTGAGATTGTGGACCTGATGTCTGAATGTACCTCACATATAGGTATGCATAAATGTACATATGTAGGTTTACTATCATAAAATTGAAATTTAAAATAAAATAGTATTAATTGCCAAATTTAAACATCGAAAATAATGCAATCCAAATTAAAATAAGGTTGTAAAGCAGAGGTATATGTCAAAAATGTCGAATTGCGACATTTCCATCTGATTTGCGGTAAAACACTGAAAATATATGATCCTGGCTTAAATGACATTTTCCCTGTGTATGTGCATTAGATTTTCAAATCAAACATGATTCTAGTCCTCAAATAGTGATTTTCATCAAGTGAAAGTACTCTGTAATACAAAACAAGCAGTCCAAGTCCCAATTACCAAAATGTAATGATAACATCAATATTTGTACTGTAATGCCACTGAGATATAACACACATTAAAGGTAATGGCAGATATATCAGAATGAGCAATGGTGTGCCATGAATTGTACGAATCCTAATGGTGTCAGTTCATCCCATTTAGACAGCAGACATTGTATCATATGTTCTTTGTCAGACAGCCTACGTTTCTTCGGAGATGCTGGCACACAACACAGAAACTTCTGTTTAACATCCTCCAAATGGTTTTGCTCCAAACAAATGGCATGCAGCACATCTGTAATATACAGTTCCTTTTTACCCAATAGAGACCTCAGCCTATGGTTCCATCCTTCTACTGTGTTCTGGCTCCTAGCGTAGCTCATGGTACATGTCTCAGCCTGATTCCAAAAAGGGACATTGAATAGTGGAGGTTGTCTCTCTGATGTGGAACCTCTCATGCCATACTATCTTGGCCACCCTAAAATGTAGTTATTTTTGAAGAACTCACATAGAGGAGCACCCCTTTCCCCCAATACCTCCTCAATAGATGTGGCAGTGTCCATCATATGTTCTATGCGTATGAAAGCAAGTGCAGGTATCTGCTTACATAGCACAAATTGAGTATCTGTGCCATACACCTGCATCAGGTTAAGCTTCTGGATCTGCCTCCAGATAATTTGGCACAGATGAAACCAACATCCCTTGGCCATACTGTTATGCAGATGCTTCATTATGTTGTTCACTGCTCCCTTCTCAAAGTCACTTAGTACCATCCTGGGCTGGAAATTGAGATGGAAGTCCCCACATAATGCCATCAGGGTTGCCCAGAACTGATCATAGCACACCTCGCATTTGGACGGTAGGATGGCATACACTACAGGTACTACCTTGCTGTTGCTGGAACCATCCAAGCTGCTGTAAACAGAGTATACCTGTTTACACTCCCTGGTGCTAATGGGAAATGTCCCATCAACAAGAATGTACTCAGAACTGCAAAGCAGGCCTAGATTACCCTCTGTAGTGAGAAGCACATAGGTATGGCTGTGGAGTGCACTGTGTTTAATGATGAAGTGTCCCTGCTTCAATGGTATCACCTCCAGGCTTACATCTTTCAGACTTGCTAAGTCTACTCTGGGATTCATGCCGTTCCTACGCCTTACCCTATGCGCACTCTGCTTCAGCACATCATTATTACTCAAGGTGGTCACTACGTCAGTGGACATGGTTATCAGGACCTCTGACACAATCCTAAATGGATCTTCCAGAGACTGTTCAGCATGCCTTTTAATGGCTTCCCGTACCCTAGTCTGGTCTACCCTGACCACATCTGGTGCATGAAAATGGCCAGTGCTTTTCAGTAGCCTCTCCTCACCAGCACACTTCTCCATTATACAATGACCCTTACACCTCTGCCTTGCCTTCTGAGTGCAACACCAGTAATTCTCCTCAGGGTTACTCTTTTCAAGGTAGTACTGATAACCATCAATACAAAGAATTGGGCGACCTTTCTGTGATTTCACCGTGTAATGCAAAGAGCCAATAATGCCAGGATAACTCACGTTCGGTTGGTCTGTCTTAGTGCCTGAGCACACCTGCAAATCAGCAACAGTAACGTGATTACTAAGAATGAATGCTAATACTACAATGTAATACAGGCCTGTATCACTTGTATATATCACAAGTAACATGTACACAACCCATGACAAAGGGACTGCATTGGCAATGGAAGACGTCTCCTAATGGACAGACATTATTACAATACACTTACTGGCATGTACCCTTTCCCACTACTATCTAGAGAGCTATACAGATAGACACCTAAGCTGAAACATGTTTTCTGTCAACAAAAGCCTACTGGTAATCATTACATTGAACACTATACAGCCATCATTTATGCCTCCATAGGTACACAACAGCATGCAGTATGCTTTTCTAATGTACGCTTCATAACGTAAAAACAATCACTGTCAACTCTATCACTGCTTCATTCAACAAACGTTTCATAGGGAATACTGCTTACAGCTGACAGGAATTGACCTACTACTATGTAAGTAACCTTAAATATGAGTATACAGACAGCTGTCACAGCACACATAGACTATATGCTCATGTATGCAGTGCCAATGTCAAACATAGACTAGACTACAGAACAACTGATACTATTTCAAAAACATATGCAGAGTTTATAAAACCATCACAACAAGATGCTTTTCAAAGTCGGTTAAACCTAATATATTAGTCCTTGTAGCTGTCATGGTACAATGCACAATTAATACTTACATCAATATGTATTAGCATAATACTGTCCATAATGAGCTTTAATAACAGTATATGTTATACCTTCAGCGAATTTACTGTCATTGACATTAGACATTCAAACAACCTACTCACACCTCAGTTTAACTCACCCTTCCACACTCCTAAATTACTCTCCTTAGGTCTCCAGGTTATCCGTATGCTGTAAGGCAATAAATCCACCTGTTGAACAATATACAAAATTTGATGACAGTATTCACAACTGTTAGTTTTTTAATCGCGTTGTCTAGTAGTCCCGCCCTATATTTCTGTTTTATTTTGTGCAATGAGCAGATCTTTGTCGCATACGCGTTTGCATCATTAGAGGTCATCGCATTCATTTGTGTGACGTTCAGTAGTTCGATAGCATGTCTTAGGTGAACTAATGGATTTGTTTTTTTGTAAATGCAGTTATATGGCTTTTCGACATTATGAATGATGATCAGATGGATGGCAGGTATGTGAACGGCGTTTTTTTGATAGTAAATCCGTATGTACACATATATAGTATATAAACACACACACACACACACACATATATATATATATATATATATATATATATATATATATATATATATACATATATGTCCACAAATATACAGATATCCATGTGTAGATATATACATGAGCACATAAATACATCACATACATCTACACATATATAGATATATACCTATATGCACATGCCTACATATATACAAACACACACACAAACATATATGCATGCAAATACATGTCCCCTATATTACTACCACAGTGCTGCATTCTATGTGCGAGGAAACAGTACACATAGCAATACACACAGATATCTACAGCTGGCAATGTGTGCAACATAGATGGGTATGTCACATGTTAACCCCTTGTTGGGACAACATTGCCCTTATCTGTGAAGTATGGAATGGGAATATGGGGAAGTATGTCAGGTATAGTTTTGGAGGTTGTCAGGGTTGGTAGATATAGAGGACAGTCTACAGGGATGGTATGTGACACGTGGTGGATAAACACCCTGGATGTTGTGTGTGGTCTGTGATATGGATGCCCCATGGGCCCCAATATGGACACAATGGGAACAAGACTCCCACCCACTGCTACTCACAACAGCAGTCTATGTCCTGAAAGTGCCTGGCCTGGAGGCTGAGCAGGAGGAGCATGTTGGCCCTGCGAATGTGTACTGGGTGCCTCAGAGTGATGTAGCACATACCACATGTATCTGTGGAGCCCGTTATGGCACAGACACTTGACCTGAACTCAGGGGACAGGAACATGTCTGTGTGTGCCCCTGGAGGGACAACATGCCCTGGGTTGGTTCCACCTGACGGGATTGATGGACCAGCACATGATGAGGCCTTAGGGTGGGACACACATGTGATGTGGCCAGGTAACATGGGAAGATGAGTTTAGAGAGGTGGTTCTGCTGGGCAATAGTACATATACATGCTATTGTGTCACTGTTATAGAACATATGTTGGTAGTAACAGTCTACACAATCCCAGAACATGTCCAACAGCATGCATAGATATCCCCAATAACACAGAATGTCAGATGTGCAACAATCACAAAGCAGCCATACCACAGGCATATATGGAACCATAGTGGCCCTGACAATGGCATGCAGGTGAATAGTCTGTAACAGGTCAGCAATGATAGTGTCCACACAGGGAACATGGCTACAAACACATAGCAGAAAGTGTGGTACAAAACAATATCTGTCCCACTAGTAGGTAAGCTGAAGCCATACCTAATGAGTTTGTTGTCACTGATATGGTGGGGGGTTGACAAAGATGTGTATAAAGAACTATGGTAACCTTGCTGTATAAGTTGGTCAGACCTGTTTCCATCTTTATGTCTTTCAGCTGAGATGTCACATGGAAGGCTACCATCATATTCAGCTGCTGAAAAGGAAATGCTGCTCACGTATTTAATCCAGAACTACCCTGTGCTGTTTGGCTGGGCTGCCTATGACCAGCAGGAGTGGACCACCCTGTTTAAATGACCTAGTCCACAGAGTCAATGATGTCGGTCTGCACAACCACAGTTATGAGCAGGTCCGGCATTGTTGTTCTGACCTGCTTCGCAATGCCTGTCGGCATGCTGCTGCAGTCCAGGAGATCACCTCACCACAGCAGGGGCCATACCATCCATTCCCCCCTGACACATTTGAAAGAGAACGTGGCCAGCCTCATGGCATCTGCCCCTCTGGCCAGCTACCAACTGCCGGACACCTTTGTGGAGGTGGGTGCCACTCACACTCCAGCCGAGGAGCATGCAGGTAAGGCCACAGGACACATCATTAGATCACTGTTGCGTATACATCCGGATTGGTACAGGTAGATCATGCATATATGACATGTCATAGGTATATTGTGTTGCTGCATAGTAGTGATAAACAGATGTCCATATGTGGTAGTATTGTGGATACATGCCATTGATGTATTGTACTACTGCACCCACCCTGTAGCACTGCCACAGATGTGGCCACTGACATTGATCTCTCACCCTCTTATGTAGGTCCCTCCAGCATACCACCAAGGCAGCAGCCTGTAGCTGGTGAGTATGGTTTATGTAGATGCTTGCCAATACACCGGGCATGTAACGGCGATGGTATATTCCATGTGCACATCTAACACACCTACCCAGAATGCATGCTGTACAAGTGCAAGTATTGTTGCTGTGAAATGCATGGCATCACAGAGGTGACCATGATGGGTTATTGGAAGGGTATGTCAGACACCTGCAGGATAACTAACATCCTGTCATTGTGGAATGTGTCCACAGGGAGTAACAGAAACATGGCCTACAGTAGGGGCAGGTTTGGAACCACACCCATATACAGTGCAACACCAGTGTATATACCTGTAGGACAATGGCAACTGCTGCAGAGATACACTATGGCATAAGGCATTACAGTAGTCCACATTATCAGCTGGGACTAGCTGTAACATGTGGTGTTCAGTGTATGGGACACTGCAAAGTGACACGTGTAGGGCTTACTTGTCATGCATCTGCAAAAAGGCTGAATGTGGGGGTGTCAGCATGACACACCAGTGCACTGTAGCAGGGATCCTAAGGATGCTAAGAATGGCAGTATCTGCACATAGTCAAGTTCAGGACCTGTGGCAGACATAACCCTACCACCACAGTAACAGTGATGGCAGTGTGTGAACACCAAGGGATGTGCAAATGAGTAGACCTTGCAATCATGCAGAGTAGGTGGACATGTGTGGTGCAGACTGAACATACACAAGAAATTACAGATGGCACACACTGGTATACCCTCGCCAGGAGTAGTGACTGCTGTAGTACACACAAGAGTTGTGTCAAACCATCATAGCACACATATGCCCACACGGAGTGTATGTATCGTGGTTAGCATCCACAAACCTAACACATTCCGTAAACACTGCATGTGAAAGTACAGGACATATGTCACATATCGGGCACATGTACTGTTAAGATATGCAGTGATGTGGTCCCAATGCAAATCACGGATGGGTGCGTCATATCAGGAAGGGTGTGTACACCCCCCATAGCCATGGTAGGCTCTGATGATTGTTAGTGTAAGAGTATAGGATTGGTCATACATGGTCCGCTGCTGTTGAGAGCTGTAAATCAGGCATCAGGCATTCACAAATTACATCTTTCAGCATATCATCCCAGATATGTGTTGCTGGAAAACATAGGGGCTGTGAGCATTAAAGGTGACATAACTGACACAGTACTACACATTCTGCAATGGGCTGTACACCTGTAAGGTGTGGTGCACAGTACATGGCAGAGTGCAGAGCAGGTGCACAGCAATACTGTATACATGGGTGCAGTGGAATCCAGGGAAAGGGGCATCACCTAATGACAGAGTACATGCATTACACACATGTATACTGTTTCTAGCATGGATTGACTATAACTGAACTGCATGCTGCTGTTTACCATATGTTCTGCATGTGACAGATGGGTAATAGGAAGACTGTGTGTACTATCATTGTGCAACCTCACATGTATGTATGTGTGTGTCTGTGTGTGTGTGTGTGTGTGTGTGTGTGTGTGTGTGTGTGTGTGTGTGTGTGTGTGTGTGTTTGTTTGTGTGTGTGTCCTGGTTTTTAGTTAGTTTGTCTGTAGGGTCACTCTGGTGAAGTGGTGGGAGGTTGATCCATGTAGGATGCATGTGTGCATTTGTGTCTGTGTTTGTGTGGGTGGCCATGTATGCACATGTGAGATTGTGAGGTCTTCATACAACTGTACCTTTCTTTGGGACTGTGCAGTACATGGACATGCCACATTACACAACAAGAATACCTGTCATGTTCACAGGACAGCTGATAGTATAATATGGTCTGTAGAATGGAACAGACCGAGAGGGAAGGTAGACACCAAGTACACCCTTAACATCACATTCAGAAGAGAGATCACCAACAACCCACGTATGCAGCACTACAGATGCATTGGGGAATTACTAGTCAACACTTGGGAGTGTCTCCAAATACTACAGTTTTCACATGATAGGCCGAATGAGCAGCATATCTGCCATGTTTTGAGCATTACATGCCACACCAGTGCGTGATATTATGGATAGAACATAGTAGCCCACACATATAGGGGCCATGCTCATGATGTCCAGACATACAGAGGATGCATACCAAATGACAGCAATGAAGCCATGTAAAACTACTACATACAGATCAGGCAAGTAATGTAATAACAGGTCTTGTGGTGTGACCACTTGTGTAGGCATTTAGAGGACTGATATGTTAATGAGCGGTATCAATGTGTGTATGTTAACAAGTGTGATGCAGGACGGGGTACCACATAGACATACATGTGGAGCTGTCTGTAAAGCCATGGACAGGTAGGTCTTACAGAAGTGTGTATGTGTGTGTGTGTGTGTGTGTGTGTGTGTGTGTGTGTGTGTGTGTGTGTGTGTGTGTGTGTGTGTGTGTACTGTTAGGCAATGCTGTACAGGTTTTAAAGTGCATTTATTGTTTTCCCCCACAGGTGGCGAGGTGGATCAGGGTCCCTCCTGCATGTAATCTGATGGTGTCCATACAGACACCGAAGATGATGATAGTACTGTAGAAGCACAGGTGGAGTTGTCAGGGGCTGACATTGTGCCATCATTTGACATTCCCCTTTTAGCCACCCCAACCCCGCACACACTTTCAGTGCCTATACATACCCATCACCAGTGGTCATAGCAGAAGGACAGCTGGCGTTTGGTGGCAGTGCACAGGAAAGGGTGGTAACCATGGCTACTATGTCCAGTAACAGCAGGCATAGCCAGATGTGTGGGAGGGCACCACATAGGTGGATATTCCAGGGTGCTCATGGTAGGGCACTGGATATCATTCTCCTGGCAGAGGCGGTATAGCTGGTACCAGCAGGCGCATGTTTCAGGCTGTTATTGTGGTGCAGGCACATATGGAACATTACACCAGACAGGGCCTGAGGTTGCAGAGGACTGCTCTTGCAACTGTAAGCAACAACATCCGTGAACTGTCTGGTGCAATCCATGATTATGCCAAGCTCACTGATAGATGGCATGGTGAGATGATGGCCCTCATTGGCCGTGGTGTGTCCGTGATTCAATGTGTGGTGGGGATGCAGTGACAGCCTCATGGATGTGGGTCAGCAACACCAACTGCTGGCAGTCAATGTGCATGTGCTAGGACACCAAGGGGATCCTGTAGTGGTAGTACCAGTCCCGGCAGTGCAGGGGGGTTGCTGTCCACACCACACCACAGCAGGCCACATGCACATGGTCCTGGCCAGTCCCAGGAGGGGCCTGGTACCAGCAGACATTTGTCATCAGCAGGTGAGAGTAGCACATCAAGGCCTATACCAGGATGTGCCCATGGAACCCCTGGCAGGCAGAGTCAATGTGTCTGTGGCTGGAGGCAGTGAACAGCGCCCCCTTCCAGATATGCTCTGCAGCTGTCCTTAAACTCCTGTGTAGGGCAGCCACATAGCAGAACTGTGTGCATGTATACCCATACACTATAGAAAGACACCAAGGGCAACACCATACCTGCACACACCACAGCACCATGCACAGCTCAACACAGTACACCCCTCACTCACTCACATGGTGTCAAATGTATGGCCCACCCTCGGCCTCTGGCAAACCAACATCATACCCTGTGCATACGATGATACCTGTGCCACATCCCTGTCATCCATACCATCAATGCAGGGACAAGCTATTATGGTTCTGATGCACATGGTGACTGTACTACAGTGTACCACAGTACTGCAGTGTAACATGTTGTAAGGAGTGAAGTGTAAAGCATATATGGTAGGTAGTGTAGCCATCCAGCAATGATGCATTATAGCTGTTAGTAACACTGGTTGTTTGTGGCTCCTGTAATGTTATCCATTTATGTTGTAGGTGTACATGTGTCAGTACAAGGATGCTCTGTGCATATGATGATACGTGTGCCACATCCCTGTCATCCATACCATCAATGCAGGGACAGACTAATATGATTCTGATGCACACAGTGACTGTACTACAGTGTACCACAGTACTGCAGTGTAACATGTTGTAAGGAGTAAAGTGTAACGCATATATGACAGGTAGTGTAGCCATCCAGCAATGATGCGTTGTAGCTGTTAGTAACACTGGTTGGATGTGGTCTCCATAATGTTATCCATTTGTATTGTAGGTGTACATGTGTCAGCACAAGGATGTTCTGCAGTCATATTCTACAGCAGGGTATGGCAGTGTGGTGACAACATGGCTGTGACATATCTGGGATACAGTTGAACACATGTCACAGGTTTCTAAAATGGTTATTGAGTATGCCACATGGACAGGTGACCCACTGAGGCATGTATACCCTGCAACCTGATGTAAACCCATCCACATACATGCACACTGTTACTTGGCAATACTGGGACTAGACCCCTACCTAGCTATGTAGTGATACTGAAGTGTGTGGCTAATATTGCACACACCAAACAGTGTTTTGGGTGAGGTGTGTCCCAGGTTACATGTTACATCCCCAGACATGTACAGTATGCTAATGGGGGATGTAATGGGTGTATATGGACAATACATAGTGTGACATACCTTCATATACACATTAACAGACACATAACATGCAGAAAAACATCTGAGATACCAGGGATTATCGCTGCTATGTGTCATTACAGGGGTGCATCCCTGCAGGTGGTCATAGCCATGTGACTAGCTATTGTCCAAGGAAAGATGGGTTGTGTAGGGGTTGTGTGTACAGTGGTATCCTGCCACCTTCCAGGTGGCAGCAGGCAATCTATCGACAGGCACTACTGTGGTGGCCCTCAGGCTGAGAATGACATGCATCAGCCAGTCCTCCAGGTGCCTCCTTCACATGGCCACTGAGGTGGTCCAGTTGACATGTATGCAACATGCATTACAACACATGGATAGTGTCTGTGATGGAGACATGTACCCAAGCATGTTCTGTTGATTGTGGTAATGTAGTGGTGGTACCAGTGGCATGTGGTGCATACAGGGTGACATCTCCTATATGTGCCAGTTCTTACACAGCTGGGCCGACATGTCAATGTCAATCAATCTTAGGTTGCCTGTACATATCCCAGCTGGATACCTGCCATCTGCACATCTGTACAGGGACTGACAGTCAGCAGCTTGGCAAGTAGCTATGCAGTAGGATGAGTGTGTTGACAGATAGACGTTTGGCAACAATATGTATGCCAGAACTACATGTCAGAAGCCTTCACTAAGGTACTGTACAGACGGTAGTCTACAGTTACATTCCACATGTTGGATCATTACCCAGTAAGGGGTATATACTATGACACAGCTCACACACCAGGGTTACAACAGGGAGACCTCAGTGTCCAGCTATGCCTGCAGGTGTGCCTGTTGTCAGTACTACATTTAGCACTCTGCTCTTGCCTGGGTAAGCACTGTCAACAGTAGTACTGCCATGATACACTACATGCCTGTCTGACAGCACGTACCCTGGCCTAATACCCCTATATGTAACACATTCACATGGATAACAGTGCTGTACAGGCCACATATACATCTGTGTCCCACACATGACACACCCCTTGCCACAGTAATGACAGCACTTAGGCACATGTATTGTACATGGCATTACATACACTTATCACAGATGTGAGTACCCTGCTATGTTATCAGACTGAGTGGTGAGAACTGGTTACCAGGGCTAAGACATGCTTATCAGGTATCAACATTGCTCCAATATAACAGCTAAGCTGATTTGCACACTGGTAAGTGATGCCTACACTGTGTAAGTGCCCGTACATTTACCCATAGCTTAGCACCACTTAGCTTCATGCAGACCCATGCAAACCCACTTAAAGCTGCTCAAAACCACCTTAACCACTCTGTATCTGACAGCCCTTGTTCTGCCCAGCAACAAAATGAACAGCCCTTACAGGTCAGAAACCAAGGACCCTGTACACTACAGTCACAACACTTAACCACTACACCATGACAACTGTGAAGACAGTTATTGTTTTACCAATATAGCTGTCAATACACATATTGTGTAGTATTGAACAATTGTCTTTACTTCCTAAATTGTGTAGCTCTTGTTATTAATATGACTGTTGCATCATATATGTTGTTTTATCATAATGTACACACACACCAGATACATACGGTGAGATACATCTGGGAGGGTATACACAACTGTGAGGTTTACACATGACAGGAATATGGTTATATACATATAATAGGTCTATATATGTCTACATGTACATGCACATGTATACTCATACATATGAATCCACAAAAATACTGGAGAGAGCAACCAATGAATAAAAGTCTCAAAATGTATTTCCAGTAATCCAAGTAAAACAAATTCAGTCCAAATTAAATCCCAAAAAGACTTTATTTGTAGTAGGTAAGCACTTTCATGACAAACAATGTCACTTCATCAGACCATGCAAAAGCATGTGAAAAGCATCACCATTTTTAAAATACTTTCATCCAATCAAAATTTAAAATCAATTAAGTGACTAAGATCAGTCAAATGACTAACTAATTAATTCATCACTTAAGTAGGCGTAGAAGCTTTTATAAAGCTAATTTTTAAGGCCTTGATAAAAAAACAACAATGATACAGACAGTAGTTTAACTAAAACAAAGATAGATCTTCTATGAGTGCAAAATGCATCTATGCAACATGAAGCTGTGTATTTAATATCTCTAAAAATATCTAATAAGTCTATCTCATTTAAATAGTTTCCTATTTTTTAACACTGATCTTAAAGGTACTCTGTCATTAAGACCCTTCCCTTTATTCGCCCTTAGCCTTATGATCCATCTGGTTTCAGACGTTTCAGTGCAGTTCTGTAAATCACCACCTCTATTATTAAAGTAAACTCTCTCTACAACCATAAAGGCAAAACAGTGTTCAATTCCTTGTAAACTTGCATGTTTAGCTAATGCATTCATAGTAGTACCATTCCTGACATGGAGAAGATGTTCTCTGATCCTATATCTAAATTTCCTATTGATTTTGCCTATATAGAATGCTGGACATAGGCTGCAGATTGCCAGATATACAGCATTTTCAGTGTTGCAGTCTGCTGTTAACATCAACTCTATGGGTACGCTGAGTGTCTGGATGGATAAACTCATTGCTCTTGTTTATATATGTACATTGATTGCAATTGCCACCAGATGTTGCACCCTTTGCTCCCTCTATTCCATGTCTCTGACTTTCTTAGGATAGCATAACATTCTTTTTAGTGACTTCCTGTTCCTAAACAAAAAGTTAGGACTTTCTCCTATTGCCTCTTTAATCTCAGGATTCTAAGTTAAGATACACCAATTTTTCTTAATCACATCCGTTACTATATTTATGTCACTGGTATAGTGTGTGGAGTATCTAATATTGGCTTTCTTGGGTTTCTGTTCTATCCTTTCACCTCTCAAAGAAAAGTAAGACTTACCTATGTTATCTCTCCAGGAGGTGGCTTTACTCAGGCTATCATCTGTCATGCTGTCTGTATATCCTCTCTTACTAAACCTGGAACCAATGTCTACCAGTTCTTCCTTAAATATTTCATCTTTAGCTGTTAATCTAGATGTTCTTAGGGTTTGTCCCTTTACAATATTCTTGAATATGTGTCCTGGGTGCATGCTGCTTCTATGAAGTAGGGTATTCCTATGGCATGTCTTCCTGAGCAATCTAGTTGTTATACCCTCCACATCATCTGTAAGAACAGTAATATCAAGAAAATCAATTTTCTCAGCAGAGTAGCTCATTTCAAACTTCAGAAAATTAGTGCTATTTCCTATTTCAGTGTGGAATTAATCTAGAGTATAAACAGTCCCATTCCAAATGAGAAATAGGTCATCTACAAATCTTTTATAGAATAAAATTTGCTGCCATTTGTTTCAATGTAGCATATGTTTGTTCTTCCATTCAGCCATGACGAGATTAGCATAGCTATCGGCACTAGCTGTGCCCATAGTTACGCCATCTCTCTGTACAAATAATTTCCCATCAAAGTACATAACATTGTTGGATAGAACAGATATGCCTAGTTATGTTGGTATATATATGTAGATATATATAACTATAAGTGCATACATATCTATTCTGATATGCCTACTACTATCAATATATAGGTAGATAGCCATACTTATATGTGCATATGTATCTCTATCTCTCTATATATGTAGACATATAGTGCTCTGTTTATGTATATATTTGAGTGTTTATATGTATATCTATGTACATATACATATCCACCTATGTATGTTGATATGTATATGTGTATATATCTATATAGATATCTGGATAATTATATAATCATATTTTTTACATATGTCCTTAACATGGAGTGTAGCCATATCTCAGCCCCTATAGTCCCATCTTCGTAGCGCAAGGGGATGTCAGGGGATATCAGGTATGTATAGCAGGTATATTTGTAGACTATAGCTACTGTAATCGAGATTGTCTTCACAGACATGGTGTGTGTGTGGGAGGTCACATCTGCTTTTAACATGTGCGCTATTGGCTACTGACAGACATCCTAAGGACATCATAGTACATTACCACTGCTAGCACGTAATGCTCCTGTGGACTACAGCAGAGATATTGGCCAATATATGTGTGCAGTCTGACACACTCTGGACAGTCCAGAGTTATACACAGAACCCCTTAGTGCAAGACATGTGGACCAAGCCTGACAATGTGGATGTTAACAGTCATGTAGATATAACATGTAACAACTCGTATACATTTTCCCCCATAGGTTATGCATTCACACACCCCTGTCTGTCCTGACACATAATAACTGCTGGTACAGAGGTGCCATGGCCACTTACTACCCACTAGATATTGACATACATCTGTACAGCATCCCACTGCTCTGTCTGACATACATGACTATTATGGTGGCCCAGGCAGCAGTACATCTGGCAACTATCTAGACATGACATTCCACTGGGTAAGTACACTAAGCTGCTAGGCACGTAACAAAGCACTGTGCAGGCTACATGCAGACAGGCTCAACACTGGCCTACATTTCCTATGGGGGAATGCACACATACTTGCATATATAGCAGGCTCTACAGGCATATCACAGCACAGAGTAACATACACCTGTGTGAAAGTGCATAACCCCAACCAATGTGAACACAGCCACAGCCACATATGGTAAGCTAGCATAATATTACAGTATATGGACTATCTATTCAATGCCATCCTAATATGTGCCACTCACACACTAATCCTACATATACTGGGCCGCTACACAGTGTGGTCCGATGCCTGTCTGTGGTATGGGACATGTGTGTGTATGGCCCTACAAACATGTAAGCCAATAGGGTAACATACAGTGGAGCAGCATGTAACATCAGATAGATCAGGACCAAGAACAATGACATCTTCCACAGTCTGTACACAGGCCAAGGTACATATTAACAATATACACAGTGTTGACAATCACCATAAGTACACAGACCTTAGTACTGTACACACAGCCACATAATGTCCAGGTTATATCATCAAATATAACCCCTACCATACTTAACATGTGTAGCAGTCTGATATCTCACTGGCTTGTTATCAGATATGATGTCATTAATTACGGTGTACAGCACATAAGCACCTCTTACTGCATGACATATGTACAAAGGTTGACAGAGTTGTGGCTGGAGGCACATACACAGGGCCAGTATTGACATGCTGCTGTGATAACCTCATACATTTACTGTTGTAACATGGTTTGTTGCAACATATGTTCTATGAGGGATATGAAGTCAGTACCTCTCACGACTGTCACCATCTACAGACTGCAATCCTCACACTACCTTCTGCAGTTCACAGATAGGTGCTATGTGGGTAATACATGAAAGATTAGGCACCACACACTGCCCAGTCTGTGGCTTACCCTACAGGTGGGGCTTTCCTCATAAACATAGCACTGACATGGCAGGTATTAAAACATGTAGGACTGCCATATCCACACACACCCTGTTAAACCGACATTACTCCAAATGCAGTATAGCAGCACTTACAATCTGTAGTCAGGTCAGGCACATCTCCCTCCTGTGTGTTGGCCTGTTTCCACAGTGTATGTTAGAGGTAAATCCCCAATCCATCTGAGATGCTGTTTGCTAATCAACACATCAAGTTCATAGGTTCATAGGTTCATAGGCAGGTACTAGGCTATCGGCCCAAGGGCCTACGTAAGCCTAGCCAACAAGGTTCCCTGGCAAACGCCACCCAAGAAAGTAATTTTCCTGTGCCACTGTTGAGCAGAGACACAGAAGTGATCTCTGGGGTGTATTTCCTATTTCCCATCCACTCATCAAGATTTTTATTGAAGTGAGCTAATGAAGAACTTTGCTTGACATAGATGGGTAGCCTGTTCCAGAGTATGGGAAGCCTTTGGGACAGGAATCTATCCTTCCACCATGTCCTGTTTATTGTGGTGACAAGGTTTAGGTCCCTATAGTGTGTAGCTTGGAGGGATTGGAATTTCTTTAGGTGTAGCATGTCCAACAGCTCTGGGTTTGACATAGCTTTATATGTTAGGCAGCAATCACCTCAGAGTAGGCGATATGCTATGGAGTAAAGCTAGAGTTTTTTGAGGCAGTCAGTGTAGGGCATTTGTTTGAGGCCTGTAATCTTCTTTGTGAGGTACTTCTGTGGCCATTCCAGCTGCTGCAGATGTCTTGTGAGGTACATTCCAAAAGGGGCATTGTACTCTATAATGGGTCTAATGAGTGTCGAGTAGAGGGGGAACAATGACCTCTTTTTTCCTGGATGAGAACCCTTTTATGATGAGGTGTGCCACATAGAAGGACTTCCTGACTACTGTGGTGATGTGACTATCAAAGGAGAGACTACTGTCCACCTGGGTCCCAAGGTCTCTTATCACACATTCGGTGTTAAGTAGATTGCTGCCTATGGGGTAGTTCATGGGTACAGAGTTTTTACCAAAGGGAATGACACTGCACTTTTTGGCATTGAGCTTGAGGCCATGGCTCTGACACCAGGCATCTGTCTCAGCGAGACCCTTCTGTAGGATGTCCACATCATTTGGGTACTTGACTATGGCTCCTAGTTTGCAGTCATCTATGAACTTCATTAGCCAGAGGCCTTCTGTGTTAGCCTGTACGTCAGAGAAGTAGCGTACGTTAATAGTACGTGAAAGCGCTCATCCTGTTTTTATCATTAAATAAACTGCCTTGTGGATTTATGCCATGTACCTTGACTGATTTTTCCAACGTGGTGGGTCCTACAGTGTTTTTTCTTTACTGCTACCTTTGTTGTTCGCTAGTAGACCTTTAGAGAAGTAGATACCAAACAGGAGAGGTCCCAGGACGGAACCCTGTGGTACTCCACTTGTCACTGCACTGAGGTCAGATTTGGAGTCTGCAACTTTTACAGTGTGGGTTCTGTCAGGGAGTCAGTTGGCAACCCATCTTGTGACATAGGGATTTATACCTAGTTTATTGAGTTTAGCTATAATTCCAGAATGGGGGATGGTGTTGAAAGCCTTGGCGAGGTCAAGATAGGCTGTGTAAACCACCTTACCCTCATCTACAGCTTTGGTGACTGCCTCAAAGAAGTCAATCAGGTTCAGGAGGCATAATCTAACTTTCACAACCCAAACTGGGTTCCTGCTCGCAGTGAAAGAAAAGGCCCAACACCAGCATGATGTTTCTGGATATTGGAGTGTGTTTCCATGAAATTAGCTATGGGAATGTTACCACAGCTGTTCCACTTGCAATCAGCTATAGGAGGACTGCAATTCATGTAGAGGCCATCAGCTGATCATGAGCATCACTTAAAATACACATGCTGCTGCTTAAGCAAAGCAGGTGTAAGTCTCCACACCCACCAGAGAGGGAGTAAGAGAGGCAGACAGAGGCAAAGAAAAGTCAGGGAGGCATAGGAGATTAAAACTTAAGCATGTTTGTGTCACACACCTACCAGTACAGGGTATCAAACCCCTGATGACTATGGAGTGCTATTACATGTCTATGCAGTTATTTGATGCGCCCCATAGGTTACATGTTGAGGAGCCCTCAAAATGTATATGTTACGGTGAGTGACATCTGCAACAGGGATATGGTAGCTATATGGTAGGTGTAGTACACGTGCCTGTCCGCATGAACAGGTGTCAGCGTCAACACAGCCACACTTTCACAGGGATGCACACACACTGACATACCTGGCATGGCCAGGAATACAACCCATCACTAGTGAGATTGCCACAACACAGTACTTTCCAGGTATCACATGCACCACAGGGTTCATACGGAGGTTATATGGGCAAAGGGTATGTGGAGGTGTCTGATGTTAGACAGCATGTTTCCGTATGTCAATGGGAGTTGTAGTGAGTGTGAATATTGTCATATGCATCATACAACACACACACAGACACAGGTTGCCACTACTGACATGCATGGGTGCATTGCTTCACGGGTGAGTAGTGGTTGACTGTGCCAGACAGCTATACAAGGCTAGGTGATGGGTATCGCTGGCATTAGGCCACATGACAATGGTCTGCATTGTGGTTCAGGGGTATAGTGTCTGGATTTGCCCACACAGGTGGGTATTGTATTCACCATCCAGTCACCTGGGTGACTATTGCGTGTGGCCAATGCTGTGCATTGCTTGCCATTTATGTGTTCCTTAGTCCATGACATGGATGGTGTCTGTGATGTGCACGCCTCCCACATGCATGTACAGTGACATGTGGAACTGTACCTGGGGTGTACACAGTTTGTTAACATCAGATGTGCCAGACCTGGCCTCATGTGGTGGGAATTGTTAATGGATAGCAGGTTGACACTGCATCTAAACTGATAGCATGATACTGGTATTCCCTGGTGTCAGTGGCATCTGTCCATACAGGACATGTTTTTCAGGCATGGTATGTCCTTTGTGAGTCACATTTGATGGCACCACAGGTGTTACAAGTGTCCAGTGGGGAACATGGGGAAGGTGCACTGCCGGCATGAACGTGCCTATTGGACTGGTAGACAGGGTGCCATGCCCTCTGTATCCCACTACAATCACACCATGGTTACTATCAGTGGGCACCATGCAGGGTGCTACCAATATAATGGCTGTTGCCAAGGCAAGTGTGTGTGTGTGTGTGTGTGTGTGTGTGTGTGTGTGTGTGTGTGTGTGTGTGTGTGTGTGTGTGTGTGTGTGTGTGTGTGTGTGTGTGTGTATGATACTTGAGTTGAGTGTGTTCTCTGGGTAATACAAGGGTTGCTAACTTTGTTCACCTGCCTTGATGTCCCATGTATGGGTATGCATTTGCACCCCAGCCTCTCGGCTATTTCACACCTGTTACCCCTGTATGGTGAACATTGTGATATATATATACTAGGGCTGCCATATAAGAAATTTACAAAAGCCACTCCACATTGAGTCCAGTTGTTACACATGTGCAACCACCTCTACACAGGATACAAATGACAGACAGACACACACACACACACACACACACACACACACACACACACACACACACACACACACACACACACACACACACAGAGCTGCCATGTCTGGGATTAGAACTCCTACCTAATTAGTTTATTACATTACAGCACTATGCAGTTATAGGATGTGGTATGGAGATTGCTGGAGTTTGTTTACCACAAAGGTTTATTTCACAGTGAATGACATCCACAGGATTGTTGAAGTATTGCATTAGAATTGTAGTGAATGTGACTAGCCTAAAATGCATTGCAACCTACACAGACATCAAACCACACACAAAACATCCACAACTGCTATGTGTGGGAATAGAGCCCTTACCAGAGTTTTATATCATACTACAGCATGAAGTGGTTATAGGATGCACCACAGGGATTACTGGAATATTCTTTCCCCAAAGTGTATTTCACAGTGAATGACATCAGCAGGCTTGTCAAATTAGGGCATTTGAATTGTAGTGAGTGTGACTACCTTAAAATGCATTGCTCCCTACACAGACATAGAAACACACACAAAAACATCCACAACTGCCATGTACGGGAATAGAATCCCTACCAGAGTTCTATATCACACAACAGCATGAAGCTGTTATAGGATGCATCACAAGGATTACTGGAGTACTGTTTCCTAAAAGGTGTATTTCACAGTGCATGACATCAGCAGCATTGCCAAATTAAGGCATTTGAATTGTAGTGAGTGTGACTACCCTAAAATGCATTACTCCCTACAGAGACATAGAAACACACATAAAATATCCACAACTGCCATCTGTGGGAATAGAACTCCTATCAGCATTCGATATATATTAAAGCATGATGCTGTTATAGGACACACTACAGGGATTACTCGAGTACTCCTTCCCCAAAAGTGTATTTCACAGTGAATGACATCAGCAGGATTGACAAAGTAGGGAATTTAAATTGCAGAGAGTGTGACTTGCTTAAAATGCATTGCTCCCTACACAGACATAGAAACACATACAAAACCATACACAACTGCCATGTGTGGGGATAGATCCCCTACCAGAGTTCTATATCACACTACAGCATGAAGCTGTTATAGAATGCACCAAGGAGATTACTGGCGTACTCCTTCCCCAAAGGTGTATTTCACAGTGAACGATATCAACAAGATTGCCAAAGAAGGGCATTTGAATTGTAGTGAGTGTGACTAGCCTAAAATGCATTGCTCCATACACAGACATAGAAACACACACAAATACATCCGCAACTGCCATGTATGGCAATAGAACCCCTACCAAAGGTTTATATCACACTACAGCATGAAGCTGTTATATGATGCACCATGGGGATTATTGGAGTACTCCTTCCCCAAAGGTGTATTTCACAGTGAATGACATCACCAGGATTGCCAAAGTAGAACATTTGAATTGTATTGAGTGTGACTAGCCGAAAATGCATTGCTCCCTACACCTACACAGACATAGAAACACACACAAAAACATCCACAACTGTGATGTGTGGGAATAGAACTCCTAACAGAGCTCTATGTCACACTACAGCATGAAACTATTATAGGATGCACAACAGAGGTTACTGGAGTACTCCTTAGCCAAAGATGTATTTCACGGTGAATGACATCAGCAGCCTTCCCAAAGTAGGTAAATTGAATTGTAGTGTGTGTGACTAGCCTAAACAGCATTGCTCTCTACACAGACAGAGACACACACACAGTTGCCATGTCTGGGATTAGAAGTCCTACCTAACTAGTTTATCACACAACAGCAGTGTGCGGTTATAGGATGTTCCACGGAGATTACTGGGATACAGCTTTCTGAAAGGTGTATTACACAGTGAATTACATCAGTAGCCTTGCCAATATAGGGTATTTTAATTGTAATAAGTGTGGCTAGCCTAACAAACATTACTTTCTACACAGACAGAGACACACATGGTTATGTCTGGGATTAAAACTCCTACCTAACTAGTTTATCGCATTACAACAGTATACAGTTATAGGATGTGCCACAGAGTTTACTGGGCTACACCTTTCCAAACATTGTATTTCACAGTGAATGACATCAGCAGCCTTGCCAAAGTAGGGCATTTGAATTGTAGTGAGTGTGACTAGCCTAAAAAGCATTGCTTTCTACACAGACATACACACACAAACACACACACACACACACACAGTTGCCTTGTCTGGGATTGGAACTCCTACCTAACTAGTTTATCACACTACAGCAGTACGCAGTTATGGGATGCATCATAGAGATTACTGGGCTACATTTTTCCCAAAGGTGTATTTCACAGTGAATGACATCAGCAGCCTTTCCATAGTAGAGCATTTGAATTGTAGTGCATATGACTAGCCTAAAAAGCCTTGCTCTCTCCACAGACAGAGATATGTACACACACACACACACACACACACACACACACACACACACACACACACACACACACACACACACACACACACAGTTGCTTTATTTGGGATTGGAACTCCTACCTAACTAGTTTATCACACTACAGCAGTATGCAGTTATGGGATGCATCATAGAGATTACTGGGCTACACTTTTCCCAAAGGTGTATTTCACAGTGAATGACATCAGCAGCCTTTCCATAGTAGGGCATTTGAATTGTAGTGTGTGTGACTAGCCTAAAAAGCCTTGCTCTCTCCACAGACAGAGATATGTACAGACACACACACACACACACACACACACACACGCACACACAAACACACACACACACACGCACACACACACACACACACACACACACACACACACACACACACACACACACACACACACACACACACAGAGTTGCCATGCCTAGGATTAGAGCTCCTACCTAACTAGACTATCACACTACAGCAGTACACAGTTATAGGATGCACCCCAGAGATTACTGGGCTACACCTTTCCCAAGGATTTATTTCAAAGTGGATGACATCAGCAGACTTGTCATAGTAGGGCTATGGGGTGGGCAGTGTGTGTGCATGGGCCATAACCCATTCATCTAGAGGTTGACTCACCACATGGGGGCAAACACAGGGTTATATTCCACAGGTACATGTATACAGCTGCTAGATGACTACGACCTTGTACAGTCATGTTGCACAGGTGGCTCTTGCACCACATAGTCTGTAAGGCTAACAGATACCAGTGGCTAATGTCTACAGTGAGTGACACTTACACCTCATGTGGTTGTAGCCATTTGGCTGTGTGATGGGTGGGACAGGCCTCATAATGGATGGCCCCTTGTCACAGTCACTCTCTTCCACACATCTATGTGCGTCTACGTTTGGCTTATTGTACTATGTTGTCCTTGGATATGTCTCTGTATTCCTATCCACTGTGTGTGCAAGGCATGCCTGGTGCATACTGAGGAGTGTATGCAATAACATCTGCAAATGCCAGATATGTATGGTCCATTGTTGTTTGCAGACATCGGCTTTATTTGTTTAAGTGTGTGAGCATGCCCAGTATGGCCTTCTGTACTCAATGTGTGGATCGATTCCAGGTACTTTGTACTACAGTGCAGACCTTTGTGTTGTACACCTTCAGGTAGCAAACTTTTTCTGCAGGGTATCCCTCAATCATTTGGCAATATGGGGACAAACTGTGCAGGGGATGGTGTGTACTGTAGGTGATTGTGTCTGTGCTGCTTCAGCTGCATGGTACTGCTGTTAGCAGAGATATTCTTACATGTGTGCTGTTATACACTGTGATGTTTTCTGTCCTCATGTAATGTCTGGTGGACATTCTTGCTCACAATGATGTCTTGGGGGACAAGGGTGACTGCAGCTGTGTTTCCGGTATTGTGGGCAGACACCTACGTATTCATGGTAAGTTATGCCATTCTAGAAGGGGAGCTGCAGACACTTGCTGATTGGTCTGTGTATCTGGTTCAGCACCTTGGTACAGTCCTGGCAGAGAATCCCATACTTGAACACCCATCGACATGACAGTATGGCCTTATCTTGCTGTGGCGATGCCTCACAGCTGTACACATTCACACAGGTTACCCAGAGGCAGGGGCCATGGGTCAGGACATTAACCCTATTGTGGTGTACGGGCAGGTGTGTAGCCACCCCTTTATGTGTTTGCAGCCAGGGATAGTGTGTGCACACAGCTTGGTGTCGGACGCTGCACATTCCATGCTGCCCATGCTCCAAACCTCCTCTGTTATTCTAACCTCTTCCATACATTATGCATACATTCTTTGATACTTTACCTAAGGGTATCACCCCATCACAGGTGTGTGTTAGTGTTGGTCCACAGTTCATGAGTGGAACATGGTGGACATGTTACTGTGTTTTGTCCACAGGGCCTTGCATATGGCTTACGTGGAGTGTGTTATGTTGTTATTTGGGTGTCCATGACATAACATGCATTGGCAGTATGTGTGAGAACCAGGCCTTTGGCAGAGGTCTGTGGGCCATTAGGTGTTGCTGCGGGCAAGATGTGGCAGGTTGTTGCATTCTGTCAGTCCTACAGTCTCAGACCACCATACATTATATTCTCCTGGGGTGAGAGGGTAGGTGTGATAGGTGTTCATGCCAATAACTTCTATCAGTCTTGATTAGGCAGTGTGGATGCTGGCAGGGTGCTACCTACAGCTAGGGACACAACTGCATGGGACACCTGCACTGCATGCTGCATTCTTCCACTATTACCATATACAGGTGGGTCATATTGTATCCATTCCCCACAGCAGGTATATGACCAGAGAGGTACCTGTGGGTGGTGTTTGCATGCGCTGGGTGCATGTGTGCTATGGACACTACTTGCATCTGACACACAGATATGCATGGGCCATTCCAGTTATGCTAGCATGTGCAGGTACATCAGCTGTTTCCCAATACATCACTCCTACCTCCTTTGTGATCTGCAAGTGTTTGGGCAGACATCACCGGTATCCCCTACTACAGGACCAGTAAATCGGATGCATAACTGTATATAAAATTCCAAGAGTGTCTCAATTTTGCAGTGACACAATATATTCTGTATATCTGGGGTACTTTCCCCTGTGTACTACTTATATATCTAGCCCAACAGCCATGCCATGTCAGTCTTTCAGATGGTGACACATATTACCACCATACATTTACAAAGGCTCACTGCTAGCATATGTTATGCTGGTGGGAATTTTCTTTGGCCTGAAGTTGTGAGGGCTTGTCCCTGTCAGCAGCAGTAGAGGGCAATGGCCACCAGGTCTTACCTCAACATGCATACATACTGACCACTCTCACACAATATGAAACACAAACCAACCTAACACACACAGACCTGCATATTGTGCAAATGCTACAACCTATCCTGCTACCTTAGCCACCTCTAGCCATTTGTGCTCCACTGATATTATACCTACTCATACATGTTACTACATTTCTACACATGATTGGGGGGGCACACCTGACTGTTACTACATTTCTACACAGGGTTGGGGGGGCACATCTGACTGTTTCTACATTTCTACACAGGATTGGGGAGCACACCTAACTGTTAGTACATTTCTACACAGGATTGGGGGGGCACACCTGACTGTTTCTACATTTCTACACAGGGTTGGGGGGGCACATCTGACTGTTTCTACATGTCTACATTTGATGGAGGGGCACACCTGGCACTTGTACACATTTTCTATGACTGTACTGGCATGTCAGGTATACCATTTCATTCTATATTCTAACCTATCATGCTGACTAGAGGTATATCAGTGTACTACAGGTCTTAGCTTTGGTTGACCAACATATTAGTGTCTGACTTCCTATCCTTCAGAACTAACATCCCACTGCCTGACCTACTGTAGTCTGTCTGTGTAGGCCTGGGGGAGAGGGTTACCCATAGGCATCATTCAGAGGCCATAGCACAGCCTCTGTTGGTGTTTGTCTACACCTGTCCTGCTGGTTGAGACTGCTGTTGGGTATGTGAACCTCCCTGACTGGCATATGTGAGTCTTATGGACACACATGTCTCCCAGCACATTTCCTGCAGTTGGTGTTATTGCCCTGTTTAGTACTGGCTACTATGGTGACTCCAGTATTTGTTACAGATCTCATGTTACCACTATGGGTGTCTACTATCTGCTGGTATACCATTCAGCCACCTGCTTCCCTTGCATGCTCACATCCATACCATAGATACAGGTAATGACACATTCTACTCCATTCGGCAAATAGTAGGTTTATTGACTTACCTTGTGGGTGTGCCAGTATTGAGGATGGTGCTGGAGGGCTGCCTATGTTGGATGCACATAGTACCCTCCCTATACATGGTTGAGCAAAATTAGTGTCATGTTTGGCATCCTCTTTACTGTATGCATGAGTCAGAGAGAGAGGTGCCATTCCCTGGGTCCCTACAGTGTCAGTGTATGTGCTATGTGTTGCCTCTTTTCCAAGGCCAGTGCATACCGGGCACACCTCAATCTACCTACTGGGGCAGGCTCAGGTTGTTCCTCCTCCAAGTCACTCTGTGCCTGTGCAGGCCTTGGCCTTGGTGGGGGGGGGGTTGTGTGGCCCTACCCTATGCTGTTCCTGCTGCAGCTGTTTCTGCAGGATCATATTGTGTAGCATGGCGCATACCATAACAATCTGCATACATGTAGCTGGTGAGTACTGCAAGGCTCCACCCGATGTGTCCAGGCACTGGAACTGTGACTTGAGCATCCCATACACATGCTCTATTATAAGTCTGGTCTGTGCATGTGCCTCATTATGGTGTTCATGTTCAGGTGTGTGTGCATTTCTGATGGGTGTCATCAGCCACGGCTCCAGTGCATAACCAGCTTACCCCACTAGGTGACTGTAAAGGATGTCCCCATTGGCAAATCTCTGGTACAGTCATCCCCAGTTGAGCTTTGGGAGGTACCTGGGGCTAGTATTCCTAGGCCTACACATACCTTGGTATCCACTGGGATGGGTTACCCTCTGTCAGTTCGGTGTGTGAGGTGTGACCAGCACAGTTCAACAATTTGCTGTAGGAGGTCCCTGTCCACCCTATAGCGCTCCACTATCTCCAGCTCATGTAGCCCCTGGTAGGTTACCCTGGGAATGTACACTCTTCTCTGTCTCTTCACTGTGGGTTGGTCAACAGCATTCACATCCTCACCACCCTCAGCCTCTTCCACATGTTGTTGTATGATGTCTGCTGCAACCCCTATCATTTTCTTGTTTTGTTTGTTAAAAGTTCCCCGCTGGTATACACTGGCAGTGTAGAGTATGGGGAAAAACAGAGGGGAAGGTGTTTGCATAGTTTATAGTAGTGTTCTGGGCTGGGTTGCTCTGCTGCCTGTGTAATTGGCTGATTCTGATACATTTCACCTCACAGCTATGCTAGTTCTCCTAGATTACCTTCCTACTGCTGTTTTCCCTTCCCATTGTGTTCCTGTTTAATCCCGGGGGTGTAGCACACAAACACATTGCTCAAATGTGCAGAGTTGCTATTTCCTAGTTTACTTTTTATTTTCTTCCTTTAAAACCTGGTGCACAGCACCACACCCACTTAGGCAATGTACAGAGTGCTAGGCAGCCTCAGACACACCCCCTTGCCTAGTTCTAAGCTAGGAGCAAACCTGAGCCACAGGGCTCCAATCCACTTATTTGGCACACACCCCTATGATGTCAGCTAACTCCTAGGTTTGCACCAAGCTATTCCTGCTCTTACACTGTTGGGAGCTGACTAGCATGCAGGGGAAATCTGGGATTCACTATCATTCCCCTCATTTGCATAGGATTGCCTGTTAATGCATAGTTACATGTCCCACACTGAGCCTCCCCCCTTAGCAACCACTATTCACTGGTGATGTTGTATTCTGCCTGCCATTGACTATAATGGCAGAATAGTGATTTTAGTTAGAATGCTTATTGTAGGTTTATTTTCTTATCCCCCCCCCCCCCGCGATTCCATTTGAGAGCTGCTGCCCTACTCTTAAACAGCTGAGATAGGCTAAAAAAATAAAAGTTGATTTTTTTCAACTGTTTTCCATGCATGTATTTCTCCTGCAAATGGGGTAATTTGCATACAGGGGCTGAGTCTGTACAGGACTAGTGCAGGAGCGCTCGTGCATGCCCCTACAGGTTATTCCTGGATGGCACGGCAGACATATTGCCTGCTGGAGCTCCTGCAATAATCCTGCATGCTGTGCAAGGCTTACAAAATCCGGTGGTAATATCATTTAAGTGTTTTATCACTTTTAATTATAGTGCATGCTAATTTTAATTGCTAATTTTGATTGTCTATTGCATGTCAGATCAGATCACATGACTGAGTCTTAGTTTTAAAGTAAGGTTGAGAATGTTTTTAATAGCTTTGATAAAGTCCATTTGCTGCTGTAGGATAAAAGTGCTCAACTGTTTTTGAAATAAAACACATTTTGTTCTGAAGGAAAGTGGAAGAGTTCCTTTGGTTCAGAGACCAATAACCTATATGACAGTCTTTCCTGATTTCAGCATTTTAGGTTTCTCAGTTTGGCCCTGGAGGAGAATAAGGAGCTCGTCATCATCTCAGCTCACCTTCGGCTGATTGGCACAGAATAATGGTATGGATGATCTCAGTATCCTGTGTTGCTAGTACCAGAAAATCATATTGGTGGCTCTTCATTCTGTTTCTGATTTTTTTAGAGGTTTACTGCCATCAGAGAGGTGTTGGCCACCAATGTTAAATGGCCAGTACTTTGTGTGCAGCCTCACTGTAAATGAGGCTGGAAAAATGCTTATTCATTTTACACCTCTCCGTCATTTCTTTCTAAGTTTTTAAGGTTCTTGGACTTTACCAATTCCTTGATCATGTCCATGGTAGCAAAATATCCTAGGGTATACTAAGGACCACAGAAATCTAATCAACAAGAATATGTTGGGTTACATACGAAAAGGAGCTTGTGTAACTCTCACAGATTACCACTCATAAATGTTTGGGCCACTCTTATGTGCTGGCTTTACTGGTCCTTGGAGGGCATTTTCAGTCAATGGCCTCCTTTTGTCACTGGGTTATGTGGAAGTATATATTTACAAACAATCTGTTATGATCTGCTTAAACAAGTCAAAATCTAAGCAGTAGGCCTGGGGCCAGCTGGTCAACATAGACAGGCCTCTGCCAGTGTCATGGGTACTTATCCTTAGCAGTTTGCATAGCAGGGAATTCAGAAAGGATCTACTGTTCCACTTCCAGGTGGTAAAGTGATTACTCCAAAGGATCTGAACAACGTTGTACATAGAACTTTCTCCAGTCAGGGTCTTCCTACTCTAGGCATACCTACACACTTTTAGAAGGGCATCACATATAGCCAAGGAGGGGAAGTGTGCTGATATCATTAAGAAAAAAGGGTTGTGGCCATCATCAGCTTTTCTGAAGTATATCAAAAAGTGATTCATTTTTACTTCTAATGTTTTTAGATTGTGTTTCTTATAGATTTCACTTGCATAGTCATTCACAGCATCTAGAAGGATGTCCATGAAGATGAATGAGTCAGCTTCTGGTCTTAAACTAAGTTTTGTGGAACTCGTCTGGAAGAGCTACTGTGTTTACATTGTGCCCAGCTGCTACTAACTATCAGCTTAAACAATTAACTATTTTTACCTTAATTTGGCAACAGCAGGATATGTCATATGTTACAATGACCATTTTAAAGTTGCTAAGTAGTCACTGGTTATTCTGAGTCTACCCCTAGCTCATGGGGGGAATATTAGGGCTTAGTCACCACTTGCTTATTGCTATAGCAATACATTACAGACAAAAAGTAGGGTGGTTGGAAGTTTCTGCTTGCTGGGTGGTCACAGGGTAGCCTTACCCTCTTGATTATCTCCCACAGCTTTTTGGGTTACTTACTAGTTTGATGACTTCGGTGAGACAGTGCTTCAAATGCAGCACCCCTGTACTGTGTAGCATGCTGGAGAGCATTGGGTTGGACAAGCCATCCTGGGGGTGAGAAGCAGTTTGGTATGCTCCCCTAGATAAGAGTGGTCAAAATGGTTAACTACTTACTGGCTATAATGCAAAAAGTCACTGTACTATAATAAAAGTTATTAATTCAATGGTTTGTACAGTAAAATAGAATGGTCGAAATGGCTATGTGAGTCAGCATCTTTTGAGGGTGCACATCAGGGACAAATTTATGAAAAAGAAGAGAAAATAACTGAATAGAATAAAATGATACAGATTGCATTTTATGGTTATGTTATGACTGTAAGATAAATTGAAGCTAGCATGTAGTTAAATCAATACCCAAGGGTAGATGAAGGCTTAAGGAAAAATGCAGTTCCTAGGTAAAGAAGAAACTATTAAATCAAGTATTCATAGGTAAGAATTCCATAAAAGCTTTCTAAATTTTTAAAAGTCAGAAGAGTTTAAGATTGGTTGGTGGAAAGACAGAAATTATAGAGTTTTTTCTGAATAAAGAAAAGAAAGTTCCAGATTAAACATTATGAAAATAATCAAAGATAACAAATGCTGATTCCTTCACTATTCAGCCTTTACAAACTCATTACATAAAAAGCCCCTGTCCAAATTCAAATGTTCTTCCATTGATGCTGACCAACTTCCAAATGAATACCTTAAACTGGTTGTACGGTGTTATTGGATACTATATATCCATCCTTATAAATTGTTCTATTTTTGAGCAATGCTTTCCCTTACTATGGAAAGTGTCCCATGTAATCCCTCATCACAAAGGTGGCACCTCCACTGACTTTTCTAATTATAGGCCCATAGCCATCCTCTCCCTACAAGCAAAAATACTGGAAAAATGCATTCACTCACAACTTCTCAATTACCTCCTGACAAACAACCTTCTATCTCCCACCCAACATGGCTTTGGACCTAAACATAGTCCAACAACTGCCATAATTAGCTTCATAAATACAGTGAACCAACAAAGGAACAAGGGATTACTTACCTCCGCTATATTTCTGAATTTATCAAAGGCCTTCAATATGGTATCCCACAAAAAACTTATGCTCGAGCTAGCCTCCCTTAGCCTTTCTCATTCTACCCTTACCTGGTTTATTAGTTACTTAATCAGCCATCAATAAGCAGTTAAATGGTAAAACCAACTATCCTCTTCTCTTCCTGTCTCTGTCAGTGTACCCCAAGGTTCCATTCTTGGTCCCTTCCTTTTTCACCACATTTATAAATAGACTAAGCTCAGCCACCCAACATGCTACATTGGTTGAATATCCAGATAGCTCATCGCACTTATGCTCTGCTCCATCCCTACCAGCTCTACTCAACAAAACCCAACAATTCTTTCTGGTCATAGAAAAATACCTTAATAACTCAAAATAATTCTTAACACTTCAAAAACAAAACTTATGCTTTTCTCCAGTAGTACAAAAAATTCATGGACACTACTTCTTTTGCCATTTATTCATCTAACAATACCCTTATTGAACCTGTTGATTATACAAAGCCATTAAGAGTCAACATTGACAAAGACCTCAAATTTAATAAGCACCTATCCCTAACTATCAAGGAAGTGTACTTTAAATTAGGCTCCCAGTACAGAGTAAAGCCCTTCTTAACTGACTCTACCAGACATGCTAAGTGCAGAACTCATCTTCTTTCCACTCTCTTACATGCCTCATCCATTTTGACTAACTTAAGAAAATCCGACTTAAACAAACTAGAATCCTGCTACTACAAAGCAGACAAATTTGCTTCTAACCAACTTGCAAGAACCTGTCACTGTAAGGTACTACACCAACTCTGCTGGTTTGGACTCCCAAACCTGCTGACCTTTAACCAACTAGTTTTAACTCATTCTGCCATTTACTACCCAGACAACTGCCCAACTTTAAGCAACCTAGTTTAACCCTACTCCAGTAATTTGCTATATTCATACAAACTTGCCAAAACTTGGAATGATATACCTAAAAGTACACAACACAACTAATACTCACAAGTTCAAACAACTTCTCAGAGTAACACTTAATAAGACTTGGCTTTGCTCCTCCACTAAACCCGATTACGAGTTTGGAACATACTTATTACATTGCTTTCCCCTCTAAACTTAATGTGCCCACTTCTTTAATCTCTTCCCCTTACTTTCTCCATCCTTTAACCTCCTCCTTCTTCTGTCCCTCACTTGCCTGGTCACTTTCTTTTTACCTACCAGTCAACTGTATTGTTCTCAACCTAAAATGAATAATGTGTATTTATGTAATAATTGATCAAAAGGTTTTTCTGTTTTGGTCAAAAAGTGTATTAATGCTCGCTGTGCTAATTTTGTTTTGTTTGTGATTTTATCATCACAATGTCATATTAATTTCTTTTTTGTGTATTTTGTTCTGCATATACTATGGGCTGGATTCAAATATATGGCCATTGGAAATGTTCCCAGATGCAAAATTAAAATAAAAATACTTTTTTTTTTTCGGCGATTTCCGATGTTTAAGCGTAGTGCAGCGTAGCACAAATGGGCTGTGCCACAAAAGCCAGAAAAATAAAAACTAAAACTCACAAACGTGGAATTTATGAAAATTGTTAAATGACAATGTAAGGGAATAGCAGGCTGAAGACAACATGGCCACCGAGTAGGGGGTGCTAAGGGGAGAAGCCCAGTCTAAGACATGTAACCAAGCATTAGTAGGCAATCCTATGTAAATGAGTGTTAGGATAGTGAATCGCACTTTTACATAGCAAATGAGCACAGTCAGTGGAGTGTAGGAGTAGGATGTGGGGAGTAACAGAGCAGGAGATAGGTGACATCACAAGGGGGGTATGTATGAAAGTAGTGAAGCTCATCGGAGCAGAGTGTCATGTGTTAGCTGTCAGTTAGACATCATGGAAAGAGGTGTGTCAACAGGTAGGCCAGGGAAAGCCAAGAAATGGAAGGTGTATACTGTGGATAACACCAAAGTTTCTTGCTGAGCGGGTATGCATGCGTGTGCGCACCCGTAAACCCAAGTAAGACAGAGTGCACGCGTGGAAGCGTGAGTGCGTGCGTTTAACCTGGGGTAAGCAGGTATAGGGCTGTTTAAAGACCCGTAAGCGCGTATGCACTGGTGTGCACGCGTTGTCATCCGAATAAGCAAGCTTTAGTCCATCTAAGCATGTGTGCGTGCGTGTGAGCTGGTGTGTGCATGTTTGTGCTTGTATGGGCAGTGCTGCCCCTGAGGAAACAGAAAGGAAAAAGGAAGCACAACAAATAGTAGGAAGCTACCAGGGAGTACTAGCAGAGCTAGCAGGTGAAAACAATCAGAATCAGGCAATTACACAGGCAAAACACTAGCCCAGCCCAGCACTTAAAACTCTGCAAACAACAGTGCAGTGTGTTTCTCTCAAGAGACACTGCAAACTGGAGTAAGCTACTAGAAGTGAAAATTGAAAAAGCTTCACTCAGACAAAAAATGCTAGGGGCTGCCATTGCTATTATAAGGCGACATATGCAACATGCTGAGGATGGTGACAATGCAAACTCTGCCGGACAACCCACAGGGACAAGACGGAGAAGAGTGTACAGGCCCAGGGTCACCTACCAGGGGTTACATGAGCTGGAGATAGTGGAGCGCTATAGAGTGGACAGAGACCTCCTGCAGCAAATTGTTGAGCTGTGAAGGCCACGCCTCACACACAGAACCAACAGAGGGGAACCCATCCCATTGGAAACCAAGGTATGTGTTGGCCTAAGAATACTAGCAACAGGTACCTTCCAGAGACCAACTAGTGATATGATGGGGATATCACAGGCATCAGCATCCAGGGTACTGCACCAGTTCCCGGATGCCATGTCAGCACATGTCGGTGATCATGTATAGTTCCCCAATTCCCGTGAGGTATTGGCCAGCAATATGCGTCTCTTCCAGCAAATAGCAGAATACCCTGAGGTAGTGGGTGCAATAGACTGCACGCATATACGCATCAAAGCACCAGCCGGTGAGCGGGGTAGGGCCTACATTAACCACAAGGGCTTCCCCTCCATCAACTTCCAGGTTGTGTGTGATGCCCAGGGCATAATAATGAATGTGTGTGCACATCCCACATGGTCACCTAGTGGGGGATGCTGGCTATGCACTGGAGCCATGGCTGATGACACCCATCAGAAATGCACACACACCTGAACAGGAATGCCATAATGAGGCACACCCACAAACACGAAATGTAATCGAGCGTGTGTTTGGGCTGCTCAAGTCATGGTTCCGGTGCTTGGACACATCTGGTGGAGCCTTGCAATACTCGCCAACTACATGTACCCAAATTGTCATGGTATGTGCTATACTATATAATATGATTCTGCGAAAACAGCTGCAGCAGGACCAGCATAGGCCTGGGCCAAACAGCCCCCCACCATTGCCAAGGCCATTACAGGCAGAGCGTGACTTGGAGGAGGAACAACCTGAGCCTGCCCTAGTAGGCAAAAGGAGGCATGCCCAGTATGCCTTGGCCTTGGCAAAGAGGCAACGCATAGCACATACACTGGCTCAGTAGGAACCCTGGAAATGATACCTCTCTCTGACTCCCACATATAGTGAAAGAGATGCCTAAGTTGACACAACCTGCTTTCAAACATGTACAGGGAGTGTAGTATGTGTATCCAACATAGGCAGCCCTGTAGCACCACCTGAGGCATGATTGCCATGTGTTAAGCAATGTAAGGTAGTGCTAAGCAGCATTTACCACCATGTAGTATCTGCAAACTTGATGACCTTGAGTATCATCCTACCCTCACCAAGCATGATGCCACAATATGAAGACAAGATGATCAATTACAGCAATTGGCTTAAGTACTGGTGTCAGTCAAAGGGGATCCAATGCCTGTCAGCCTGGGATGACATGCTCGACAAGACATGATGCTTCGCTAGGGACGGCTTTCACCTGTCACCCCTGGCCTTTCCTCCATAGGTATCACAACGGATAAGAAACTAGAATTTATTTTATTTATTTATTTATTTATTTATTTATTGCAGTTGGTTTACCAGGATAGTCCATTGGGCCTCGAAGAATCCGTTTTCAATGGAGTCCTGGGGAGAAAAGCTCCAAAACAGAAATAAATGTACATTAACATTTGACAATAGTTTCTAGGTACATTGTAGTAAAAGAACATAAGCAAAATATAAATGTTCGTTAAAATTTGATAGTAACAGAAGTAATGCTACTCAACGCCAGAAGTCTAAACCGCAAGATGCACACACTCCAAACTCTATTCAGCATGGAGAATGTTGATATCTGTGCAGTAACAGAAACCTGGTTCAAGGCTCCAAAGAGCACCCTCGCACTAACAGGTTAAACCTCATACCATGCTTTACAGCCCCAAAACATGGAACAAACTACAAAAGGGGGGTGAGTATCAATATTTGTCAAAGATACCCACAGCCCCAGGTTGGTGGCACAGCATGAAGCATCAGAGACTATCCATGTGCAACTAACAGTGGGTAAAACCGCCTTCCAGTTCATAGCCTGCTACAGACCACCCTCCTAAACCCAGGAATTACACTTGGCTGACTAGAGAACACATGAAAATATGAAGGTCTCCCCAAACACCATGATATTGGGCGACTTCAACTATGCCCAAGATCAGAAGTGTATTCCTCACTGGTAAGATCAGACCATAGAGTAATCTCACTGGATATTCACATCCCGACCCCAGACCATGCCCAGAAAACTACAGTGAAAAGCTTTTCTCTAAAGCAAATGTCACACTCCTCAAAACTGAGGTGGAATCCTTCACAGCCCCTGTGCCTGTGGAAAATATGGCCCAGACCTCAGAACCCTATATAAATGTATTCTATGAACATCTTCAGGAATGCATGGATAATGCAATCCCAAATAAAACCAAGACCCAATCCTCCAAAGGCAGGCATCCTGTCTGGTGGACCCCAGCCATAAACAAACCATACAATACAAGGAGGAAGCTACTATATGATAGAGCAAAATCCCAAAAAGGGAAGGCATCTCCGATCAGTATTATTAAAAAACTATGGCCACACATAAAGTCATCTAAGGCCAGCTTTGAGATAAAAATTGTACAGGACACTAAGGATAATCACAAGGCTTTCTTTAGTTATGGTAGGAACCTGGGTGGGAATTCCCAGATATGCTCAGAATTAGTCCAAAATGACAAACAATACACCAAACCCACAGACATTGCCAACATCCGAGCTGACAGGTTCAGTGCAAACTTCTCTCCCCCTCCCCACCAAAAGGGCAAATATCTATCCCAGCAGAGTGCTGGCCCCCTGACATCTCAGATGCTCAGGTAACAGCCAGACTCTCCAAAGCAAAACACACAGCATCAATGGGACCAGACGGTGTCCTGGGCTGTGTCCAACATGAACCCCAAGAAGAATTGAACACAAACATAAAACCACTGTTCAATCTCAGCCTTACCACAGGATATGTACCCAAAGAGCAGTGTACAGCAACAGTGGTCCCTCTCCACAAAGGTGGTGCCTCAATGGATACTGCAAACTATCGCCCCAGAAGCCTGACTAGCTTGGTCTGCAAAGCGATGGAAAGGATCATCATGGACCTCAGAAATAAAGATATTGGGGACCTACAGACACAGGATCCTACCCAGTCTGGCTTTGTTAAGGGCAGCTCCTGCCTCTTAAACCTGGTTGAGTCATTTGAAACAGTCACCAAGGCCATTGACGAGGGGAAGGTGGATGACACAGCCTACATGGACCTCGCAAAAGCCTTCCATACAATACTCCACTTGGTCATTATAGATAAGCTCACCAGCTTCAATGTAAACCCCTATGTCACTAGATGGGTTGCAAACTGGCTCAAGGACAGAACCCACATGGTCAGAAATGCTGGAGCCATGTCAGACTCCAAATCAGCTACAAGTGGCATCCCAGAAGGCTCAGTCCTGGGACCTCCCTTATTTGGTATATATTTGTCGGAGGTACAGGCCAACACAGAAGGACTGTGGCTGAACAAGTTTGCAGATGACTGCAAACTAGGTGCCATAATCGACCCTCCAGCTGACACAAGCATCCTACAAAAGGGCCTCATAGAAACAGACAACTGGTGCCAGAGCCATGTCCTCAAGCTAAACGCAAAAAAGTGTATAGTCATCCCCTTTGGCAAATACTAAGTGCCCACAAATTACCACATAGGTGGTAACCCATTAAGTACTTTAGAAGTGATGAGGGATTTGGGGACCCAAGTTGATAGCAATCTCTCATTCAAAAACCACATGGCCAAAGTGGTTAGAAAAACATTTCATATAGCCCACCTAATCATGAAGGTATTCACATCTAGATCAGGGGAGGTCAACGTGCTTCATGACTCATCCCTCATCAGGCCCATAATTGAGTACAATGCCCCTTGTGGGATGTACCTTATCAGACACCTGCAGCAACTGGAAAGACCCCAAAAGTACCTCACCAGGAGGATCAAAGGGCTCAAACAGATGCCATTTGCTGCCCAGTTAAAGAAACTGCAGCTCCACTCAGTGGCATACCGCCTGCCCAGAGGCGATCTGTGCCTGTTGTATAAAGCCATGTCCGACCTGGAATCAATGGACATGCTGCACCTTGGTAAATCTGAATCCCATCAAGCTACATGCTCAAGAGACCTGAACCTCAGAACTGAAATAAATAGGACATGCTGGAGTGACAGATTCATAACCCAGAGGCTCCCTCCACTCTTGAGTAAACTCCCACTCCAGGTTAGCCAGAGTCCCTCATTGACTCACTTCAAGAGGAATCTTGATGAGTGGATGGGAGATTGTAGGTTTACCCTGGGTATCACTTCTATGTCACTGATAGACAGAGGCACAGTATACTAACCTTGAAAAATGTCATGGCAAACTCCAGGTAAAATGTGTATTGAAAGCCAAACACACTCTGGCTAGGATTATAAATGCCCTAGGGCAGATAGCTTAATATGAACCTATGAACAGAATCACACACACCAACTAGTACAACTGTGGTCAATGTGGAGTAATGTTTGGCAATGTCCACCCAAGATGGTGAATACACAGCAATGTTGGACAAGCCTGGTTTAAGTAGGCCATAGCTGAACAAAATGAAACACGCTCATATTTGCCCAACTGGCCCTTAACCAGTCTGGTCTGCTTAGCATGAATATTTAAAGCAGTGATGGGACTCAAACCCAGGATACTGTGTACCCTAGTGAAAGTACTGAACCACTACACCATGACAGTATTGCAATGCTCAGCCAGTATGAAAGAATGTTGACAAGTCTTTGCAAACTATCCCATGGAAACCCTGCAGACACAGCATAATCCCTGTTGAGTTATGACACAAAGGAGTCTGGCAGTAAGAACACAACATGACTTCCAACACACACAGTATAAATGTCAATATTGGTCATGTTCACACACAACCACAATTGTAGTGGACTTCAGATCACAACATATGGAAAGGTCACACTGGGCATGCTCACACACTTGGATAAATGAGACATATGTCAGGCAACAAACCATGGCAAGCCTGAACTGGGCATGTCACACACTCAGGCCATGTCTGAGTATAGCAGTCGACCACACATATCTGGCAGTTGTATGTGTTAAGCCAGGAACCTCCCACGATCCAGCAATCTGCCCTGTGCACACAGTTAAGTGACAACAGACACATATATTAATATACTGGAACCCTGTCATGATGAAACATGTCCCGCAGATACACAAGTTGTTCATAGAAACTGGGAAAGCTACGGCAATAAAGACCTGCAAACAATATCAGCAACAAATATTCTGCATCCTGAATATAAACACAGGTGCAGAGGTCAATACTAGGCTGTCTTCCCTAGGGAATTCATAAGCCTAGGCAGAGTGTATTTGGTGTCCACACCTCCAGTGGAGTAGCCTAATGTGCCTCTGTAAAGTAGGTCACAGAAGGCACCCTTTAAGGCTAGTTTGCTGTGCCTCTGTCAAGCAGGGACACAGTGGAGATCCCAGGGGTGAATTTGCAATTTCCCATCCATGCGGCTGGATTTTGCTGGAAGAAGGTTGGCGAGGGGCTATGTCTAACTTTAATTGGGATTTAATTCCAGAGTGAGGGGAGCCTCTGGGTAATGAATCTGTCCCTGCAGCATGTCCTATTTAGTTTTGTGCTGAGGTTTAAGTCCCTGGAGTGTGTAGCTCTAACGGTCTTGGATGTTATGAGGTGGAGCATGTCCATTACTTCTGGGTTTGACACGGCTGTGTACGGCAGGCATAGATTGTCTCTGAGTAGGCATTAAGCAACTGAGTAGAGGTGGAGATCCTTTAGTTGAGTTGCATAGGACATCTGTGTGTAGCCCATGATCCTCTTGGGGAGGTACTGTTGTGGTCTCTGTAGTTGCTGCAGGTGTTGGTTAAGGTACACCCCAAAAGGGGCATTGTACTCAAACATGAGCCTGATGAGTGACTAGTAGAGGGCCACAATGACCTCTCATGATGTACATGCAAACCCCCATGTGATACAGAGGGCTATATATAGGTCTTTGCAATGACTCTGTCAATGTGATTAGCAAAGGAGAGGTTGCGATCTATGTTGGTCCCCAAATCTGTAAATACGTCTTCTGTACTTAATGGATTGCCACTTATGTGGTGATTTGTGTGCACCTTGTTTTCCCCAAAGGGGATGACTATGCATGTCTTAGCATGTAGCACGAGGCCATGGCTCTGGCAACAAGCATCCATCTCTGTGAGACCCTTATGGAGGAAGCATGTGTCAGCTGCAGTGTCGCTTATGGCCCCCAGTTAGCAGTCATCTGTGAAGTGTGTTAGACATAATCCCCCCGTGTTAGTCTGAACCTCAGAGAAGTACATACCGAACAAGACAGGTCCCAGAATTGAGCCCAGTGGGACACCAGTTGTAACTGGTCTGGAACTGGACATGGTACCTGCAATTCTGACCATGTGGGTTCCATTCCTGAGGCAGATAGCAACACATCTAGTGATATAGGGGTTGATATTTAAGCTGGTAAGCATATGTATGATGCCTGAATGGGGTATTGTGTTGCAGGCTTCTGCAAGGTACAGCTAGACTGTGTGATAACCATTTCAAAGATATGAACTATGTGTAAGAGGCAAGATCTGCCCTTAACAAAGCCGAATTGTGTATGATCCACTGTCTGGATGCTCACAATGTTTGTGATTATGACTTCCATGATAATACGCTCCATAGCTTTTTCTACCACACTAGTCAGGGTTATGGGGTGATAGTTCCTGTGGACTGTTGTGGCACCACCTTTGTGGAGTGGGACCCTGGTATCTGTATGCCATTCTTAGGGTACATATCCTGTAGTAAGGCTAAGTTGGAACAGTGACTTAATGTGAGTGTTCAGTTCTACTCAGAGCTCGTGTAGGACACAGCCTGGGACACCATCCGGTCCCACACATATGCTGTGTTATTTGCTGTGGAGAGGGCACCATTCACCTGTGCATCTGTGATGTCAGGGAGGTTACATTAATTTGGGATGGGCATCTGTACCTTTGGGGGGTAAGGGGGGGATGTTTGTGCAGACTCTGTCTGCCAGGGTGTTGGCTATGTCCGTAGGCTTGGCATATTTTGTGCTGTTAGGCAACAATTCAGAGCATATCTGGGGGTTTCCACACATATTCCTGACATAACTAAAGAAGGCCTTGTGATTATCTGTAGTGTCTGGTCAAGTTCACTGTCAAAACTTGCAAGTGATGATTATATGAGGGATTGAAGTGTCTTGGCAATACTGTTCAGAGATGTCCTCCCTCTGTGGGATATTGCTCTGTTATGTAGTAGCTTCCTCCTGCTGTTGTACAGCTTACATATGGCCAGGGTCAACCAGACAGGTCTTTTGTTTTGGAGGAGTTTTGGTTTTATTTGGGATAGCATGAGCAATGCATACCTGCAGGTGCTCATAGAGTGCATTTGTAAAGTATTCTGCAGATTGGGCTGTATTATCCTCCAGCACGGGGCCTTTGAAGTATTCCACCCCAGTCTTCACAAGTGCAAAGTTTGCTTTTGAGAAATTCTTTACAGTGATTTCCTTGGCTGGGGGTGGGGACGGGATATGGATGTCCAAGGAAAGTTGTTTATGGTCTGATCATAACAATGATAACAATGGGGGGTCTACCTCTGGTGTGGAACATAGAGTCCCCATGTTGGTGATGATCAGGTCCAATATGTATTCCCCCTTGTGGCTGTGGTGACTGGTTGTGCCATAGCACATGGATTCACAAATTGTAGTGGCTGTAGGGTGATGTTGTTGAGGCCTGAGTAGTATCCCCAGTCAAAATTTGTGCACCTGAAGTCAACCACTAGAATGGTGTGTGTGAAGACCTTCATATCCTTCACTGTTCCCAGGAAAGCCGAGTGTAGTTCCTGGGTATGGGGGGGTGGTCTGAACTAGACACCAAACCAAAAGGCAGTTTTGCACAATGGTAGTTGTATACACCCCCTAGTTGTGTTGTGTGTTACAAGTCATGTGGTCACGAAGCATGGTATAAAACATAACCTGGCAGTGCTAGTGTGCATATGTGACCCTGAACTAGGCATCTGTTAATGCACAGATATTGTTATCCCCCATACTTAAGGATAGTAAAAGATGTACATTCCTCTTTAGAAAGACTGATGATGTCAGCACCCTATAAATACAGCAGGAGAAGGGAAATCATCCATTAATGAGAATAGCGTGCTGCGCTAATGTGTCTCTCTTGAGTATCATAACATAGTTAGGTAGGAGTTTGAATCCTGCAAATGCTGTGTCTGTGGGGGGGAAGCAGGGGGGTGTGTATGTATGTATGTATGTATGTATGTATGTATATGTATGTATGTATGTATGTATATATGTATATATATGTATGTATGTATGTATATATATGTATGTATGTATGTATGTATGTATGTATGTATGTATGTATGTATGTATGTAATTCTTTTTGAAAGGAATGGCCTTTTTGAAGACTGGGATAACACACTAAAAGATGTACATTCCTCTTTGGAAAGACTGATGATGTCAGCACCCTATAAATACAGCAGGATAAGAAAAATCATCCAGTAATGCAAATAGTGTGCAGCACTAATGCATATCTTTCAAGTATCATAACATAGTTAGGTAGGGATTTGAATCCTACAAATACCATGTGTGTGTTTGTCAATGTGTTGTGTGTTTTGCTTTTATTATTGTATGACATATCATCATAACAGTAATTTGGGGGGGCAGGGGGGTGTACGTATGCAATTCTCTTTCAGAGGGGTGTGTATATATGCAATTCTCTTTGAAAGGAATGGCCTTTTTGAAGACTGGGAAAAAACACTAAAAGATGTACATTCCTCTTTGGAAAGACTGATGATGTCAGCACCCTATAAATACAGCAGGAGAAAGCAACTCATCTAGTAATGCGAATAGCATGCTGTGCTAATGTATCTCTCTCAAGTATTACAACACAGTTAGGTAGGGGTTTGAATCTTACAAATGCCATGTGCTGTGTGTTTTGCTTTTATTATTGCATGACATATTATCATAACAGTGATTTGGGGGGGCAGAGGGATGTGTATGTATGCAATTCTCTTTCAGGGGGGTGTGTATGTATGCAATTCTCTTTGAAAGGAATGGCCTTTGTGAAGACTGGGATAACACACTAAAAGATGTACATTCCTCTTTGGAAAGACTGATGATGTCAGCACCCTATAAATACAGCAGGAGAAGGGAAATCATTCAGTAATGCAAATAGCGTGCTGCGCTAATGCATCTCCCTCAAGTATCATAACATAGTTAGGTAGGGGTTAGAATCCTACAAATGCCATGTGTGTGTTTGTCAATGTGTTGTGTGTTTTGCTTTTATTATTGTATGACATATTATCATAACAGTAATTTCAAAGCACACATCAGGTATGTGTGTGCCACATACAGATAGGTACCTGTGACCTCTAATAGTTCCTATGTGTGAAGCCTGCCTCATATGAATACAGTTGTTACCTTTGCCAGCATGTGCCGGAGCTTCCCAGACATTAGGCCATACATGTATGTTGGTGACAATGCAGGCTACTGCAGTGATCTGTGTCCTAGGCCAACTACATGACACACACCCATGAAAGCTTTGATAGATTTATGTGGGTGAGGGTTCATGTCTGGAGTATATGTCAGACATGTTAAAATACAGCAAAGTCTGTGAGTGATGGATACCCAGTGTAGGTGTACGGCAACTGTTGCCAATATGCATACAGACACCTTCTTATGTAGGTGATACACCGAGGGACTGCAGAATACCTTTGGAAATGTGAATATCACAGGATAGACAAGATAACACTTCTCCACATGTACACACCATTACCCGTTCTACATGATGGGTGCTACCACCTACATGGTACTGTTGGAATACTATGTTAAGTACATGCCGATGACAATGCTACAGTTGCATTACAGCAATACAGCATGGCTTGGACAACAGGTATCTGTCTGTATGTTACCCTTGTGGTGGTTAGGTGTGTCATCTGTAGAATGCATTGTAGGCCACTGTATGCATTTGTAGTTGTGGATGGACATATCTGTAGTGTGTTGGCATGTACATGAGACTGCTATATGCTAAAGAGTATTGTTCCCAGGGATGTGTGGGGCTCAGTAAGAATGGCTACCGGTAATGTGTAGTACTGCAGGGATATCACTGACACCGGGTTTCCTACATCTGTGTATCAATTGAGGTGACACCATGTAATGACCACCGAATATCAGGCTATGTAGGTTGTGTATACCACCAGAATGCAGACCACTGACATTTGGAAACCGTATCATCCACAGCATACTGTCAAACCATGTCATACATACATGTGACCCCAGGTGAAACATGTGTAGTACAATGCAAAGTGCCCACCAATAAGAACTACAATGTATGAATACTGTGTCACATCGTGCATGTCACCCTTCCCATGTGTGCACTAAGCATCTACATGTTGAGAATGCAACTCCACCTTGTTCACAAATGTACACCTGCAACTCTGTGCTGCAAACAGCACACATGTACTGTCCACTCCCCAACACATGCAGGCACAGGTACACACAACAGCCATGTGGCACATGTGCAGACAGTACACTTTGGGAATTAACACTGGTGTATACAAAACTACAATGACAATCATAGTGTTAATACATCATGCATGCTCGGATATACCCTCAAATATATCATTACACTGTACTGTTAACAACATGATAATATTACTACAGTGCTATGTAGTCACCCTGTGCATCAGCACCATGCTATCCTGTTCCTGCATCAATGTTACAGATGGCAGGAGGTGGCACAGTTTCATCATATGCACAGGGTGTGTACTTGATTTGCCAGAGTCTGCCATTGACACATCCAATCGACATGTATGTGTGTGTGTTAGTGAGGAACAACAGTACAACATGGGGCAATGTTGATGCGATGTGTATGTCTATGTGTTAGCCCTAGGTGTTAGCATTATGTGTGTGTGTGTATATGCATGCACACAGTTCCACCATGTGGCTGCCATATATGGGTGTTTGTGGACAGCCACAGACTGTACCTGCCAGGTCATATAGATCACTGTCTCTGGCCACGGACACGGTACGTGTGCCTGGCAGGGGTGCTACGGACAGTATCAGGTACTAAGCCAGACTGGGAACTGTCATCAGAAGCAGTGGGTTGTTGACTGGACACATGTCCCTGCTGGGACTGTCCATTGCCACGTGCACGTGGTCTTCTAGGATGGTCTAATGACAGCACAGACCCAGCATTGCTGGGGCTGGTACTGGCACTATGGGAGTGGCTGCAGGTTTTTTGTCATCCGTGATGACTGCCAGCTGATGATGTTGCTGGCATATGTCCACGTCGATGCCTCAACCATCCTGCACTGTCCTGGCTCATGGACATGTAGTTGTGGAAGAGATCTAATGTGTCCCCCCAATGTCTATCAATGATCTCGCTGATATTACAGATGGCAGCCACAACGTCACGCATAGTGTCATCCATAGTGGTGCGATGTGCTCTAATTTCCCTCAGACCCTGTCTGGTGTACCGTTCCATACATGCCTGTGCCTGCATTACAGCCCAGAACATAGCTGAGGTTGAAAGACCTCTGTGGGCACGTCTGACATGGGCAGTACGACCACGGATGCTCCCACGAGAACCCCTAGACATCTGCCTGTGTGGTACCATGTCAGGAATCTGGCCATGTCTGCTGTGAGGGGATGCATGTGCCAATGATACCACACCCTGGTCAATGCCCACTGCATGCTGTCACTCAGCTAAGGACATTGGTGACACTGGATGTATCAGCAGGATGAATGTGCGCATTGATGGGGTTGACTGCTGTGTAGTGTTGATTGGCTGACCAACGACAGACCCTGTCATACCTCCCTGTGCCATTACACATGTATCATCATTATTACTATCCCCAGCAGTGGCTTCAGGTTCCCAGCTGCACACCACCAGAGCAACATCAGAACTTGTGAGAGGAAGACAGGAAACATGGTTTACAAATGTGTACACGATGTTAGCACACATGCACACAGGCACACAGGCACACATGCACACTCCTCAGTCCAGTAGATACAAGCACACACACACCTGCAATCCAACACATACACAATACTGTTTGAGGGTGGGTGACAGTATCACAAGGAAAAACATCACTGCACATGTGTCAGCATGCAGATTATGTGTTGCATGGGAACATGCAATGCAAGTGTAGACAGCCCTTGTTAATAACAGTATACATGTACTTGATGCTTGTGTGTAGTTGTTCAGTGATTGCCTCCACCCTGGGACACAATGTGTACAAGGACAGAACAATGTTGTGCAAGTGTTACAAGCTGTGGGTGCATATATTTGCACACACACACACACACACACACACACACACACACACACACACACACACACACACACACAAAACACATGACGGTGCTACACAATAACTGCTATGTGTACTTTTGTGATCAGTGGAACTGGATGTGGTGTAGCAACATGAGCCATGATCAACATGCATTGTTGGTCAGTCAACAATAATAATGTGTGCCACACAGGCAGCTAGCATGCTGTACCTGAATTGCAGTAAAATGACTACATCCACAATTACACAGCCACTTGTTACATGGGTGTGTAAGGTGGCCAATAGTGAGCATTGCCTAACATGAATGTATTATTTGTTCAAGTCTGTTGCACAAAGACATGATAGGCCTCTACCCCTCAGGTATATTATGTGTGCTGTGTAGATAATAAGTGGGATACTGAAGGGTGGGCATACAGCAGGTGTCATAATTGGACATGTGTAGCAGGCTAAGGTGTAGTGTCTATGCCAAACATGTGTGTGTTGTGTACATGTGTATCAGGTATGCCTATCCAATGTCCGGTACTGTGTTGCCACATGTGTGTGTGATGCTCTGTGTATTGCATGTGAGTGAGGTAGCTACTGAGAATAATGGGATATGCATAGTCTCACAGCAAACATGCACAGCATGCATTATGCGTAGGTGTGTTACATGTGCACAGACTACACTTCCATATGAGATGCACATGTCATTAGCAATAGTATTGTTATTACACACTCACTAGCATGGATTGGCTGCCTTGCTGTCACTCCAGAGGAACCTGCAAAAATATGACAGTGATTGAGAGTGGCCACAACTGTGCCATTGATACTGTGAGTATGATAAAGTACAGTAGTACAACAGTTGGCTTTCACAGGTGTACAGATTATACGCAGAATATCAATCTTGCACAAGAATAGGCAGGTTAACAGCTACACACGCAGTACACATCTCACACACGCATAAACTACCAGTACAGAGAACAGTCAACTAACAGATATGGCATGTTACCTGCACACTCCATTTCAACATGCTGGGTGGCTCCAGCCTCCATGATGACACATGTTTGTGGATATTGTTGTTGTTGGCCTGGAGCC
>NC_056744.1:238314936-238342436 GCF_019279795.1 Protopterus annectens
TACACCATTTCTGACATGCAAGCAGTGTCTATTCTAAGTTATTGACAATTACCATTACGTGGGATTCCCCACCTTTCTGCCTACTGTTAGTACATTTCACAGGGAGTCAGTGGGGCACAGCTAACATTTGTTTGCAAATCAGGGACATCCCTGTAAATCAGTCACAGTTGGGAGGTCTGGCCTCTTACCTATGCAAATATGGCGGTGTTTATCCTGCTCTGATACTGTGTGGGGTTTGTAAGGTGCTACTGTAACATTATTACCTACTAGCACGGCTGTTTCTCTTATCACACCCATGTAATGCAATTCCATAAGAATTGCCAGTAAAGATACACAGAACAAGCTGTGTGTAATGGCCTTCCTATTTTCCCTTTACATTCACTCATTGTAGTTCATGTTATATTTCTTTCAGCACCAAGTTCTTGTATATTTATTGTGGCTCAGTGGTAATTCATCAAGTCTAGTGTTTCCAAGGTCCAGGGTTCGAGACTGATAGGGGTATTTTATTTTTCTGATGAGCAGACTACAGGCCTTGTCATACAGAGTGACTAAGGCACTTTTAAGCAGTTGTAAGTTGGTTTGCGTGAGTTTGCGCGATGCTTAGCTATGCTAATCTACGCTTAGCTAAGTGCACACAAGCGCACACCCACTAAATACTGCTTAGAAGTGCTTACTAATGCTAACGCCCACGTTAATTTCTTTTAAAGAAAAGAAAATGGGGAAATAGGAAAGTGGTGAAAAAGGGGGCACAAAGAGGTTAGGACAGTAGGAAAACAAGCTCGGGATGTGCAGGAAGGATGTAGGGAAGGCCCATAGTTGCCCGATTCTTTACCAGCAACAGCTGTGCATATGTTAGAAATTTAGAGTGAGGTTTGACACCTTCCACCCCTGAGAGAGGGGTGAGGACAACAAAATATGTTGTACAGCCAATTGTAATTATCAGTTTATATGTCCAGCAGACATGTGTGCGAAATGGGCAGCAATGTATGGGGTGTAATTTGTTTGTGGGAACAGAGTGCGCTTTTTTTTTTTTTTTTCAGGTGAGAGTGGAATGTTTGGTACAGGAAGTAGGTATATATGGGAAGGTAGGTTGGGGAGGTTAACAGACAAGACAAACAAGACACATACAGGGGCGGAGTATAACACATGTGGGGGGTAAACACAATTGACTGGGACGGATGTTTGGCTATCGTAAGCCCATAAGCCCACAGATGTCAACAGTGGAACTGAGATCCCACCTATGGGCAGTTACCACTGCGCCTTCACAGCCCATGCCAGGGCTGTGCTGGGGGCTGGATAGGACGGGCAGGCACACTCGTGAGTTGCGCCACTCTCGCCTCAAGCTGGCATAGGGGATCAGTCACGGAATGCCTGATCTCACTACACAGCACAGACCGGACCCTTTGGAGGGTGAGTGGAGGCTCTCCTCTGGCCATGCTTACAGAGGGGGGATGAGCCCCATCCCCTGCAGCGCTTCCACCTGAAGGTGGCACAGGGCCACCGGAGGAGGAGGTCCCGGCCTGGGCACTGGTGCCAGGTGCACTCACCAGCTGAGGTGGGAGAGGTGGGTCGGCTGGAACCCGCCTTCCCTGTTGTCCTATGTTTAGCAGTATTTTATGGCATTTTGGGTTAGTAACAAACAACACCATTCAAAATTAGTTGTAACAGCATGCATTAGTATTCCCATTAACCAAACACACATGAATTCCAAACATTGAGCAGCAAGCATAACACATGCATATTTAGAACAACAGTGGACATTTCAACAGCATGCAGGGTTGATTGGTGGCAACAGGCCATCAGGTTTGGATATGTGAACAGGGCACATGCATTAACGTACATGCAGATATGTATAAACCAACAGGACAAATGTCCATGGGAATTAATTGTGAATACACATACCCAGTTTGGTGTGGAATGGCATAATTTGTGAAAATAGGGTAGGGTGGAGAAATATTACATTAACAACTTAAACTACCTATACATATACTGTAAAGTCCTAGTAGATGCAGATATATATCCCCTACATGTATTAGTACAGTTTCCTGTATGTAACCTTAGGAATGTTGGTGATGGGGATGTTACTGCTACATTAATATACATTCCATTTGTATTCATATATGTTCATATCTGGCTATGTTCAGGTACAGCATCCTGCTACATTTCATTTATATGGCTCTAGACAACTGTGGATGTTCAGCATTTCATACAACCACACTATCTCCATAATGCAAGGGTACAGCAACATATACAAATTGTGGGACAGACACAGTCCAGGTTCTGTACTTTATTAAAGACATTTCACTCTTTGGTTATGGCTGTTGCTGTCTCATTCATTTCATTATGTAGTGAATGCAGTATACATTTATTCCAGATGTATTACAGCTTTCTTGGTAGGTTCAAACTCTTTCTCACACTCTCTCACTTATTTTATATTTACATTTCAGGATGGTACTTAATTCTAGGCTTTATTAACATTTATTACTGGGTTACAACAATCCTTTCCAGCTGACTCACTTATTTCATATGGCAGAATTTACAAGGATGTATTCAACACTTGTCTGTCTTTTGTTGATTGATTACAACACTCATTTTCAGGCTGAAGCAGTTATCTGATATCACAATACAGGTGGAAACTCTATTTGAGACTTGTTTAATCTTTATTAATGGATTGCAATACTCTTTTTTAGGCTGCATCACTTATCTAATCTTACCATACTAGCAGAAACTTTCTTCTAGGCTTATTTGACCTTTATTACAGGGTTACAACACTGAACTCTTTTACAGGCTGTCTCATTTATATTCTATAACAATACCAGCAGAATAATTACTAACCTGCCTGGTGGCGCAACCTTGCCAGCCTATCAACATAGGCTTGCTGATCCGTGGAACGAACACCTGCAGCTGTAATATAAATGAAGGAATATTGGAACATACCTATCCATACTATAGGCTAGGATAGCATTTCTTATATACTTAATTACATGGATACTTACTCAGTAGTGGGGCATTGGGCATTTGACGGACCTCCTGGATCCATCGGTTCAGTTGGTCCTCCTTTCGTCGCTTCAGGTCCGCATGGTGGTGACGGACCTGTTCACCAGTCCTCGGAATGCCTGTGGCACTGGTGAGATCATGTGCCAACCGGTTCCACGCATCTGCCTTCTATGCTCCCCATTGAACCTGGCCCTGCATGAGTTGGCCTTCATGATGATGGACTAGGAGCCAGACCATATATTTTGACTCCTCAATGCCCCACCTTTGTGCTCTAAAGCGATTTTCCTCTCCTGCACCTGCCATCCTGACTGCAAATGGGTACCACAATCAGTTACGGTGTGTATTCCCGCCTATGGGGCTTATATATGCCGGTTTTCCCGCACTTATTTGTGATTGGCCATTTTGGATATTTATCAGCTTACAGCAAACCTGCTTTGTCATGGTTATATTTTCATTCATTCCTATATGTATGGTAATACTGTATTTCTAAGTATAACTGTCATGGCTTAGTGGTTCAGTACTTTGACTATGGTGCACAGTATCCCAGGTTTGACCCTTGTCATTGCATTTTTATTTTACTACTGTCTAGACAGGCTAGGAGGTGTGTCTGTGTAAAGGCGACTTTGCTACAGGTTGCTCAATGTTGCCCGACGGTAAGCTGGTTGGCATGCTGTGCAGCTCTGCACAAATGGCTTACACTGGGTAATGCGTTATTTAGCTATAAGCAGTAATATTAAGCTGGGTGAAGCGCTGCTGAGCTACGGGCACTCATATTAAGCTTGTTAAAGTGCTGCTAAGCTATGGGCAATTATGTTCCTTTTTTTACATATTATATCGGTTTTATTCACATATACATGGGCCATTTCATTACATTTTACTTAAATTATAGTTATATATGTTGGGGAATTTTTTCATACTTATTTAAATAAAAAATGGAGAATGATGTTGTGGGGGCTCAAACCGTGTCTACCTCCTCTTTGGCCAACGTCTCTACCGCTACCCTATTGTTACTTGGCTTAATTTGCATCTGTAGATCGTATATGCTTTTCAATGTCTGCTAACTGTGGCTGAGCAAAGGGCATACCCACGCAAATGAGCGCAAATGCGGGCAAACATATTGGAAATTATAAAAAAAAAATGAAACTGTTATTTTTACATTTTATACATTTTCAGTAGGGTTTAGTCTGCGGGGATGTGTGGTGTTGTGTTCCTTGACATTTCAGCGGACTCGCTCGTGGGTGTTTACTATCAGGACTCTGACTCTTCTGGGGGCGTGTCCCTTTGCAGTACTCGGCAATCAGACACACCTCCTACTTTCCTACACGGACCAGCATGTCCTCATAAATATGCATGGCATGCTGACGTCATACCGTTCAAGTGCAGCCTCCGAGTAAGACATATTAAGTCTTACACGGAGGTTTCGTGAATCCGGCCCTATGTTTATGCAAAGACTGTTTTGCTATATTTTACATTGTAGTTCATGGAGCTTTTCTCCCCAGACCTCTGCTGAAAATGGGCCTTCTTAGACCCAGTCAGACTCTCCCAGTAAACAAATGCAAAATAAATAAAATAAAAAAATAAATAACAGAAGAAATGCGAGAGAAAATGAGTTGAAATTTACCATTGGAATCTGCTTTCCATGTAATTCAGACTTTTCAATTTGAAGTTGCTGGGGATGAATGTTTACTAATGCCATTATGGCACATATGAATAATATGAGCTGTATTTCAGCAGTCTTGATGTTCAAGTCGGAGCAGAATATGACAAAAGCATGACATACTGTAATAAATGAAGGAAAAGTTACTTAACCTGGTCGACTTCTTTGAGAGGGTCACTGTGGCTATGGATGAGGGAAAACGGTGTGTATCATTTACCTTGATCTGGTCAAGACATTCAAGGTGTTATTAACAAACTCTGAGAACTAGGCATAAATCCTTACATAACTCACTGGATTTCCAACAGGCTCACAGACAGAACCAAAGAAGTCAGGATTGTTGAGACAACCTCCACTAAGAGATTGGTCATCTACGTTGTACCCCAGGGTTCTGTTCTTGGCCTGTTCTTGCTTGGTATCTACTTATCAGAAGTCAAGGCTAATGTCAAAGGCATCATGTTTGCAGATGACTGTAAGTTGGGAGATATCATAGTCTCCACCCATGATACCAACATTCTACAAAAAGGTCTAATGCCAATAAATGATTGGTGTGAAAGCTATGAAATAAAATGCATTGCATAGAAATGCATTATAGGATCCTTTTGGAAAACATCTACTCAAGCTAATTAATTTTATTTATTTATTTCAGTTTGATTACCGGGGAAGTCCACTGGGCCAAGAAGTACCCATTTTCAGTGGAGGCCCAGGGAGAAAAGCTCCAAAAACAGTACAATCAAGGTTACATACAGTATTGGATGATAATACAATGTCACAAACAGTTAAGAATATGTGAGATGCAGTAGTAGGCAATACAGTAAGGATTACATAAAATACAATCATAAAAGTACAATGTCCAAGATGCAGAGTCTACAAAGAAAAAACAAGTTAACATTTTTTTTTTGCTACATATGAACAATATTTACATACTTACATTCAACTGAAAGTCAGCTATAACCATATCAGGGGAACAGAGAATGAAATTAAGAGAGTATAAAGTAGATTGGTGCTAGAGAATAGAGGTCAAGGTGGAGAAAGTTTCTAGAATTTATACTGGGTGAAAGCAAGGACATTTCCATTTGGAGGATAAGTGTAAGAAAAGATGGGTCTTGAAAGAGTCAGAGTTAGGGATGGTCCTAAGAGAAGGTGGGAGGGAGTTCCATTTTCTACCAAGAGAGAAGGAGAGTAGAAGCTGGCCAGCGGGATGCTTAGGTTTGTGAATGGAGATTAGGTTTTGGTGTTCAGATCTCAGAGATCGGTTAGGGATGTAAAGGGGAAGGATGTTAGATAAGGCAGGGCATTTTTCTGGATAAAATATTAATTTGTGAGCTGTAGTTAGTTGGAGATAGTCAAGGTAGTTAGGGAGTTCTAACCAGTTTAGAGATTGTAGGGCATGGCAGTGGTGAGTACCGGTTTTGGATTTGGTGGCAAATTTAGAGATCTTATTATAGCAAGCTTCGAGTTTTGAGGTGTTGGAAGCAGAAAGATTAGTTAGAAGTGGGGCACCATAAAGGAGAGAGGGGAGGAGGTAGGTGATGGCTAAGGTATGCCTAGAGGAGTTAGAAAGAAATTGATTATTCCTGTAGAGCATACCTAATTTTTGGTGGGTTTTCTTTATGTTTTGTTGAATGTGGAGATCAAATTTGAGCTGTTCATCAATGGTGATGCCAAGGAGTTTTGCGGAAGGGACCACTTCTATAGGAGTGTTGGTTAGGCTTAGGACATTGAACGAGTTTTTGTTAAAGGAAGATGCCTTGGTAAAAAGGAAAATTAGTATTTTAGATTTATTGGAGTTAAGGGAGAGATGGTTTTGGTGCATTCACTTTTCAGTAGTGGAGAAAGCTTTTTGAGTTTTGGACAGAAGTTCAGAAGGGTTGGAGGCAGAACAAACTAGGGTGGAGTCATCAGCGTATTGGATGACTGTAGTGTCAGGGAGGGCAGTGTGAAGGTTATTTATAAAGATGTTGAAAAGCAGGGTTCCAAGGATGGACCCCTGAGGAACGCCGGTAGGTGTGGGTAAGAAGGAAGAGGTGGAGGCTTTCCATCTGACAGCCTGAGATCTGTCTGAAAGGTAACTGGAGAACCAGGATAGAGTGTTGGGGGAGAGATTAAGGTTGGAGAGATGGAAGAGAAGATGTTTATGGGAGATGGTGTTGAAGGCTTTGGAAAGATCTAGCAGAATAGTTGATACAAGAAGTCCGGTATCTCGGACTTGATTGACAGTTTCTAGGAAGGATAGTAGGGCAGTTATGGTGCTGTGGCTGAGACAGAAACCATGTTGGGTGGGTGTGAGTAGCTGATTCTGAGTTAAGTAGGGTAAAAGTTGGTGGTGGATGCATTTTTCTAGGATTTTAGATAGTGGGGAGAGTAGGGCAATGGGGTGGAAGTTAGAAATGGAGGTGTTTTTCCCTCCTTTGTGAAGAGGAAGAATGTATGCAGAACGCCAAAGTTTGGGTACGTAAGACTCTTTTAAGGATCGGTTGATAAGGATACTAATTGGGAGAGCAATACCTTCAGCAGCATATTTGAGGAAAGAGGGGGGATGTTGTCAGGGGCATTAGAGCATGGCTTTAGTTTAGATTAGAGTTTTTTTATATACATTGTGGAAACTGGTTTGAGCTGGAACATGGAGGGATGGCTATTAGGGATGTTGGAGGTGGGGTTGAGGAAGTTGGGAGGATTTTTGTCTGGAAAAGTTTTAGTTAGCTTAGCTATAGAGTCTGTAAAGAAGGTATTAAAGTGAGTGCTCTGTTCCTTGTCAGTTAAATTTGGATCAGGGCAGGGGTTATTTCTTGACCCCAGAATGAGAAGAGAGTTAACAGATTTCCAGAATTGTTTTGGGTTCTTAGTATGGTTGGATTGAAGTTTATTGTAGTAGATTTTTTTGTCTGAGGTGATTAACTTTTTTACTTGGTTTCGGAGTTGGGTGTATTGAAGCCAGGCAGTAGGCAGTTTAGTTTTTTGATAAAGTTTCCAGGATTTGTCTCTGAGATGCATGGAATTTTTAGTCTCTTTGGTAAGCCAAGGAGCAGAATTGGCTTTGATTCACTTGTTTCTTAGGGGGGCTTGGGAGTTGAGCGTGTTTAGGAAGATAGAGTTAAAGTACTCAATAGCATTGTCAAGGGGGAGAGAGTTTAGAATTTGCCAGTTTATTTGCTTAAAAATGTTAGAGAAAATTGTGGGGTCGAAGTTGCTAAGGTTACGGGTTTGAATGTAATGATGTTGGTATTGGGAGGAGTTAGTAGAGCGATGGATGTATGCAGGGAGATGGTCGCTAAGGGTGTTAGGGGAAGTACCAGAGAGAGAGATTTTGTTTGGATGGGAGACTAAGATCCGATCTAAGATGGACGCTGGGGGGGTGGATTTTGTTAGGACGGGTGGTAGAATGTATTACTTGGGTGAAGTTGTAGAGGTTAATAGCTAGGGAGGGTGTGTGCGTTGATTTTATTCCAGTCGATGTTAACATTGCCAAGAATGAAGGTTTCATACTTTATTTCAGATGAGGCCCAGTGAAGAATATTTTCTAGGGTTGAGATATTGTTGCCTTGAGATATATATAAGGAAATAATGCAGATGTTTTTATGTTTATTAATTCGAAGTAGTCCTGCTGTTATTTCAGTATTTTTATAATGTGGGGTTGGGATTTGCAGGGGGATTAGGGATAGAAGGTTAGAGTAGATAAAGGCAGAGCCTCCACCTTTTTTGTTTAAGCGGTCGCTCCTGAGGATGTGGAAACCTGGAGGAAGGATTTCAGAATCAGAGATATGTGGTTTTAGCCAAGTTTCAGAGATGGCTAAGATATCGGGTTGGTTGAGGTTGATCCAAGGATGAACATGGTAAATTTTGTTGTTGAGGCTCTGGGCATTGATAGTGAAGATTTCAAGGGTGTTATGAGAGAGAGATGAAGAAGAAGGAGAAGGGGGGAGAAGTTTGGTTAAAGTAGGGGATGAAGAGGAAGAAGAGATTGAGTTGCTAGGAGTGAGGCAAGGGCCAGGGTTAGGATGTATGTCTCCAGATAAGGCTAGGATATTACAAGAGATAAGTTTTAGCCTTTTGAGTTTGGATTGAAGGAAGATGTTTGGGGAGAGTGGAGGTGTAAGAGAGGATCTTTTAGAAGAGGTAGAGAATAGTTTGAGCTGGAAAAGGTGTAGAAGGTTTGGAGGGGTAAGGGAGAGGAAAATGGAGTGAAAATGTGAGAGTAGAAGAGGTTGTGGGTGAGTAAGTGGGGTAGTTTGAAAAGGCGGTATATAAGGGGGGACTTTAGAGGAGTATGAAGTAGCATGATAGATAGGAATTAGTAAGATAAGTAGGGAGCAAGGGAGTATGTAGGAAAAGAGGGTTGGGGAGGGCATATTCGGAATGAGTGAGAAGAAGGAAGTGAGAAAATTAGGAAATGAAGTTGCAAGCTTAGAGAAGGAGAGGAGGAAGTGAGTGGTAAGGGGGAGTAGAAAGTGGATAGGAGAGGGGAAAGATTAAGTGAGATGAGAAGGGGAGGAGTAAGAGAAAAGGGAGGAGTAGGAGTGGGAGGAGAAAATTATAGAGTGGTTGGGATTGGCTACCAGATGGAGGAAAAGAGGAGATAATAGAAGATTGTGAGTGGTGAAAATGAATGGTGGGAGGAGTTAGTGAGGGATAAATGTAGATGTGCTAGGGGCGGGTGAGATTTGGGGGCAGTGTAGGGGAGCGGAGTGAGCCCGTAGGGCGAATGGAGTGGGAAGAGCCAGAGGAGGAGAAAGAGAGGAAGACAATCAGTAAGGAGTGAATAGGCTAAGGTAAGTCTTGCAGAGAGTAAAATGGGAATAAAGATCTACAGAGAAGTGGAGTGGAGGGTAGATGCAAAGGAGAGGGACAGAGTGAGAAGTTAAAAAAAAGAAAAAACTCCAAGGAAAAAGGGTAGAGGAGGGCAGTATAAGCTACGAGTGGGTAGGTAAATCTAGGACAGCAGTGAGGGAGAGAGCAGAGGAAAGGATTTAAAGGGCCAGTTTAGTGGAGAAGAGGAAGGAGGGGTAAGGAAGTAGTGATGGTGGAAAGGTAGGGGAGCACCCCCAAGTGTTCAGATGGTCTAAAATAGCAGTGACCCCAGGGAGAGGAACAGGTAAAAGGGGAGGGGGCTATCAGGATCAGGGAAGGGGAGAGAATAAGTTGAGAGCTAGAGTAGGAGCAGTAAAGAGGGGGTAAAAATTAAGGTGGGAACTAGGAGATGAAAGCAGCAAAAGAGGGGGGTAGTGGCTGCTCGCTAGCCTGGCAGGGGAGCGCACTGCGACCTGATAGAATCAAATTTAGAAGTAGCAAACATTTACAGGAGTACACATACTTTTTTAATAGTCCTTGCTGAGGAAAAACTCAGGGAGCACAATGGCCTTACAGCTTTGGATTTGGTGTCTGATAGCCGGTTCTTATCCAGATAGTTCAGGGGAGATTTTCAGGAGGTTAGGTAGGGGTTGGTAGGAGCCCGAACAACAACAAAATCTGGAGAAAGAAGAGAGATTATAATGCAGCAGTGAAGGTATCAGGAGTACCCAGTAGACAGCTTTCAGCATACAAACAGTAAATTTGAACAATTTCGGGTAGCAAAGCAGTATGATAAAACAAAATAGAGTTTTATTCCTACAAATTATAGAGAAGCGGTCAAACAAACAGTAAAGAAAACAAAACTCAGGTCGCTCTTTAAGCTAGTTCATTCATGCTAGTAAGTAGCGTTTACAAGTTACAACGGCTTGTGTGCTGTGCAACTAGCACTGATTTAGTTGAACAAAATGAGTAAGCATAAAACAGTAATATCGATTAGATCAATATGTCATTGTAAACAGTAAATTAAACACAAGCAGTTATGTCGCAGCTGAGAGCAAAAAGGTAGAATGTGAGCGATTAGCATGGATGAATTTAAATGCTTGGGTCAGCCCCAGATAGATATCCAAATAAAACAGGTCAAACCCCAAGCAGTTAAAACATTTACTTACATACCCACATCCACATCTACATACTTCATCAATCTAACACCCCTAAGAGCTGAGTTGATAGTTGGAGATTTGAGAAAATATACAGACAGTAATTTGCATTCAACCAATATGTAGCCAAGATAGTAAGAACATTATTCTACTTTTGGCATTCAGGTCCAAGCAAGTAATAGTACCACTCTACTCAGCCCTTATCAGACCAATCATTGAATACTGTGCCCCCTTTGGTATGTACCTAGCCAGGCACTTGCAACAGGTGGAGCACCCTCAAAGGTTCCTCACCAGAAGAATGCATGGTATAAATGCCTTGTCCTACACAGATCACCTTAAGATCATATCTCTGTACTCAATCTCCTAATGGATACTGAGTGATGATCTATGCCTAGCATAAAAGAGGCTCAGAAATCTATCTCTGTGGCATAGAGTCATAATGTCCTAACAATGACCAAGATGACCTGAACTCAACTAGAAGCTCAGGCATTGAAAGAGCTGGACAGAAGAGAACTGGAGAGACTTGTTTTTGTTTGGCTAATCACCACTGTGCAATCAGAAGTCTGCACAGCACAGGAAAATGCCCTGGACCATGGATGTCGGTTTAGTTATCACAAGACAGTCATAGCATCCATGGATGAGATATAAAAAAGTACATTTCAGTCAAGACATTTACATATCAAAAAGTGTAAGGTGCTTTATGCAGTGTTAATAGTCTTAACTGATGCAAAAAAATGAGATTACTAAAATGAAACTTGATTTGGAATATAATCAAGGTTAAGGGTAAGAAGGTGTACAAAGGATAAAAAATTCTTACGAGGACAATACGGTAACCTGAAATGCAATGTCACCCAAAAAATATCCTCACTGATTGCTTCAAACTGGGATGTAATAGCCTTAGGAAAATGCATCATCTGCTTTGTCCATGTGCTCTGTTTCACCTCTATAGTCCCTCTAAATATTCATACATAAATTATATTTTCCAAGATTTAAATTCAATCATTCAGTTTCAAATTAATGGATTACATGATGCAGAGATATGAAAAAGCTGGAGAGAATCCATGGAATCAATCAGGTAAGGCAAAGAATCACCTCAGAATGAGATACTACTGCTTCGCAACATGAACAAAGTGGGAATGCAATCAACGTTTATCTTTTTATCAGGCAATGAGTAGAAAACGAAGACACTATGAATGTCCTGGGGAAACAGCAAGAATATACAGATTGTAAAACAAACAAAAAAAGCAACTCCATCAGAAACAAGCAATGTGGGGCAGCAAGGCTGTGGCTGTATTGCTGCACCCCGACACAAAAATATGACGTTTTGTAAAATTATCATGAAAACAAATACATATTGTCTTTATTTTCTGTATATGGTAATGAAGTATAAACCAGGAATGGGAGTATTCTAACATGTATTAATTAGAACTGTGCCTCAGTTTAACAGTAGTATCTCATCAAAGGTCATCACTCTATTTTATACTATAGTGACATTAGCTAATGGGGAGCACTTGCTTGTGATCTCTTTGCATAACCCTACATGTAGGTGTTCATTTAGTTTGCTAATTGTGATGCTTCAGTGGGTCAAACATTTAACAATTAAGTCCCCTTGAAAAAAACTTGACGGTATCTACAACACTGCATTGAATTAAGGCACATTTAGAGTAGCAGAGAAGGTGTACATCTGAATTCAGCCAATACGCTAACAGAGTATTACGTTAGGTAGAGTAAACTTATTGATGTGCATGATTTGACCTCTGAGTAGCAAAAAATGAGAAGGAAGTCAAACAGTACTTTATTATACATTAAGAACTAAATGTTTTCACAAATTCTGATGCATTTTACAAATAATGACTTTATATACATGTATACAAATTCTTTTAAAATATATATTAATTAAATTCTCATTTGTGTCCATGCCTTATGGTTATTTACAAGAGGTATTCACTTACTCTTGCAAATGAAGTTACAATGTTGAATTTAAATATCACAAACAAAAATTGCTAAAAGTTACATATCTTACAGAACATGCAGCCATTCATTATTACTTTTGCAGCACAATTACTGAACAAAACTTTTAGAAGTATTGTTTTTATGTCTTATAAAAAAATTGTCTTTCAAATCTTAATAGTCACGTTTCTTAAATAGTGGCATATGTTTTATTTAATTTGTTGCTTTCAAAGCCATATTGTGTCAAAATCTGATCAACATGATTAAAAATCATATTTCCTGAAGTCCTTATCTCTTCTCTTTCAGTTCCTTAACTTAAAAGAACGTGTAGCTTTGTAAGAGCAGATCACATTCTCTAACATTTAATGTCAGCTAATTACATTTTACTTTTGCGCACTTGCTCTGACCTGACATTCCTTGCACATTTATATAGTGTGAATGGAAATGGAACATCTGTTATCACAATATCCCTAATTTCTTGTCATATGTTCTCACTTGAATATCATGACTCTGATATGGTGGTTTATATTATTACTATGTGTCTGAATATACATGCAGTTGAAATATAAAAGTTCAGGAGATGAAGTTTGAGACTTATGTTGAATGCACTGAATGATGAAAGGGCACTTGCCTCCTTGCAAAAAATTCTTAAACTTATTCACTGTTCCGCATTCTGAGCATCATTGTTCATGTTTTCTGATGTTCATGATTGTGCAGTATGGCATTTCCTAGCAGAACCCATTACCTTTACTCTACAAGTTAAGACTGTAAGCCAAATGGATAATTGCATTTGTAATTAATCTAATTCACCCCACAGAATATTCCGGAAAAAAAAAAAGAGACAACAAATTTGCATGCTGTGTTTTAATTGGAATGATGCATACAGATCATAAGACATTTCACTGTGGAGAAAATTGCCTAGAAAGGCATCACTGAATTGCACTTATGCTGCAGAGACACATGGCTTCAGCAAATTCTTTGTGGACACAGAAAAGCATGCAGTGCCATGCCCATAGCTGGAATAAACTAACTGCCAGGGTTGGAACAGGAATGTATGTAAGCATTTTGACCTGAACCTTGCACGGTTGAATAATTAGGTAGAAGTCTGGCACCAGTGGCAGAAAGATGCCTTATTGTACATTTTAATGAACTCTGGTCTATGTTACATCAAGAACAAAATTTAACAGATGCCCACAGAGAATCCCTGCTAAAGGGAATATGTGGTTTTCCCCGTAGGAAAGCCATTGTGTTTAGGATCATAGCTTAAAACACATAATGGAGAGTAAGTTGTGAGCTATGTAAGCACAGCACACATCAGCTCCCCTGAAAAACTCATAAAGACTTTTCCCAGTGGACACTATATTTTCTCTGCCACTGATATGACCACTGTGTGGTTCAATGTGTGGATCTGAAATACTGTCTGCTGTTTTTTAGGAGTTCTGATGGGCCATGGAAATCATTATTCATACCTGATCTAGGATATTCCAGCAGTGGGTATAGTGCTGTGAGCTTCTGTATGCCCACAGGGACTTTGTTGCAACCATATGTCTCTTCAGCAAAATTATAATTAAGCCCTGTGTTCTAGCCAATCACACTGATAGAAAAATGTCTCACAAATTACACTGATAGGGAAATGTCTCAATATATACAACTTATAAGTTTGAATCCATTTAACAACATGTAATATTACATTCACTTTTAACTTATTTCAGTTTATATTTAATTTTATGTATTTATTTTGATCAGGAATTTCCACAGGATTCCACTTCAGCCACAATCTAATTTTTAGAAGCAAAAATAAATGCAATGCAGGACAATTACATGCAAGCAAAGCCAGTAACTATAACATCCATGATAGTGATCGCCATAACATAAGTAAATAAAACAGATAAAATGATCTCATTTTAAGTCATCAGACTTTTTGCTAGAATTGAGACAACAGGAAAATTGTATTTTTAATGCATGCATCTATTTCTGTCCATAGTGAAACCACTGAGTATTGCTTTTAGAGAGGCAACACTTTTTTCAGCAAGAAACTCTGAATTCACCTCTATAGAGACCTGCCCTTTTCATAAAGATGCTGCCAACCCATAGCTATTAATTCAAGTTACTCAGTAACATGCACAAAGATCATTGCCTTCAGATGTGAGGAGTACTGATGTCCAGAGGAAATGCTTTTTACCTAATAAATTATGCCAACATTACCATAGAAGTGTAAGCAGTTCTGATGACCACAGGAAATGTTTCTTATCTTATAAGTAAAACCAGTATTAGCATCAGAAACTGCTGATTTTCTGTGTCAGCAATATCAAAGGAAGCTTTTTATGAGTTTTGCTTTAACCTCGTCACAATATAGCCATACACATACAAAGACATTCTTTCTACAGTTTTTAATAGCTCTTTTAAGAAAATATTACCTGGAAGTAAATACTTACAGATGTTCTGTTTTCTATCAGTTATAAACTGAGTAACATTGGACACAACTATTCCAGGTAAGTAAACAGTGTATGGGTTTGTTGCCAGTCATTGCCACCAGTTTACATATATCATTTGATTTTTTTTCACAATGCTAGGAATGCCTAATAAGGACATTCCTATGTGTGTCAGATGACTTGCTACAATAAGCCTGTAACATTGCAATCTGCATTAAAGGATTAATAAAAAGGTAGTTTCACATACAAAATACTAAATTCTGAAAAACAACAGGTAAATCAAATAAAAACGTTAATTGTTGCACATGCATTAGTTAGATATACATTTCAAAGTATTTAATATTTTCCTAATATTATGTATCAACATTGCGCTTTAATGTTAATATAACAGCCAGTTAAAATATATATCTGCTGTTGACTGTTCTGCTTAAAAGATTTATTAGATGCATGTAAATTCTGTTGCTAGACTGAATTATACAGGCACTTTTTTGACGGTGCTTTGTTCATATGATTTAATACTTGTATGCGTTTCTAAGCCTCAGGTTGTGGGGAAGATAATGAAAAATGTCTTATTGTATAAAAAGGAAAATTGAAGTTAAAATGCAAGCCAGACTGCCAAAATAAAACATGCCATATTGTTTAGCACATACATTTCAATTTTTAAGCTATATAAACAACTATGTCACTTTGTAAGAAAATGGACAGACCTTTTGTTTAAAATTTATAGTAACTCATTTTTCTATCTTAACGCAGAAAACAACTAAAATATTTTAAAATTTACTGGCGTAAAGTTAATTTCCCAAGAATTCAAAAAGCTAGTTAGATAACTTTAGGTAACTTATAAGTTTTGCAAACTGGTTACTGACTTAAATATTAAACAATTATGTGCAAGTGTGTCACTTTAAAACTTAGCAAACCACCTGCAATTGTTATAGGTTTAACAAACTTTAGCAAGCTTTAGTAAAATAGTAGTCCAGGGATCCTTATGGCATTCAAGTTTAACATAATGTTCACATTTATGGAAATCATATATTAAAATACTAAAAGAGTGCATGATTAATAAAATATTGTATTTAATTAGGATACTGAAGTTTCACACTCAAAAGCATTAAGTCACTAACATAGACTGCTAAATCTGACTTCTGGCAGTGATTTTATTTTAATACATAAGGTTGGTATGAAAAAAAAATCAAATATGTAAAACCTGAACCCAACAAAATAAAAAAAAAAAAAAACATCACCAGATTATGTTTCAGATTAACCTAAAAGTCCCATAATCCATAAAATGGGGAAATCAAATTCAGTATAAATATATATTCTAAAAAGTAATATAAGGAAATTGAAAACAGTTAATAAAGACAAATGCTAACCAGGCAAAATTCTGCCATGACTCACATGATTCACATTCTGTAGCAGATCCTACCTTAAAACTCAGTCAGCAGATATTACCTTTTTGTGGCTAAAGTTGTTTATTTTTGATGCAGAACTACTTGTGCATAAAACTCATCTCTCAACAAAGACTGCTTTTCTCTTTAGAGACTAAGCTCAGAAACAGGTTTCACCACATGGACGTCACAGAATTTTAATAGCTGGTCTGGTAGAAGGACACCTCCAACAGTGGCTGAAGTGTAGTTTGTACAGCAATTCAGTGACAATCCATTAGTCAGTCAAATACAGCCTGGCTCCTCTATGGTAAATAAATTAGTATTTTAATGTTGCCAATAAAAATAATGAATTGACTGCTGTATTTTAAGACTGCTGCCAGATATTGAAAGCTAGTTTAGATCAGGCTAGGAAACATTATCTTGTGGGTTTTAGATTTTGTACCTTTAGTTTATTTGCTGGGTTCAGAAAACTGACTTTAAACTTTCCAGTATGGAATTTGCTCTGCATTATTCTGGTTACTGTGGAATAGATCTACTCATTCAAGTCCAAGGCCAGGATATAACATAATACAAATATACTCTTTTATAATGGCCACCAGTCTATATCGATGGGCACATAATGTAGATCAATTAAATGCCAAAGGATTTAAAAGAAAGAGGAATAAAACTAAGTGTTGTAAAATTAATGATTTCCTAATCTTCACCGAGTCATTGTATAATGAGTTGCAATTCAACAATTTTCATACATCAAAAAAATTAACTCAAAATTTGAAAATGACTATAGAAGACTTCCTTGGCACACCCTGTTACTTATCAGATGCATGGGTGCACAGCTGTGGGGGGAAATGAACATCTTACTGTCACATGGCATGATTCTACATGATGCAAATGTGCTGGCTTTGTAGAACCACAGTAACAAACAAAAAAGCTAATCATACAAATTGCACTCATCAGACTGTGGGATGAATATATTAACTGAGGTCTGTGAAAACTATTAATAAAATGGCTGTAAAGAAAAGTGATAGTGTGTAGTGTGTATTTCACAATCTTTATATGAGGCTCCTTATATTAGCATGATGGTTGATAACTCTATAAGATGGATGAGATAAAAAGTAACCCAGTTGTCTCCTCATCTCTTGAATGGAACATTATAAGTACATTCTCTATATTTCTCTGAGATAACTGTGTACCTGTGGCAAATAATTAAATTAAATAAATAATCTTCGTCATTTTCTGAACAATTTGTTTTGGAGAGAGTCATTGTGTTTTCAAGATGATCAAGAAAGATTTCTGTTTATTATCTTTAAGAACAGTCTACAGCTCATCATATGGGTTCCACAAGTATCCCCTGTAAGATTAGAGATATAATCCTTCTAATGCATGTTGAGTCTGTTCTGGAGACATCATTTGATTTGACTGTGCCTGGTACAGCTGCATTGATAGGTGCAAGAAGGTGTCCTCACAAGGTGTCCAACTCACTTGAACTGACTGCTCTTGACCCAGAGGAGTAGTGGCTGTACTGTGAGATTTTCTCCTACTGCAGATGTCCTTACTCCATCACAGATAATGATCCCAGCCATCCTGTGAAATAATCCCACTTCTGTTGATTGTATACATGTCTCATCCTTTCAGTTTTTTTTTTGTCTTCAGTCAAGAACAAGAGGCTCCAATGTATTTGCATCCAGAAACCATAATCCATTGTTTACTAAGAAATAACCACGGCAATGGTGTTGTAGTACCCAATGATATTGTGAGTTAAATTAGTATAGGTAAGTAGGTTTTTAAATTGCTTACCTTACTATTAACTCAGGGGCTAATAAAATAATATTAACCAACTAAAGACAATTATTTATTTATTTATTTTGTTTTATTTTATTTAATTTTACATTTGTTGACCGGGAAAGTCCGACTGGACACAGGTCAATTTTCAGCGGAGGCCCGGAGAGAAAAACTCCACTTAAAAACAATCTAACAAATAACAGTTTTATGAATTACAACACTTTCTCCTAAATGCATGCAATATTATACAAGAACATATTTTACATTTCTTCACAGATGTATTTATAGATACAATTATTGTATTCCAGAAGCATACCACTTGTATGTAGGTAAAATTTTAACTGTCTTCAGAGATGAATAAGTAGATACAAACAGAATAGAACATTGTTAGTTAAGAATTAATATACAGAGGATAGGCAGTGTTAGATGATTCTTGGTAGGATCATTGTATCACTACAAATGTAGTGGATTCGCCTGGGGAGTCACATGGGCATAGCCAGTTGTTAAAGTAGTGGGTTTTGAGTAGTTTTTTAAATTGTGGAGCAGAACCTGTAGAAGTTATGTGTTTTGGAAGTGAGTTCCAGACTTTTGCTATAGAGCAGGCAAAAAGAGATTTGCCAGCCTCATTCCTATGTTTGTTGACATTTATGTGATTTTGGTCTGTTAACCTTAAGGCTCGGGTGGTGGTGTAGGGTTGTATTAGGTCTTGTAAAATGGGGATTTTATTTGGGAGCTAATATAGTTTGTGGGCTTTGGAGAGTTGAGTGGTAAAAAGTAATTGAGGCAGCTCAAGCCAGTTGAGCTGTTTGAGGGAAAGACAGTGGTGGGCTCTATTAGAGGCACCTGTGGCAAATTTGGCAATCTTGTTGTAGCAAGATGACATTTTCCTTTGCTTGCTGTGATGAAGATTAGTCAGGATTGGTGAGGCATACAGTAGGGTGGATAATAGGTGGGTTCTGGCAATGGTTGCTTTGGTATAATTGGTCATGAATTGCTTATTCCTATACAAGAGACCTAGCTTTTTGTGAACTTTTTTTATCGTTTGGGCTATGTGTATATCAAATTTGAGTTTTTTATCGATTACTATTCCTAGGAGTTTAGTGTGTGCTGTTGGGGTGATTGAGGTATTGTCCTTGGAGTTAATGAGGAAGTCATTGAGTGCAGGGGATCTACCTGGGCTGAAGAGAATTAGTTTTGTTTTTTTGGGATTGAGTAAAAGTTTTATGGTAGAAAACCATACTTCAGCCAGAGTGAAGCTGTGTTGTGTTATTGTTTGTAGCTTGCTTAGGGTAGGGGCAGCACAAATGGTAGTAGTGTCATCAGCATATTGTACTACAGAGGCAGAAGAAGAGTAAGCAGCTATCTGATTTGTAGATATGGAGAAAAGTAAGGGGCCAAGAATGGAGCCTTGAGGGACTCCCATAGATACAGGTAGAAGGGAGGATAGTTGGTCATACCATAGAACTGCTTGCTGTCGACTTGATAAATAGTTGCTGAACCATGATATAGTGAGGGAGTCTAGGTTGAGGTTTAATAGAATTTTGAGAAGTATACTGTGGTTGACCATGTCAAAGGCCTTGGATAAGTCTAAGAAAACAGAGGATACAAAAAGTCCATTGTTTCTGTGGGTGTTGATTATGTTGGTATAGGATAATAGGGCTGTTGTGGTACTATGGGAGGTATGAAATCCATGTTGTGATGCTGATATAAGGTTATTTTCTAGAAGATATTGCATTAGTTGTGTATGTACTACTCTTTCAAGTATTTTTGATAGGGATGATAAAATTGCAATTGGCCGGTAGTTGGTGAGCTCAAGGGAGTTTCCACCTTTGTGGAGTGGAATAATATGAGATATTTTCTAGAGGTTAGGTACTTCAGATTCAGATATGGATCTGATAATGAAGATTGACACAGGGTAAGATATGGCATCAGCTGATAGTTGAAGGAAATCCACGGGAAGTTTATTAGCAGCCAGTGTGGTAGGTTTCAATTTCTTGAGGAGTTTAGTAATGAGTTGTGTGGGTGCTGGTGAGAAGGAGAAGCTGGGGGGAGGTTGTTGTGGAATAGGGGTAGTAGGGGTTGGTGAAGGAGTGGGAATGGTGGTGCTATTTAGGGTGTTGGATAAGGCTAGGACTGTTTCGGTGAAGAATTTGTTGAATTGGGTAGGGATGTCCTCAGCATCGGTTGGTACTATGGGTGTGAAAGTGTTGGTTTTACCTGGGTGCAGTAATCTATTTATTGAGGACCAGCATTTCTGAGGGTTGTGTGTGTGTTTGTCTTGCAAGGTTTTATAGTAATTGGTTTTATCGAGTTTTATAAGTTTTTTGGTCTTGTTCCGGAGTGCTAAGAAGATTTGTTTTGTGGTGGTGATTTTAAGTTTATGAAATTGAGCCCAGGCTCTATCTCTATCTTTCATTATGGTTCTGGTTTCTTTTGTTAGCCAAGGGGCATAGTTAGTTTTAACTCTGATGGTACGGGCTGGTGCATGACGGTTTAGGATTTTGAGAAAGGTTGAGTTAAAGTAGTCTACTGCCTCATCTAAGGGTAGGTGTTTAAAGGGAGACCAGTCACAGTGTTTTAGTTCGTTGTTTAGGTCCTTAGTTTTGAAGTTTTTTTGTTGTGAACTATTCTGAGGATGGGTTGGTTATAGAGTTGGGATTTATTTCTAATAAGATAGGTTGGTTGGTGGTTGCTTAAATTGTCAGGTAGGCAGCCTGCCTAGTTTGCCAAGGTGTGGTCAGACAGAAGTATCCAATCTAAGATGGATTGTCATTTGGTTTTCTTATCAACTCTAGTGGGGGTATCTATGCCTTGGGTAAACCCATGTAGGTTAATGTGGGTAGAGGGATTGTACTTTGTACAGTCAGACCAGTCAATATTAAAATCCCCTAGGAGTATGGTCTCATGAGGATGAGAGATAGTCATCCAGTGTAGCAGGTTCTCCATAGTGTCAGTATTGTTTCCTGGGGGGATATAGGCACCTGCTATTACTATGTGTTTGCTAGAGTTTAGTTTTAATTTGGCAAGAATGAGATCTATGTCAGTGACATCTTGGGAGTTGTAGTTAAGCTGTTCTACTGTGAGATTATTTTGAAACAGAATGGCTACACCACCTCCTTTTTTTCCTTGCCTATCCTTCCGTATAATATTGTAACCAGGGGTTGTTATCTCATTATCATGGTGTTCTGGTCTAAGCCAAGCTTCTGTAAGTATGGCTAAATCTGGTTTGTATAATGCTAATAGTCCATGGAGGTCCTGAACTTTGTTGAGTATACTTCGTACATTAATGTTTAAGAGCAGAAGAGAGGAGGTTGGTCTGTTATAAAGAGGATTTGGTTGAGTTAGGTCTGGGTGGAATGAAGTAATGGGTCCTGGATTGGGGTGTATGTCTCTGCATCAAGAGAGTTTTAGAGTTAGGTATAGGTAGAACTTAAGTAGTTTTTGTAGTATTTTATTTTGTTTCTGGGATAAATAGGGGTTCATTTTGTTTGTTGGTTTATGATTAACATAGGGGTGGAGTTGAGTTGGGGTAAGATCAAATGGAGATATAGGGAAGTGTGTTAGCTTTAGTGCATTGGCTGTGGTTTCTGATTGCCACTGATTTGGATAGGTGAGATGAAGTTGTGTGTGGTAGGATGTAAGGATGGATAACCAGAGAAGAACCAAAGTAGTTAATGTATAGAAAGCTTCCTTTAAGTGTAGGAGAGCCTTTGTATTAGTTTGTTTCTTCTCCTTTTATGTTACTTTTTGTAGTGGGAGAGCAGTGGTGAGTGATGGTAGGAGGTGTTGAGTGGGTGGTGGAGGAGCAGTTAAAGGTGTTAGTGAAAAGGGTGTTGTGTGGTATGTGTGAGTGAAGACTGAGAGTGTGTTTAACAAACCAAAGTTATTTATATTAACAGTTTCCACTCAAAATTTGTCATACATGTATAATAGAAGGAACCCACTTAGATAATATTGAACAGCATCAACCCTGTAATTTATAACCATTCGTGTTAGTTCAAGAAAGTACAAAATGCTAGCTGACAAATAATGATAAATCAATATGGCCCTTCAACTTCCAATTGTTTTTTTTGTTTTTTTTTCATATTGGGACTGGTGCTACCACATTCGTACCTGTTATTCTATTGATTTTCTAAGTTTGTAAAAGCAGAACTTAAAAAGTGTCCCTATATTTGGGATTTTGCCCCCCCCCCACATTGCTTATAGTTTTGTCCAGATTTCTTGCTCTAAGAAGTTGAGTGTTATGATAAAGCAACTATTTAATATTTAGTAGCCTCTCCAGTATATACACGTGTCTGTTTGACACTGACAATAACAAAAAAGGATGTGTACAAGAGCAATGCACTAACTTAATGTTTAAACATGTAGAACAAAACTGCAACTGTCAACTAATGGCAGCATTTTAAACAGTGTGGTAATACTATTGAACGCTTGCGTGACGTAGTGCAATACCGATCTGACTGTAATAATTTTACAGTTAAGAACTCATCGTAACAGCTCACATAGCATTATCACGCAATGACAAATGCAGATTCTTGTTTTCCTGCTTCAGATATCGGGGACTTCTGACTTCCCTGTCCTATATTAAGATTCAAAAACCAATTACGAACTAATGAATGTTTCAGACACAGTTTTTCCATCCAAACTATGGTGACGTGCTTCCTTTTATTACTATGAATAAGCAGGACTGAGAGGTGTTCTAGTTGTAGGCCTTTGATCATATGAGCCCTCAGATCCATCTATGGAGCACTGTGATGTCCAACTGTGTAGTCTAAACAAGTCCCATTAATTCTTCCAGCAGCCATTTCCTACAAAGTTAACTGCTTCTCCAGATGGCTTTCACAGACTCTACAAAACAGCTCTTGTCCAATCTTCCCTTTGTCCATGTCTTTGTCAATTATTGATTATAATCTCAATTGTTTGCTGTTAATTTACTGGTTTGATGGTTCAAGTCCAATATAGTGCTGTTTGTGTGAACTAACTAATGTTTAAAGTAACATATGTTCATGCTTAGGAAGCGATTGCTGAACATGCATCTACGTAAAGTACAAGGTGCTTTTATTATCTGATGCACACATAAAGTTGAACCTGTTATTTAATTTTGAAAAGATTTATTCTTTGTTTTCTGGCCTTTCTACATTCACGTTCACAAACCAGTAACTTGCTGCAGCCCTCTATCTGTCTTAGGTGTAGTGGGTGGAGTTTTGATTTCGGTGCTAATGGTAATTTTCAGGTATCTTACCACGAATCATTCAGGAGGGCTGTGCAGCATTTTAAGTGGAGTAGGTGCCATGCTTACGCAGGAGGTAGGGGTTAAGATACTTCCTTCAACGTGCTCATATAAACATAATCCTGTGATCAGTTATTGACCTCTGACATACGTCCCGACAGTCCTTAGCATCCTACACTAGGCTTGTATGCGTGTACCAGAATGTCTTACTGGAGCCATGGTTTTGTGTGAAGCAGACTGCTGTTTCAGTTGAGCCAGCAGAAAAATCTACTTAGTATCATAGCAATAAAACATGGCTATATTCAGTGCCACATACAGTACCAGGAGGTAAAGGGACATCTCCAGTTTCACAACCCCTCAACAAAGCTAATTCTAAACGTATTCTCACTTTCGTCTAACCTTCCCTTATGACTGTGAGTTCCACAACTCACAATATCCAACATAGGAGAATTGTTCAAACACCATCTTCTACGGTTAGCATTGAAATATATGGTTGTCCTTTCTCTTAGTTTCACATGCACTATTTGAAATGTATTAGGCTATAAGGCTGTAAAAAATGAACAATCACTCGACCAGTAACCATGTCTCCCCAAGGCAATCAGGACAGCAGATCCAAGGAAATAATAGCCTTTAATATTCACCAACACAGTAATAGCAGAAATTCAGAAAAAAATCAGTTTAGCACGCTTTCACTCAGTAAAATACTAGGCTTCTTCAGAACAAAGAAGCATCCCCATCCAGTACATTTAAATAATGCAGCACAACTAATCACATCCATAAATCAATTAAGTGTGCATACCATCTATTAATTACCATGGACTAACCTAATTAAAAGCATAATGAAGATGAACTGCAGCTCTAGTATGCAGAAAATGCACGTTGTTACATCCACTCTAAAATAGAGGTGTATTTGGTTTAAACCTTAAAAGCCACTTCATAAAATCAATTTCAAAACCCTACTATAACAATAAATATCCTATTAAATAAAAATAGGAAAAATGCATATATAAAATACATCAGTCATTCAGAACAATAAATACAATACTAATGACAGCAAAATATTTAATAAATAAATAAACATATAAATATAAATTTAACAATTTAGCAGCCTTGAGTTTTAAAACACTGTTAATACCAATATGGTCATTGAGACCAGGGAGTCTACCCATGTCTAACTTCAACTGCCAAAACAGTTCTCTGTATTCCACCCTGGACTCCCTGCTCCCTCCACGTGGATCGACTAAACCTTGCTCTAGCATAAAACATTTTATTCACATGTCATCACATGTTAAAGAGTATCTATAAAAAACATTTGATTCCTTTCCTCTAGAAATCTCATACAAATGCTCATAAATCCTTCCCATAAGTGATCCCTCGGTCTTACCGATATAAAAACTTTGGCAATTTTCACAAATCCCAATATACACCACCCCTTTCGTACTACAATTATAGTATTTTGATGCTTTCAACCTAAAACCCCTAGATGGAATATATAATTCACCCTTGTCCAAAATGTATCCACATTGTTGGCAGGCTCCACATTTGTAAGTCCCCCATCTTACTTCATCAGTAACCTGTCTAACAACCTGTTTCCTTTCAAAGAGTTCTTTAAGGTTGGTGTCCCTCCTTCTAACGAAAGTAGGATGGTTCAGAAGAAATGTTCTAGTGTCATCACTGAACTTTAAAATATGCCAGTATTTTTTAATAATGTCTTCCACTTGGGTGGATGTAGTAGAAAAGGTGTGAATGAAGGCTCCTCTGTGTTTAAGATCACCTTCCTCAGATACCTCCACTTCAGGCGGATCCTTACCTAACAGGGGAAAAAACTTCTTTTTCCTGTTCATAATAAGCTCATTGGCCATGTTGTCCACCAATTGTTTGGGATAACCTCTCCCTAAAAAAGTGAGGTCAGGGTCCTAACCTCTTCTAAAAATTTTGCAGTCACATTGGTCATTCTAGAGGCCCTAATCATCTGCCCCTTCACGATCCCTTTTTTTGATAATAAAGGTGTCTGCTCTCAAAATGCAAGTATGAGTTAGAGAACTAAACCTTCTGGTATAATTTGGACTGAAAGCAGTGGTTAATCACATCCTTATAAAGTGTAATGTCTAAATAATTGATGGAAAAATCACTAACTGTATGTGTAAAGGCCAGGAAATCAGTAGTTTGGTTAAGATACACCATAAAATCATCAAATTTCTCTCTAGACCAATCACACAGTAAACAAATATCGTCCAAGTAACGGGTGTAGTATGTGATATAACCCCGCCAATCTGCGTTAAGGGCAAAATTTTGTTCCCAGTAGTACAAAACACAGTTAGTGTATGGGGGGCACAAGCAGCCCCCATCACAACACCTTTCCTTTGTTGGTAGAACTCACCGTTAAAGTGAATAAAGTTATTTGTAAGGATGGTGTCCATAAAATCCATAATCAAGTTTAGGGTGTTCCCGTCCAACCCTGATTCTGTTAACAAAATTTCAGTAAACCATTTTAAACCCTTTTTCATGTGGTATGCTTGGAAACAACTCAACCACATTAATGGTGACTAACCAAACCTCCGGACCATATTTATCTTTAGACATTCTTCTCAAAAAGTCCCAAGAGTCCTTCGCTATGTGTATCACAGAGTTCAAGAATTTTTTATATGAGAATCTATAAAAATAGCTAGAGGTTCAGTAATGCTCCCTGCACCAGCCACAATAGGTCTGAATTTCATATTGTTGATCCCTTTGTGGGTTTTAGGGATACCAAGTATACAGGAAATCTCTACATGTAAAAAATTGTATAGCTTTTCATTAAAACTCCCCTGCAATAACTGGTCATAAGCAATATTGATCTCATTATGAGAAACTATTGTGTAGTGCTCTAGGTCTTGCAGGATGTTAGATATATGTGTGTCATAATCATCATTATACATTAACACCACCCCTCCACCTTTGTCAGGGCTTCATTACTCTACATTTTTCTTCTCTCAACCATTCAAGTAAAGATGTTTCTTCTTCTGAAAGGTTCAAATTAACCCTGCCTTTAATGACAAGATTCCTAACTTCACCTTTCACCAGCTCCTCAAAAAATTTTAATGTCTGATTAACTGGTGGATTAAATAGGCTTTTTCTACTCAGTTCTTCTCTATTCAGTTCCTGTCCTTTGAAGAAAATTTGTAAGTTTAATTGTCTAATGTACATTTTCAGATCGATTAATGTATTCACCATAGACCCAGGTTTGGAGGGTACAAAATGAAACCCCTTAGTGAACAGTTTTAAACAGACATCATTAATAACCATATCTGTGAAATTATATATGGTAAAATTATCTTTTTTTACATATTCTTTGGTCATCATCTGAGTTCACTTGTAACATGTTCACAATTTAATCATTTTCCTCTAGCGATGTCAATGACCCTATTAATTTGGTCGAAAATTCTGAGTCTTCCCTGGGAACATGCCACCCACTCCCCCCTGTAGTGTTGGAGGTTTTGGTATGAATGGTTCCTCTGTTTATGAGCAAGTCTTTCGCTTCTTCTTACTGATGGTTCCCCTAAAGGGTAACCTGTATGCTCATTAATGTTATTATTGTCGCCTTCCGTCTCATTACAAACCGAGTACCCGTGGTCCCCATCAGAAGTAGAAGGGACAGTCTTGAAAAGGGGATAAGCTCTCCCTTCTCTGTACTCCAAAAGGTCCCTTTCTGACTTTCTAATTTTTCTATTAATACTTTTGTCACAATAATTGTCAACATCCTGAAACAACCCTTCATATTTACATTTATTAAAATTAGACATACTCTCATTAACAACTTTATTGTGCAGAGAATTCATCTCATTGAACAGAACCTCTTTCTGGTTCTCATAGTCTCGGACCATTAATTTTAACAGTTCAACCCCAGTTTTGTTAAATAGTTCTGTTAGCTGTTGGTAAAGCCAACTGTTATGTTTTACGTGGTTGGGGTATTACATTAAAATTCTCAGTCCCTTAGGGACACGGTTAGCTGCAATACATTCACTCAGGTAATCAATCTTTAACTGGTTAGTTTTAAAGGAATAAAGCTTTTCTTTGAACAGTTTAAAATTTTCGTCATAGTCTCTATAATGTTATTGAAAGTTTTTTCACTGAAGTTAAACCTTAGAT
>NC_056744.1:238647436-238792436 GCF_019279795.1 Protopterus annectens
TGGTGGGTAGGGAATTGAGGCTCTTGTTACCTGCACCCAAGGTTCAGGGTTCAAGCCCACCACCAGGTATCCTGAGTTTTCTCAAGCCACCAGTATAAACCAACTGAGCAATTACACACACACTCCATATAGCTTTCTCACAGCTTCTTCATCCCATATAGCTTTCTCACAGCTTCTTCATCCTATACCTGCAGTAATCCATATATTGCTTTCTCATTCAATCATCCACAGGTTCAGTATCCAAATAGCTTTCTCCTGCAACCTACAGCTTCAGTAATCCTGTGTTCACGCTGGAATGTACACTTCCGGTTCCTCAGCTCTTTCGAATGTTCCTAGACTGCGGACTCTGCAGTCCGATCCCCTTCCAGTCTATTTGGTTAGCACCACATGGACTTCTGGGGAATCAGCAGTCTGCTTCCTTCTTCCTGAATCTTGACAGGTAAGGCAGCAGTCCAGATTCACTTTGTATGGAGCCTGGATCTGGATTTGTAGGACTGTACCATTGTGGTTCACAACTGGGGGGCTGCAGTCCTGCAGTCCAATATTACGAGCCGCCCCTGATAGTTATATATTTTAAATAGGCCAGACTGCTTTCCATATGTTTATCGGAGTCATCCAAAAATGAGTTATGCTTTAATGGTTTCATAGTTTGAGGATACCTCTGCAGGGGCTTTTTGCTTATTAAAGAACAGACTCCAAATGTATTAAATAAATGCGACTGTCCATACAAACATACAAAAGAGATTTGAACAGGTTTAATATAGAACCATTTCTGATACTCCTGGTCAACTTATTCCATCTTCTTAATATACACTATGTTGTAAACCATGTTCTGTTAATAAGTTGCATAAATTCTTGTTTAACACTCATTTCATTCTTCCTTAAAGTTCGTTCTGTGCATGCAGTCTCAATATGTAATACTACTTTTAGCTCATGATTGTGTACAATCAACCATTCATCCATCTGTAAAAAGTATGTGTCTAAGAATTTAAGTTATCAATGTATAATTGAACTTTATTGCTGCTAATCCTTTTAGGAGACTTCCCAGAAGCTATAGATCACCCTTAGAGTAAGAAGCAAAATATAAAGAACTGTACTCTAAAATGGATCTAATATATGTAGACAGTTTCCTTAACTTATTCACTCCAATGGAGCTCAGGAAGTTTGCACTGTAACTTGGGCAGAGCCTAAGCCTTTTGACAGAATCAAATTATGTCCTCACATTTCAAACAAATGTTCATATCTATGGAACCACATGGATTATGAAAGAAGTATAAATGGGAAACCCTTCTGCACAAACTACTTTTATAGTGGTAGGATTCTTTAGGTTCTACATCTTAAACTGAATTTTATAAGTCACAGTGAACAACTATTATATGTGTAATATTTTGTAAACAACAAAACAGCTCAGCAACCAATCCTGTCAGCAGCATTTTATTCATCTAGCTGATATCTTTCATATGAGGCTAAGGAGTTCTGTCTGTGTTACTTAGTTGTTGAGATATTTACAAAAATGTGAAACTTATATCTATATAAATTAGTATCATAAAAGCAACAGTATCTCTTTAACTGCACTAGACAAAGGTCAGATATTATTGCAGTTGAGTTTTCCATTCCGCAACTTTAAGATGGAAGCTTTTAAAAACGTGTACATAGCATGGTTTTGGAACTAAGGATGCAAATATGAACAGGCAATATTTGATGCCTAGAAGGGTTAACTGCAGAGACACCTGGAGGCATCACTTGGATGTAATGAGTTAATGTTGTTGTGTCTTTCGGCTTTTCCCGGTTAAGGGTTGCCACAGCGGCACTGTGGTCCACTAATGATTGGCAGTAGATTTTTATGTGCCGAGTTGCCAGCTCTGATGCACAACCTTCAATGAAGGTATGCCCATTCATGCATGTCTCTACACAGAAGACATCCTAGCTGAGAATTGAATGGGACAACATCTTACTGTGAGGCCACAATGCTACCACAGCACCACCACTGCAGTATAACACTTGGAGATTTGTTAGTAATAGTCATGTTAATGAAACCAGTTATCTATAGGGCCTATATTTTAAGTTTATTTGGCTTATTCTTAAATGATAATGTATTAATTGTTATAATCTCCAACTATGTATATTCATTAAGTGTCACAATGGACAGTATTGTTGTCTCATAGAGAGAGGCTGGTTCAGTTCTTGGCTGGGGTGCCTTCAGTGTGTGGGTTTGCTCTACTCTCCTTTCCATTCTAAAGACATGCAGTAGGTAGATTAGACACTCTAAGTTGGTAATAGATGTGAGTGTGTGTGCAACTATGTGGAATGGACTAGCTACTGTGGTAGGGTTAGCCACCTGGTGTGGTAATCCTTCGCTGTAGATGATTGTCGCACCCTGACCACTTGTGCAAAAATGGGAAAAAGGGGTTATGGATGGATTTTAACAACAAATTTAACTTGCTTGTTGCAGGCACACATGCATGAAATTCACTGTGTTTAGGCTGCAATAGCTTGTCTGGCACTTAATGCATTTGAATTAGGCTATGAGCTCCTAAATATCTGCTTCTTGTAGTTCATGGTTTGATTATCCCAGCCTTCATTTGTCTTCTATGTGGCTCTGACAAGGTATTTCATCAGACAGTACTCTTGAGCTGCTCATGAAAAGGAATACTTGTGTCCAGTGGGGTGTCCCATGCTGTTAGCAAATGCTTTACACATTTGTCTTTTGATTTCCTGCACTTTTCGCATAGAGACTAATTAGTACTCCACTAAATGCAGTTTGAGTATGAATCCCAGAATGTCTCTTGCAGTTTAATGGGTTGTCAGATGCAATTTCACTAAATATAAGTTTCAAGGGAAAGTAAGTTTACTGTTTCTTATTCTAAGTCTATTTTCAATTGAAAGTTTTTTGCTGAGAGTATAAAATAGCTGTCCGTGTTTGTTTTCTGAAAAATTTGAAATAAAAGTTTTAAATGAAATCCAAATCTCTGTGATATCTGTAAAAGTAAGGAAGAAAATAGTGTGTACATTGACATGTGGGGTGAGTGAGGCAAGTAATGGAATATAGGTATGGCTAGCAGAGACCTGATTCATTGCATTGCATATGGCCACCACACTTGTCCATCATTTGTCTCTGTTGACTTGTGAGGTATATGCTTCAAAAGTACAGCATTATAAGCCATTCAAATAGGTCTGATATGTAGTGACTGCTGTCAGGTGGGATAGCTATCTCTGATGACAGAGAAGACAGGGGAAGGTTAAAAACATGATGCAGACAGTAATATTTCTGAATCTGATGTTATCCATGTCACTATTCCTCACTTCTGGATCCATCATCGGATCCGAGCTGGCAACTTATCAGACAGATCCTAGGCTCAAGCTCCTCCCACGCCCATAATCCCTCACTGCTCTCTAACCCCTCAGATCTCATTTGCTGCTCACTGCTTCAGATGTGATTCCGTTGGCTCGAGTCTCTTCTTGGGATAAGTGCTGAATGTTTACATCTTCCATTCTGTAGACTGTGTATCCTTGTTTTGTTAAGCTTCTAGTTTTGTCTAGTGTATTGTTTCCTCCCCTCCCATGTAGTTATTTCTTGTACTACCTTGTTAAGCCTTTTTACTGCCATTTTTCTTGTTCCAAAAATAGTTGTAGAGTCTTTTTTCCCTGTTTCTATTGTAGTGCTGATCTTTTGATTTTTTGATTGTCTCTACTGGTTTTTGGAACTTGCTCTGGCTACTGCTGTTTGATTTTGGTGTTTGTGTGTGTGTGTGTGTGTGTGTGTGTGTGTGTGTGTGTGTGTGTGTGTGTGTGTGTGTGTGTGTGTGTGTGTGTGTGTGTGTGTGTGTGTGTGTGTGTGCATGTGTGTGCATGTGTGTGCGTGTGTGTGTGTGTGTGTGTGTGTGTGTGTGTGTGTGTGTGTGTGTGTGTGTGTGTGTGTGTTGGCTTTGGTGATTGGTTTGCCTGTTATCATGTGTGACAAGCCAGCAGGTTTCAAGAGGTGCCCCTCGTGTATTCGGAAGATGCCCATGTCTGACTCACACAAAGAATGCTGTTTGGGCGCTAACCACCAAGAGGTTGAATGTGACATTTATGCTGGATTCAATCTCAGGGCTTTGTTTGAGGTTTGAAATAAGTTTTTGTTGAAGGGTTTGATCCAGGGGGGTTCACTGGCACAGTCTCCCGCCAAGTAGGGCTCCTCTGACCACAAGAGGAAGGCTCTCTCTGTTCCAGGCTCTTCTTCCTCAAAGAAGCCCAGGCTGTCAGATCCTAGCTCCTTGGGTCTGACTCCAGTCTCGGCTCTGTTGGATCTGATGACCTTGGATTCTAGGTCACGTGAATCAACAGCCAGATCCAAGGTTTCTACTTCAAGGCCTTTGTATCTGAGGTTATTGGAGTCTACTCCTGGATCCAAGGCCTCAGGATTGAGACCTTCGGATCAGATGAAGACCAAACCTACCACAGATCAAACCTCCTTGGATATGAGATATTCAGGTTCCAAACCCTCGAATCCAAGGCTGGTGGATCTAGGATCCATGTCAGATTGAACAACTGTAATTGAGGACTCTCCTGCAGGATCTGGTATGGGGCAGCTGTTTGCAGCTCCTAGGTGCAGAGGCCAATCTTGTGAGAGGCATTGAAGGTCCTTGGGGTCTAGGCATATGACCCAGCTAGGTCTTCTGCCTCTTCTAGGTCTTCCAGGAGCTTTCTTCCCTCCAAAATGGACAGGATGATGAGGTCCTTCCTTAAAGCTCAGATTGAGTTGGGGCTTCTTGCCAGGGCCTTCCCCTGCTCCTATACATTCTCCTCCTCATCCAACCCAGGTGGTTTCAGACTTCCAGATCCTGGGGCACATTGAGGAGGTGATGCGGATGCCTACATCCCATTTTGTCTCTACCTTATCCAAGTCCCTGACTAGTTTTGTTCTTACTCCCCAGAGCAGATGGGGTCCCAGACCCAATTAGTTTCTCCAGAGTCCTTGGGAGAGTGGTCTGGTCCTGTTTTTTTTGGACTAGTCTCTGCCTCCCAGTGCTTCGACTCTCAACATCTCAGGGTCAGTATTATCTGGGGGGTCTTGAGGTGCTGGTATGGTCTGATCCCTCTTATCAGGTGGCCTTGCCTGCCAGGAGTGGGAATGGGGCATTGTCCAGCTTTTCAGCCTTCTGGGTAGTAGAGAGGACCTTTTCCTCTGCCAGAGCTGCCTCTCCTGTTATCCAGGGGAGGTATCACAGAAAAGAGTGACTGGTGTATTGACCTCTTAGTATCTTAATTCAGGTGGGGTGGCAATTTTCTGCTTAAGGTCTTCAAATGCCTTCTGGCACTGTTCTAACCAAGACCATGTGACATTTTTGAGCTTTAACTCTCTTAAAGGAGCTGTCATCTCACTGAAGTCTAGTATAAACTTGCCTAAACAGTTGACCATGCCCAGGAAACACTGTAGAGCTTAAATATTATCTGGCACTGACATTTCAAGAATAGCTGCTTGCTTAGACAGGTCTGGCCTTAAACCAGTGCTGGTAAATAAATGACCTACATAAGTAACTGATGGTAGCCTGAATCTGCATTTTAGAGGATTGAGCGTTAAGTTCACTTGACATGCTCTGTCTAGAACTCTCTTAAGGTTTCTGTCATGCTCTGCTTCACCATTGCCTCCAGCCGATAAATCATTTATTATTATGGCACAAGGATAACCCGAAAACATTTGCTGCATTGCACGCTGGAACTTGCAGAATTTATTCCAAATGGCATCCTCAGAAATCTATATCTGTCAAATGAGGTACCAAAAGTGGTGAGTAACGAGGATTTGCGATCAAGCATTACTTGCCAAAATGAACTTTTTGCATCTAAGACAGAAAAAACAGTGGCATTCAGTATTAGGGTTGCAACCTCTTCAACTGTATGCATTGAATGATGCAGTCTCTATAATGCTTTGTTCAAATCTCTTGTGTCAATACATATTCTGATTTCATCTGAGCCTTTCCTGTGGACTGCCACCATGGATGACACCCATTTAGTTGGTTCTGTAACTGGACAAATTACACCTTGCTGCACCATTTTATCCAACTGAGCTTTGACTTTATCTTGCATAGCTATTGGAACTTTTCTTGCTGGTCTGACTACTGGACTGACCTCCGTATCTAACTTCATAGAATACACAACTGGAAGTTTGCCCAACTCGTCATCGAAAACATCAGCATACTCTGAGAAAATGGCTTCAGAAAAATTGGAACTAGGATATGCACTTATTTGATGAACTTCTTTGGTAAAAGAAAGGAGATTCATTCTCAGACAGTCCCTGAGACTCAAAAATGACTGCTCAGGTCTTTGAACTACATAGAATAACAAGCTTTAACAGTTCCTAGCCAAATAACATTAAAGCACTACTGAACCATTGGTTTGAATTTCTTGACCTCCATAAGCAAAATGTTTCGCACTACTAGCCACATTGGGTTGTTTGTTAGTTCTCACCTTAGCAAATGTGTCTACTGATACTACATTCCACTTTAGACTAGTGTTTACATTGAGCTCAGTGGATTTACCATTGTTCAGGACAGTACAAAACATTTTGCTCTTTGACAAAAAATTCACTGCATCCACCCTTTCAACAATTACTGATACACCATCTACATAGAAAGTAGACTGCTGCAACTCTCCTTGATCAATTTGCTTTTTGACCAACCCTTCTTTATAACTGTGTGAGGCTTACTTGATTTGCAAACTTTTTGAAAATAGTTCCATTTTGTTACACTTGTGGCACTGCTGACCAAATGCCAAGCATTTTTCTTTTTTAGACTCATGACTGGCACCACAATCGTGACAGTTAACAATAAAGCTGGATTTGGGTTTTGCTGACTCATGCTTGCACTGCACTGAGCATTTTCCTCCTTTCTTAGAACTTGCTGGAAAACTATGTGGATTCCCTGATGAACCAGCAGGGGCTGTGGTTGCCATGTGCTTAGACCTGCTTTTATTTGCCACGTGTTGCATGCTATCTACATTTGCTCTGGAGCCTGCAGAAGCCATGTTCTTGTCATTTGCAAGCATACTTGTGTGTCTTTCTGTAACTTCGTGGATTTTACAAATCTCAATGGCTTTACTCAATGTTAAATCACTGTCACGAAGCAAAATCTTTCTCACAGCAGCACTATTACTACCACACACAAGCCTGTCTTCTATTAACTCATCTTTTAAGTCATCAAACCGACACGTTTTAGCTTTGTTTGCCAGGTCAGTAATATAAGCTGCAAAAGTTTCCCCTGGCTTCTGATCTCTTAAGTAAAACAAATGCCTCTTTAATTTTGTCTGGGGGTTGCACAATTTCCTGAATTTGCACTTCAGCCACTTGGGGTATTCCCTTGATTCAGCCTGTACGACAATATGATGATTTTCACCTTTCATTCATATACTGCTGGTGCATACATAAATGAATGTTCTCTCTCAATGGCCTCTGACCCAGTTAGGTTTAGCAAAATGAATGCCCTGGTGCATGCATCTTTGTCAGAATAAGCTGCTTGTATAAAAATATTGTACACTTGCTCAAATATTCTCCAGTTCTCTGATATTCTGATCAAATACAAGTGATGAGGGCTTTGAAAATCCATCTGCAATATTAACACATACCCGTGAAGAGTTTTGCAAGCATACATGGATACAGACACACATACACATGTGCCAAACATTTATGCCAGTATTTGTAATTTTGCCCAATGGCAGAACAAGCCTTTGAATAACTGAGCTTTGCAAAATAAGTCTCTGGGGCACTGTAACACTCTTTAAATTGCTCTAGTACTTCCCTGCTGTACAGCAGAAGTAATTTATCATGATTTTAAGAAACACTTCAAATAACTGCACTGTGTAAATGAACTGGGCAGAAGAAGCTCGGCATAATAAACAGTACACTGCACACTGAAACATTCCAAAATGGTAGTACTTTGCTAGATAATTTTTTAAAAGTACAAAAAACACCCTGTAATGGTATTACTTTGTGGATAGACTTACCTAGCACAAGAAACTTTTCGAAATGGCTGTACTTAGACTGTACTTTACAAAACAGTTGCACTTTGAACACAAATAAACTCTTCAGAATATATGCATAGTAATAAGCACACACTATAAGCACTTTTACACACTTTGAGATGCTTCAAATGACTCTAGTTATGCCCTTGATACAATACGAAGTTATAGTTGGGCCAAAAAGCATGCAGTCGCCTTGCTTTATTTATGCTTTTTACCCTTATTATATTCGTTTTGCTTGTTTAATCCTTTTCATGTTCATTGTACTTTTCTTGTGCTTGTTTTACTCTAAACATGTCTGTTTTGCTTTAAACACATTCACTTTAAACATACTTGTTTTGCTTTAAACTCATTCATTTTGCTTTAAACATACTCGTTTTGCTTTTCTGCTAGTCGTTTTATCAAATATCTTAACCTTAAACTTTTAATTTAATTAGTAAACCTTTTGCTTGTCTCGATTGTTTAATAATGCAGTTTGTGCTCTTGTAATGCTCTGTTTTACCCTTTTTATAAAGTAAACTGTTCATGCAAGCTTTCTTTACCTTTGTACTCATTTCTCTTAGTTTACCTTCACTGTTATCTCTGCACCTCATGGCTCCAAATATCAATCTCTGGAATCCCAGTTCTGACACAATGTTGCTCGTCTAGAGAGAGTGTAATAGATGAGTCTTTGTCGGTTCTGTTCAAGAAGCTTTATTATGTACAAACACATTACGATTGAAGCTTATTAACTTTAACTTATGTAACTTATATACAAACTAGATGCATTCATTCTCACATGCTTACTCTCTGGCTGCCCTTTCAAAATGGCACTAGGTACAACACGTGCCTGCTATTTATATACGCACGTTCATCACTTGCTATGCTTCTTAAAGACACATCACATACTCTGCTCTACATACCCCATCTAGACATTCCGCCCATGTAAATACACACACACACACACACACACACACACACACACACACACACACACACACACACACGGCAATGATACATAGCAATGGTTAAAAATATCACATTGCTTTTAATGGCATTACAATCAAAACTCAATTAATTTTAAAGTTTTCAAAATGAACAAAATATCTGCACTAAAAATTACAAGAAGTTATTAACTTGCTTTGCATAGTGTCAACTATCATAGTTATTGAACATTTAATAGTACAGGCATTCTCTGTTAAGTGCAAATGTACTATTGTGATGTGCATATAATCATCCTCAGAACAGCCTGACTCCGAATTCATCACATTTGTTAGGTAGTTCTGTTACCCCTACAAAGTTGCATATAGAAGTTTCTCACCTTCTAAACCATGAAATGTGGCTTGGTTACTGTTAGTTTTCCTTTGAAGTTTGGACTTTATATTAAGTGTAAGGACTTAAGGTTCAGTGCAGGACAGGGGGTGTGGTGTGTGATATGTAGCATGTGATAAAGAATGCCATAGAGAGGATGCTACCTTTCCTGGAAATGTAAGAGTACACCTTTTAAATGCAAAGCTACCAAAGCTATGAGGTTATAATACTCTAGATTGTTTTCATTTTCAGTGAACAGTAATAAAAACTTACATTTCCTAACACACACGCAAAAGAATTGCCACGCTTCTTGCATTTGATCACTAAAGTTGAAATTGAAACACAGAATGCAAAATCATTTTTTGGTGGGGTGGGGAAAGACACTTCCACAAGGTATGGCTCCTTAATTAATTTTATTATATACTTACATAACAGCTGAAATGCTGTTAAGTAGGCATATCGGAAACAAAGGCAAGCAGTAGCATGGCACAGAGGCAAGCAATTTAGATTTATACTAGTCTTTTGGAAACTTCACCTCATGTCATTATAGCCAGAAATGTGAATGTGAAACAGTTATAGTATCTTGCTGCTTTGTGCAAAGCTATTATAATTATTATTATTATTATTATTTTATTTATTTATTTTTTTTGTTATTATAACTATTGTTATTATTACTGAACTCAGATCATTCCTTTGTCTGTTGGCATTATGTCAGAGAAAGGTGATATTTTAACTGGTGGTTCTTCTAAATACCTTCTCTGTTTAAACTTTTATGGAAAAACAAGGGGGGGGGTTAATAAAGTCTACACAGACTTATTTGCTGTGTAGGCATAGTGGCACGGTGCTTACATGGAGGTAAGCAGATGTGCAATCCTATAAACTGAGCTGAGGGGCATGCACGAGTGTGTGAGCACAGAAATGTCTGTGGCATTCAGATCACCTCATAAGGAGGTGAAAAAATGAGGCTGGTAGTGTGATCCAGTAAGCAGATAGGCAGTTGTGCACCTTGTGTTGGTGTCCATAATGTACATGGAAAAATTCCAAGTAGAAGATGCAAAAATGACACCAGGGACTATAAAAGTGTACTGACAGTGGCAGAAATAGCATAGGGGACACATATATGGGCAAAACCAATAACAGTGTGTCCAAAATTGTATGGAAAATAATATAAAATATTTTTTTTTAATACCCTGTGGTGCAAACATGCCTTATGGAAAAAAAGAATATAAAAATATTGCAAAAAAAACAGAATTTGTGATTATGTAACAGTAATGCATTTTTGGACCCTGTGTGGAGCATGTACAATGTTAGACTGCTGTAGTTGCTAACAAGGCAGGGCCTGAAACTGCATGGATCTGTATGCAAATGACCCGGGGTTCATCCACAGATCCCATCCATGTAGGCGCAGAGCCATGTTGCTGTCCACAGAAAAGGTAGCTGATATCAAAAGGATGTGTGTCCGCAAACTTTAAAGCTCATTAGAGCTCAGCGGCACCTGTTTGTGCAGTGCGCAGCTGAGCTGAGCAGGGGGGCATGTATACTGACTGCTAAGCTGTGTTTACCTCTGAGGAGCGTGTTTGATTGTGTTTGCATGTTTGGGTGGCATGCTGCCGTGCTGAGCATGACATTCCATGGGGGTGTGTTTACTAATTACTAAGCTTTGTTTATCTTTGGGGCACGGATTTGTGTGGCATGACACAGTGCTCAGCAAGGAAGGCTGTCATAAAAAAAAAAAAAAAAAAAAAAAAAAAGTGGCTGAGAAAGCCAATGATAAATTAATTACTGATGAGCCCTCTTTCACTTAAACTAGGGCCATTAAAGCCCTTTATGATGTACTTGGTAGGTGGGATGCATCATAGGTACTGAACAGCAAAAGCGAAAGCAGACTCTACGCAGCAAACTGCCAAAACTGACCAGGCAACGTACTTTTTAATGTATATTAAGTTTATTAAAAAAAACAACAATGTTTTCATCCTCCTGAATCGGAAGACTTCTTCAGAAAAGACGAACAGACAGTCTAAGCTTTTTTTAAAAATTTCCGCCCAAAAATTCAAATGTTTTAACCAATCAATGAGTGTACTAATAAAGTACGTATCAAAGATTAAAGAGCCATACACAAAGCTTGCTAAAACACACTGAAGTGCGCATAATCAATACATAATAAATAGAATACACAAGAGTGTATATATATATATATATATATATATATATATATATGTATGTATACACCTTAAAATTAAATATTAAATATTAATAAACAATAACTAAAATAACAAAATATAAACCACATGAACATACACGCAGTTTATATTGGAGCACACATTAAATGTTCTTCAAACCCAACGTGATATATACACCATGTAAAGCATCAGCACTCTGTTAAGCTTAAAGAATAAGCATGTTAGAAATAAACACGCTAATTGCAACAATGTTTCTATAAAATACCACACTGTTACAAGGTAACTAAGGAGTGGACATTGAAAAGACACGATCTTACAAGATAGTAAAAAAATCGGTCTTACAAAATAAAATAAAATAACCTGTTACAGAGTAACACTATTGCGAGGTTGCTAAGAAGTAAATATTGAAAAAACACGATGTTACAAAATAGAAAGAAGGTAAGTAAATCTTACGGAAAACCTATTACAAAGTACCCAAAAAAAAAAAAAATGTTTATTTCTAACATGTTTATTCTTTAAGCTTAACAGAGTGCTGATGCTTTACATGGTGTATATATCACGTTGGGTTTAAAGATCATTTAATGTGTGCTCCAATATAAACTGTGTGTATGTTCATGTGGTTTATATTTTGTTAGTTTAGTTATTGTTTATTAATATTTAATATTTAATTTTAAGGTGTATACATACACATATTTATACACTCTTGTGTATTCTATTTACTATGTATTGATTATGCACACTTCAGTGTGTTTTAGCAAGCTTTGTGTATGGCTCTTTAATCTTTGATACGTACTTTATTAGTACACTCATTGATTGGTTAAAACATTTGAATTTTTGGGCGGAAAGTTTTTAAAAAAAGCTTGGACTGTCTGTTCGTCTTTTCTGAAGAAGTCTTCCGATTCAGGAGGACGGTCAGTTTTGGTAGTTTGCTACATGGAGTCGGCTTTCACTTTTGCTGTTCAGTGGTTGTTTACATTTTTTCATTTTCTCCTTGTCTGTGTATCATGGCGACTGGATCTCCTAGCAGCCCTGCGAGTCCAAATTTATTTGGTTCAACGAAAAACTCAGACTCTCCTTCCTAACTGATTTGTTGGGACTGCTTACACAACGTTTGGATACGTTAACTAACCATTTGGACTCTGTAGACAAGAGGCTTAATGTTGCGACAACTAACAATGGATGTTCTAAGAACTTTAACTTGCAGAACGGGCAAAATTCTAAGCCTGGCACATGTGAACAGATGGGACAGTGTTCCAATTCTGCATCTGTTCCCCCATGCCAAAATGCCTGTGAGACTGGACCTAGTCTTGAGCGTGTAAATATTGATAACCATGGAAATGACACTGGGCTTATTGGCATTCCTTCATTATCGGCTTGGTTGAACAATACGGGTAACCTAGCTGCAGGATTCTGCCCGAATTTGGAATGACTGGTTCAAGTGCCTAATTCTCCAGTGGGGAGCACACAAGGTATTATGGATAAATTGAAACTTTTAGATTTTAAACTGTTAAAATTGAAAAAACTTTAATTAGAAGTAATATGCTTTAAACAATGTTTAACTGAGAAACTAGTGCCTAAAGGATTGCGTTACTTTCAGTACCCGACAGGTTTACTTCCTGATTCTCTTTTTCACAAAGAACTATTTAATCTGTTTAACCTTTCTGGTTTTTCTTTGATGGAATTAATGATTAAACATTATTCCATCCAAACTGAGAACATTACAGTTGAAGTTAATGACCTTGACAATGATATCAGGTCTAATGCAGATTTTGTGAGATATAAATTTGAATATGAGAGAGGTTTTACCAGCATTGATCAGCTTTTAGAAAAATTTAAGCAAAATAAAATCAAGAAATTAAATAGAGATCGTACAGCCTATGCTAATGGGGTAGCATATCCTAAGCTCCATTTATCCCAAGTATGGCAGAATAAAAACAATAATAGCATGAATGAACTTGGCCAGATAAACTTGATTAATTCTTTGGATAATGCAGGTGATGTTAACACAGGTGTGGACTCTAGCGTAGTTCAAGAATCTGAACCATTAAGGCGCAGTGAAAGATTACAATCTGTTAACAACAATAACACTATGCAATGTCCTACTGAAGTTACCAACAATTATGTTGACAAGCAGGGTTTTCAAAAAGGAGCCTCAGCCAAGAATTCATCGAAACCACAACAGTCTCGGAACCAGGGGAACAGATCCTGGAACAACAGGAGGAAGAGATAACTGATGTCTTCCCTTTCCCACTGGACAGTCATGCTGTGAAACCGTGTGTATTAAAGAACGTCAATGGTGACTTTAACATTTATAATTTTTCGACAATCACTATAGAAGCTGATCTGGTGGAACTTTTAGTAAAGGGTAACACCTTTGTACCTAGCAAAAATATGAATATTGCCAAAACTCTGTTGGACCTGAAATGTTTTGTGAGGAAACTGAACCTTGCTTTTCTTTTAAGTAATCAGTATACATCTAATGTTCCATTTAAACCATTAAGTACTTTTAACCCTCCACTACACCCTTTATTGCGTGTGTTCGAAGGAGTTTGTGAGCTTGATTTTAGGCATATTGCTCACACTCAAAGTCACACTGATCATCACAGAACTTGTAATGTTTCTTTTGAACAGATTCAAGCTTTGCATTTTATTAGATCTTCCATGGTACGGTGTATAAAACTAGATAAGGGGGGTGGACTTGTTATTTTTGATAATGCAGACTATAACATTAGGATGGAAGCAGTTTTAAATAACCCGGCTTACTGTAAAGTATCACTAAATTAGTACAATGTAGCCTTGTCTAGAGTTAAAAGCTATTTCAGAGACTTATTTATAGAGGCAAAAATTGACATGGATACTTTCAACTTTATCAATATATCATTCCCTAAGCTACCTATTATGTTTGGTATTCCAAAAATTCATAAAGACATCCAAAATCCTCCTATGAGACCACTTATTGATGCACGTGCATCTTTAACGTATCCTTGTGCTAAAGTGGTTGATTTTATACTTCAAAAATATTTGCAAAAAATCCCACAAGTATGTAAGGATTCGTGGTCCTTTTTGGAAAGCCTTAATGATTTTTTTGACGATTGACATGGTCGATCTATACAATTCAATTTCACACTCGGAAGCAGTGGAATGGGTGTCTTTAATGTTAGGTGAATTAAAAGCCTCAACCAACGATATATACGTAGTCTCTGAATTAATTGACATTATATTGACTAATAATTTTTTCACATTTAATGGTCAATATTTTTTGCAACAACATGGGGTAGCCATGGGCTCCCCATGTGGGGCTAGTCTAGCTAACTTATTTGTTGCCTATTGGGAAAAACAATTTGTTTTTGACAAACCAGAAATTTCAAACTTATTTGTGTTTTATACCAGATTTCTGAATGATATTTTTATCGTCCTTAAAGGCGACAGCACGGTAAGCTGATAAGCTTTTAGAATACTTTAACTCTACAACAACATTTCTTCAGTTCACTCACAGTTTTAATTCTATGAGCATTGATTACTTGGATGTAAAACTATTTAAGGATCCAGCTTGTAATAGATTGTGTTCAAATATTTATAAGAAACCAACCTATTGCAATTCATTTCTACACTATTCTAGCGCACACCCTTACAAACAGAAACGTTCTATTGTCAAGGGGCAATTAGTTAGAGCGGCTAGGATGTGTTCTGTTGAAATAGATTTTTTAGTGGAGTGTCAATTATTGAAAAACATGTTTGTGAGCAGGGGATATCCTAACCAACTTGTTCAAGAACTTATCATTGAGGTCATTAGTAAGTCGGGGTTATTTAAACCTATTTTACTTTCAACATCTTCTAATAAAGAAACATTTGTTTCTACAACTGAAAGACAAGATGTTTCCGACACTATTAATAGTCCTATTACTTCTGTCAGGCTGAACACTGTTCATAATTTAACTGTTAACTCCATTCCTATAAACCAGCACAAGTTGTCTTTCATTACAACATTTAATAATGATAGTGACCAAATAAAACAGTCACTGTTTAAAAATTGGTGTTTGTTATATAAGGACAACCTTCTGATGGAGAGAATTGGTCCATTTCCACTTGTTATTTATAGGAGAGGTGCAAATCTGAAAAGCCTCTTGGAGAGCAAAAAACTTAGAATGCATAATAGAACTTGTGGATTTTTTGCTTGTGGCTTTTGTAGTATGTGTAAACACGTTAAAAATAGCACCTTTTTTGAAGTGGAGGGTAGAAAATTTAAAATTATGCACAAACTAGACTGCAATTCTAAAAGCATTATTTATTTGGCTAAGTGTAAAATTTGTGACACTTTTTATGTGGGGAAGACTGATCGCAAATTTCGCGATAGAATTTATGAGCATACATATGTGATCACTAAAAATAAGTGTGATAACGCTTTAGCTAAGCATGTCAACACCAACCCTGATCACTCTTTTTACTTTTTGGCTATAGACCAATTGATGTTTGATAACAGAGGGGGACCTACTTCACTACTACTTGAATGTCGTGAATTAGAATGGCAATTGTTGTTGAATGCCTTCAGTTACCCTGGCCTAAACGACAATTGTAACATCACTTGCCTTTTGAAACTCAAGAGTTGCTTGAGATAACAAGTAACTCTAAATAACAATCTTGAGTAGCATTCTATGTTTATAAAAAGTTACAAATTATACATTACTCATAAAATGTATGCATTACTAATTTAAGATCATTTAACAAGTTCAACTGTTGGTTAGTTATTTTTGATTTTTTTTTGGGTACTTTGTAATAGATTATTCCGTAAGATTTACTTACCTTCTTTCTATTTTGTAAGATCGTGTCTTTTCAATATTTACTTCTTAGCAACCTCGCAATAGTGTTACTCTGTAACAGGTTATTTTATTTTATTTTGTAAGACCGATTTTTTTACTATCTTGTAAGATCGTGTCTTTTCAATGTCCACTCCTTAGTTACCTTGTAACAGTGTGGTATTTTATAGAAACATTGTTGCAATTAGCGTGTTTATTTCTAACATGCTTATTCTTTAAGCTTAACAGTATGCTGATGCTTTACATGGTGTATATATCACGTTGGGTTTGAAGAACATTTAATGTGTGCTCCAATATAAACTGCGTGTATGTTCATGTGGTTTATATTTTGTTATTTTAGTTATTGTTTATTAATATTTAATATTTAATTTTAAGGTGTATACATACACATATATATATATATATCTATATATATATATATATATATATATATATATATATATATATATATATATACATACACTCTTGTGTATTCTATTTATTATGTATTGATTATGTGCACTTCAGTGTGTTTTAGCAAGCTTTGTGTATGGCTCTTTAATCTTTGATATGTACTTTATTAGTACACTCATTGATTGGTTAAAACATTTGAATTTTTGGGCGGAAAGTTTTTAAAAAAAGCTTGGACTGTCTGTTCGTCTTTTCTGAAGAAGTCTTCCGATTCAGGAGGACGAAAACGTTTTTGTTTTTTTAATAAACTTAATATACGTTAAAAAGTACATTGCCTGGTCAGTTTTGGCAGTTTGCTGCGTGGAGTCTGCTTTCGCTTTTGCTGTTCAGTGGTTGTTTATATTTTTTCATGCATCATAGGTAGCCAACCACACAGGCCACACCTACAGCAGAGCACTATAAAGGTTGCATACGCCCTACAATCTGACTTTTTTCCCATACTCTGTACCAGTGAAGTACAAACATGGGAATTTTAACTGAGAAAAAGCTAGGGGCTGCTGCAGGTCTGCTACCACAGTATGTGCTAGATGCTGAGGTCAATGCAGCAGCTGCTGCATTGATGCTGACCATAGGCCTAGACTGAGAAGGAGAAGAGTGTTCAGGCCCAGGAGATTTTGTAGCACTACAAGGTAGATAGGGGCATACCACAACTGACTGAGATCTGTTGACCTCAACACAGACCAAGAGCCAACAGAGGGGAACACATTCCAGTGGAAACAAAGGTATGTGTAGCCCTTAGGATTCTAGTTACAGGTACTTTCCAAAGACCAACTGGGAAATCATGGGGGTCTCACAGGCATCTGCTTCCAGAGTACTCCACCAGTTCCTTAATGCCATGCTACCACATGCCAGTAGTCACATTTATTTTCCTTACACCCCTGAGGACAGGGCCAGCAGTATGTGACTCTTCTACCATGTAGCACACTACCCTAAGGTACGGGTGCCATCAACTGCACCCCATGTACACATCAAGGCACCACCCAGTGAAGACGTAGAATCTCCTTCAACGACAAGGGGTATCACTCCATTAACTGCCAGGTCATGTGCAATGCCCAGGGCATTATTATGAATGTGAGTGCTGGCAGCCCTGGCAGTTATCATGACTCCCATATCTTGCATGCATCACAGCTCTACCAGATGTTTTCTAAGGGGGACATCCAACATGGCCATTTACTTGGGGATGCTGGCTATGCCCTGGAACTGTGGACAATGACACCCATCAGAAATGCACACACACACCCACTGCAGAATGCCATAATGAGGCACACACACAAACTAGGAACATAATGTAACATGTGTTTGGACTGCTGAAGTCATGGTTTCAGTGGCTCAGTATATCTGGTGGCTGCAGTACTCTCCAGCCACATGTGCACAGATGTTCACACTATGTGCCATGCTACACAGTATGATCCTCTGGAAACAGCTGCAGCAAAATCAGCAAAGGGAAACAAATACACAGCTCCCCACCAGTGCCTAAGTCAACATAGCCACACCCATTGGGGGACTCGGAGGAGGAACCCCTTGAGACTGTCCCTGTAGGCAGATGTAGGCATGCCCAATATGCCCTGACCTTGGCCAAGAGACAATGCATAGCACATACACTGACAACCTAGGGCCTTAGGGACTGACACCATACTCTGACTCACATACATATTAGTAGAAATTATGCCAGCCAGACCACACCACCTGTACCTCACCAAATATTGGCTGTGGACTGAGTGGTTCAGACAGAGTTAGCTCTAAACTACAGGTCTGTCAACTGCTGCATTCACAAGGTAAATCACTCCCTTATACATGACTTGTAAGGTGTACTACAATATGGAAGCATATGTATGGGCATGCTGCATGTATGCAACAGAATATAGTGGGTTGTATATAGTGTGCTACTGGGCTACTTTCACAGATCTATAGTGGGCTACTGGGCTACTAGTAAAGATCTAAAAGCCACTTGGGGAAACAGGTACTCTGTTCACTAGCATGTTTCCCATAATATCCACTAGGCCACATGGCTGGAAAGTCCACAACGTTATTCCAGGGAGAAGCCAAACAGTGGGGTGACAGGACAGTTGCATGACTGTCTATGACAGCAAAGCATAGGTTGGTTGTCCCATAAAACTGCTGTAAGAGTAAGTCTGCAATGATATACCAGCAGACCAGACAATTCCTGCATGTTGTTGATAAGGTGAGGAATGAAACCTTTCTGTCTGGTGGCTGGTCTAGCTCACTGGGCCAGGGAGAGTAGCATGGGCGATGGTGCTGACGGTTCCAACCTGGCAGCATCCGACATCTTTTGCATGTCAGGTACTCATATGGTGGTATTCCCACAGACTGCCACAAACCCTCAATGGATTACTGCAAGAAAGCTGGTCAAAGCCAGACCGAATTGGGGCACAAAGGGCCATACCTACAGACAGACATTATACATGCAATGAGTAACCTAGCAAGTGGCTAGAATAACAGCAGGTTGAAACAGGTCAGATTAGCTGCAGGATGTAAAGGCCACAACTTAAATATGTCAGTAGTTACATCAAGTCAGTGACCACTGCTGACAGTATAGTACTGGAAAACCACAAATGTATGACAAACACAGCAGACATAAGGGGCAAAATTCTGGACAGTCTGCAAAAATATGTACTGGGAGAGGCATGCAGACTGCCACCCTGTGTGTGGTGTTACATCATGTACCCCAGTCACATCATAACTCTCAACCTCTTAGAACAGGAAATCTGGCCAAAGCCATGAAAAAAAGTGGGAACAAGGCCCACAAATAGGGACAGGTTGTAAATATTTGCTCCTACAAATGTAGAATGTTGATAGAATAACAGGTCTTGCATTACCATGAATCTCCTGGTGTGTATGGAGTCTGAAACTGAAATGTCTGTCATTATTTATTGACTTAAATCTTCACTGATTTCCTACTAATTTGCCAGAAAACCACAATGTTATGTTAAATGGACCACAAATATGAGGCAAACCTCTGGACAGTCTGTGAAGCTCTGTACAGTTGTGAGGTATAAGTCACATATTAAGGTTAGCATACAGCCGGGGAATACCTTGGACAATATCAGGGAACTGCAGTACTGTGTTAACAAGGGCAGCAGCCAATAGCCTGTAGCACACATAATCCTAGACTGGAGTTCAGGTAGCTCTGGACTGGTGTCACCTTATAAGTACTGACAATCACACTAGGCATGCTCCTACACTTGACCCAAGTATGTTGTCTATACCACCCAAACATCTGCTATGTGGAAATATGCCTGTATAAACATACAGCTATGTATACATATCTGCCTCTCCCTATCCCCCACAAGCTTGATTAGTGCCTCTATTAGTATGTAGCATATATATATATATATATATATATATATATATATATATATATATATATATATATATCTATATATATATATATATATATATATATATATATATATATATATATATATATATATATATATATATATATATATACACACGTATATATATATATATATATATATATATATATATATATATATACATCTATATATATATATATATATATATATATATATATAATCTGTAAATCAACACTGTCTCACTTACCAGGTACAGGACCATGGACTCCAGCCACATAGGTCTTGCCCTGTTGGCCAATCTGATCAAAAGCCCTAACAAGGTCGCCCCACAATGTTGCCCACTGTTCATGATTGTGACATATTCTGGAAAGCAGGATGTGATGGTAGAGTCTGAGGGCATCCAGTATAGCATCATTCTCTGCAGATGAAAATGGTAGCTGTCTCTGTTTGTATATCATTCCCGCAAGACAACAACAGGGGAACACATTACAGGACCAGATACATGGATTTCCTCTATGTACAGACCTTACACACCCATAATGTCCTGCACTATCCACTGCTCCCTCACATGTCATATCCCACAGTCTGGCAACACACTACATGTGTGGCTACCACCAAAATAGTAGCAATACTCGGTAATGTCCCTGTGTGCAGTGACAGATTCTGCTGTATGTCTCTATACCCATCACTACAGTCTACTGTGGTATGTCCCCTATGGGCAAATCCCCACTAATACTTCATATGGCCACTGTTGAACAAATGGCAGTGTGCTATTACAACAACTATATGGGGACAGTTCAGCAACACCAGTGTGCCACAATGACGGAAAACAATGCAAACCTGCTGTAGTACATCTTCCCAGTAGGCATCGCACCTCTCAACTATAGAGATGTTTGCAGAATGTCAACATGTTTGCCCCATATATGTGGTTCTTTTTGCACAAAGTTGTGGATGCCTGACAAATGGTTGTCCAATCACTGACGGTTGCTGTCAGTAAATTAAAACAGCATTTAACTGTCACATGTCAGACCCAGTCAGAAAACACTTATGCCACAGTAATAGCTGTTAGTCAAATCACATTCTTACTTTGTATGTCCAATATGTATGTATACTCTGTCACTGAGTTTGGGCCTTTGTCCCCCCATTAATTATGGCTTTGTCCTGATTTCTTACTGTAGAAGGTTGAGAGGTATGTTAGGCACACCTCTTAACCAGACAGGGATGAATGTCCACGAAACAAAGGCTTAGCCAGAGTACTTTAGGGACATTGAGGGACACTTTTACAATGTTGTTTCTATTTATGTGTAACACTGACAGACTGAGAGGACGGGAATTACACTACATCGTTTGATGTTACAGGCGTGTGCACCCTTACTTAGCATCACTATGTCTTATGTGTATGCAACTCTCTGTACTACAACAGCCGATCATTGTAGAAGGGATTGACAGGGACAGTGCAGAGGTGTGATTCAAAGCAGGAACATTTGAGAGGCATGCCTGTAGGTGTTGGACAGCAGAGTATCACTGACATGTCATTATCATAGATCTAATACAAGCCTACTGTTTTAATCCCTATTCCGCATACCCCCATCAACATCCTATTTTATGGGGACATCTAGTACATACCTGGCAGAGTGATGTATTCCTTTTTTTTGAAGTATTCCTTTGTAAATGTTTTGCACATATGCTGTCTGTGTGAGTAAAACCACATACAGACCTGTTCCCCATAAGCAGTTGCTTGCCTTTTGTAGGTAATGCTCATTAACAGGTAAGTGCCTCTGCACCAGTCTGTGGCTCATATTTGCTAAATGCAACCAAACCAGCTGAATTGCACTCATTAGCTAATGACATGGCAATGCACTGCAATATATAAGACCTTCATGTAGGCCTTGGTCTCTTTCTTAGTGGTTGAGATAGACATTACTTTGGTGCGAAGACTACTGCATCGCAGAGAGAAAGTACAAATACTGTCCACTGTAGAGATGTATGAATTATGCCCACAGTTTTGCCTCATATGTTTGGTCAGTGTCCCATGAATGTGTGGTCATCTCTCAGTTCACTGGCCAATGTTGTGGGTTGAGGTCAGTAAATGGAGAGAGACATGTGAGTGTCACACTTCATATCAGTCAGAATATGCATGATAATGCAGTAGCTTCTATTCTATCAAATGACTATCTTTGTAGGGGCAAACTGTGTAACATGTCCCTATCCCTGGGCCCCCTTCCTTTATGTTTGATTGTGTCCGGATCTCTTGTTATAGGGGGATGGGAGGTATGATGGGTCTATAGCAGCTGCCTTTACATATAGCTGTGTATGATCCAGGCTGCAGCTGCTGTTTCAGCCTAGGACACATAGGGGGGAGTGTTAACACTTTGGAGGCCAGGAAGCTGTATGTGCAACTGTGGCAGCAGTGGCAGCCCTGTCATTACAGCACAGCCAGGGTAAGGGTAACCTTTATAGTCCAATTGAGGCATATGCTTAAGGTACATCTGTTATGCAACAGTGCCAATAGCAGAGTAGTAGGCGACATATAGTTAGGCTATACAAATATGTGCAGTGCGTCCCTGCCTGCAGGCCTTTGACTTGCAAAACTGGATAGCCGATTATTCAGTAGCAGTAACATATGGGGATTAAAATTACATGACTCAGTTATTACAAAAATGAAATTGAATTGCAACACACTGAATTCGAACTGAGGACTGCATGTGGCAAAATGTACTGCATTCAAGGCATTTAACAGAATGAGCTACTGAGTCAATGCTGGAGCAGCTTTATTTGGCAAATATATGTGCAGACATACAAGCTGTTACACACATCTGCAGCCATCAATATGTGCATGGCTTTCAAAGGCAGTTGTTCTGCAGCAGGGTCCCAGCTGAACATATGTACTGTGCCATTGATGCCATGGCAGGTGTGTTTACAGTTAAAAGGGAACATTTACTTGCTATCCCAGGCCTCATGTACTGCCATTATTATTTATTTGGATGTCTACTGGTGTATTTTTGCATCAGAGTCACAGGTACACTCCCATTTTTCCCATTACGTTTAATTTCACTATGTCAGTGGTAATCAGTATATTTTGCTGGAAACATCTGTCTTAATTAAGATGTGTGTGGCATAGTGGGTTAGTGCAGTAGCCTGTAATTAGCAGGGGCCTGGGTTTGAAATGTTACAGGGGTGATAATTTTGTACATGTGAGAAACACATAGGATCATTAAGGTACATTAAAGCTCATTTAAGCAGATTCGCACAATGCTTTTCTTAGCTCAATGCAAACCCGGGCTAAAAAATAAAAAGAAAACAAAAAAGGGGTGTTAGGACAGTGATGAAATGGGGCAAGCAGGGAGAGAAACATAGTGAAAGGCAGGTAGGAATGTGCAGGATGGGTGTAGGGAAGAACCATAGCTTTACATTTCTTATACAGCAACAGCTGTGCATTCTGACAGATTTTGTGGATGAATTTGGACTCTCAAATCCTAGAGAGAAGGGTGAAGACTACATAAATGTGTCGTCAAGCCAGTTGGACCAAATTAGTTGTGTCCAGTGGAGAAGTGTTAGTAATGGAGAGCTATGTATGGGGCAATATTTTTTTTGTGGAACAGGTGTCCATTTTTTTTTTGTTTTGTTTTTTTTTGCATAAGAAGAGAGTGGAATGTCAGGAAAGGGATATAGTTACATGTGGGGAGGTAAGTTGGGTAGGGGAGGATGCAATTGCAAACAGACAAGACAGCAGACAGGGGCAGTGTGGGACGCATGAGGGGATAAACACCCTCAATGGGGAGGGTGTTGCAGAATCCAAGATGCATGTGCCTCCAGAAGGTAGCAGCATGACTGAGGTCCCCACCCATGGGCAGTCAACACTGTTCCTTCACTGCCCCAAAGGTGGCTGTGCTGGAGGCTGTGCACCAGGGTCAGCCAGCCCCACAAGGTTGTCCAGTCTGCCCTCTATATGGCACAGGTGATGTTCATAGCTCCTATGAACAATCCTGTGCACCATGGCCAGTAGTTGCTCTTGGATGACTACTGCCTTTCTGCCATGGATGGGCCCCATCCCCTGAGGCAGTCCCTCCCAAAGATGGTGCAGGGCCAGCAGAGGGGGCACCAGCAGCCTGGGTCCCTGAAGTGCTAGGAACTGGTACCACGGCCAGTTGAGGTAGGGTAGGCGGATCACTGGGAACCTACCTACACTGATGTGCTGTGGTGATGGAGGTATAACAATAAGTATAGGTTAGTTATGTGCAAACCCATTGTTAGTAATAACAGCATGCCAGAACATTGGAAATAAACTCATTATATTTCAATGCATATGATGTGAAACACAACAATAAATAACAGAACAGTCAGTATATTAACAACATGCCAGTAAAAGTTATGGCATAAGGCCAACAGAATAGGTAATTCAAGAAGATATTTTAATATGCAACCATTTTAATAAATACAATAATAAAATGGGTCTATGTTAGATAGTTGAACGCTGAAAATCGACTCCTAATAACTGAAACCACACAATGTCGAACATACAGAACAGCAAGATTTTTTTCAAGGGAAAAACCCCAATGTGAGGGGCTGTCCCCCACACCCCCATACTTAAATATACCAACTCCGAGATCGCACCACAGAGGAGAAAATGGCAAAGTGCTGACAATGGCTCAGCAATTTATTTATTTTTTCCTGGGAAAAAAATTGCTGTTATGGCCGTTTGACATTCTGTGGTTTTGGTTATCAGTGTTCTATGTAAGTGTGTTCGCTCTTTTCAATGTTTGACATTCTGATATAGACCCTAATAAAACACATGCCCCAAAATACAGTTTAATGTAATAACATACCTTAATAGTAAACCATAATCAATGAATAACGATAATAAATATATGAAGATAAGGGGTGGGGAGAAAGAGAGAAATACAGTACATTACTACTATTAGAGGCTATATAGTTGACAACAGTACTGCTATCTACTCTACAGGTCTGTCCTTTCTTTATGTGTAAAAGTGCCTTATAACTGCTGTACCATGTATCTACCTGTCAAGCTGTCTGCATGGGACAGTACGGGCCAAGCAGTAACAACTGCAGTTACACAACTACACAGAACACTTGCATATCATGTGGACCTACAGTGGATATAAAAAGTTTAAACACCCCTGTTAAAATGTCAGTGTTTTGTGATATAAAAGAATTAGACCACAATAAATCATTTCAAGACTTTCCCACCTTTAATGTGACCTATAACCTATACAATTCAATTGAAAAACAAATCTGTTAGGGAAAAAAATATAAACAATAAAAAACATACAATGTGCTGGTTACATAAGTGTGCACACCCTTAAACTAATACTTTGTTGTGTGTGCACACCCTTAAACTAATACTTTGTTGAAGCACCTTTTGATTTAATTACAGCATTCAGTCTTCTTGGGTACACACCTGCCATCAATTAAAGAGACTCTGATTAACCCCAAATAAAGTTCAGCTGTCCTAGTAGGATGTTCCTGGTATTTACTCAGTTGCCTGCTACAGCAAAAGCCATGGTTCACAGAGAGCTTACAAAGCATCACAGGGATCTCACTGTTGAAAGGTATCAGTCAGGAGAAGAGTGCAAAATATTTTTCACAGCATTGAGTATACCATGGAACACAGTGAAGACAGTTATCAAAAAGTGGAGAAAATATGGGACAACAGTGACGTGGCAAAGAACTGGACATCCCTCCAAAATTGATGAAAAGACAAGACAAAAACTGGTGAGGGAGGCTGCCAAGAGACCTACAGTAACACTGAAAGACCTGCAGGAATTTCTGGCAAGTGCTGGTTGTGTACTGCATGACAACAATCTCCTGTATTCTCCATGTGTCTGGACTATGGAGTAGGGTTGCAATATAGAAGCCTTTTCTTAGACAGAAAAACATCCAGGCCCAGCTAAAATTTGCAAAACAATGCATCAAGTCTCCCAAAAGCATGTGGGAAAATGCGTTATAGTCTGATAAGACCAAGATTTAACATTTTGGTCACAATTCCAAAAGGTACGTTTGGTGCAAAAACAACACTTTGCATCACCAAAAGGACACCTTCCCCACGGTAAAGCATAGTGGTGACAGTATCATGCTTTGGTGTTGCTTTTCTTCAGCTGGAACTGGGGCTTTAGTAAAGGTGGAGGGAATTATGAACAGTTCCAAATACCAGTCACTTTTGGCCCAAAACCTTCAGGCATCTGCTAGAAAGCTGAAAGTGAAGAGGAATTTCACGTTTCAACATGACAGTGACTCCAAGCATATAGCCACGTCAACAAAGTAATAGCTTCACCAGAAGAAAATTAAAGTTTTGGAATGGCTCAGCCAGAGCCCAGACCTAAATCCAATAGAAAATCTGTGGGGTGACCTGAAGAGGGCTGTGCACAAGTGATGCCCTGGCAATCTGACAGATTTGGAGTGCTTTTGCAAGGAAGAGTGGGCAAATATTGTCATGTCAAAATGTGCCATGCTGATAGACTCCTACCCAAGAAGACTGAATGTTACAATTAAATCAAAAGATGCTTGAACAAAGTATTACTTTAAGGATACATACACACACAACAAAGTATTAGTTTAAGGGTGTGCACACTTATGCAACCAGTGTATTGTACGTTTTTTATTTTTTTATATTTTTTCCCCTAACAGATTTGTTTGTTTTTCAATTGAATTGTACATGTTATAGGTCACACTAAATGTGGGAAAAGTTTTGAAATGATTTATTGTGGTCTCATTTTTTATACCACAAAAACCTGGCATTTTAACAGGGGTGTGTAAATTTTTATATCCACTGTATATAACTACATAGGTGCGTTGTGGGCTGATGTAGTGATACTTTGCTATTTACTTATTCATGTCGATGATAAATCTGTGACAGATGGATTATGCACTAGTAATGACATTATGGGACAGCGTGACACTTGAGACACGTGTGTATACAGTACAGAGAGTAAACAACTATCATGCCTTGTTTGGCAGGCATGGGGATAGAACCTAATAGCAGTGACTGCAGAGGACATCTGCATTAACTGTATTAATTGACTGCAGCAACCTTTAACAGAGACTCCAGGCATACGGCCATACAAAAGACTAAAGATGTTTTCATTTATTTTATTTTATTAGTGTTATACTTCCTTTATTTTATGCTGTATTTTCACATTCCCGGTAATGATTGTAACAGTCTGTGACATCTAAACACACAATTATTCACTCATAATATGGCTACCTCACCCATTTACCTTTAGTTCCTGTGGAGAGAATATCTGTTAACTTTACATGACTAATACTGTAATATTTAGTGCTACATATCACTGGTCTGTGTGTCACAAAACGTACTTCATACAGAGAGCATTTAGCAAACTGAGCTACTGAGTCACTGCTGATTAGTGACTGACTGATATTTGCCAAGAGCTCACCTGGCACCACAATATGACCTGGTAATAGTAGTACAGTTTTATATTAGACTGCAGTGACAGTTGAACACACATGTTTGAAATTCAAGCATGATGGAGATAGTAGGTATTCTACACATTACTATATAGAATGCAGGTGTACACAATATATTGTAGTGTGTTGAAATATCTATGAAATCAACAAACAATATCTGGTTATGGGTTATTATTTGCAGTGTACAGCTATTACTGTGACACCTGACTGCAGCACCGTACCTCACAGCCTGAATGCATATAGCTGCCATGCAATGGTGAAAACAAGACAATCCTGATGTACACAATTTACCTTCATGTTATTGCTCTTGGTTCATGTGTTGTTGTAGAACAATTGTCATATTACATTTCTTGCTAAACAGCTCTGAATCTACACTTACTGCACAACAGACGTTATTAGGTATACCTTCATGTAGGTACTGATATTATATCATGTTTTTATTTCAGAACAGTTGTTATAATTGGTTTCTTGCAAAACAGCCCAATTCCACACTTATTATACAACAGACTTTATTAAAGATACCTTCTTGCAGTTGTTGGTCTATTTTCGAGTATTTTATTGCACAACAGTTGTCATTATGCAGGTGTTGCAATACAGCTGTAATTCCACCATTATTCACTACAAACTTTATTGCATATGCTTTATTAAAGTTAATGCTTTACACTTTCCAGCTTATGGCACTACAGTTGGCAGTATGCACATATTGCAGTGCAGCTGTAAGTCCACATTCATCACAATACAATATTTCTTGTACATTCCTAATCACAGTTAATGCTTTATTCTTTCTTGCTTATTTGACTACAGATAGTAAAATACATCTGTACTCACCACACTCATGGTGCAACTTGGCCAAGTGCCTGGCATGCGCCTCAATGTTGCAAGCTCTCTCCTCTGCATCTGCTGGAAGAGAAGCACACCTTTATGCATGCCAGTGTATCAGACCCAGGTGTTCAAGGGATCCCCCTTCCTATGCCTCAGGTCATCATGGTGGTGATGGATCTGCTCACCTGTGCAGGGGATACCTGTCACACTGGTGAGTTCATGTACTAGACAGTCCCAGGCCTTTGTTTTGCACTCTGAGCCCTGGAACCCTCCCTGCTGCAGCCGGTCATCATGGTTTTTCAGCAGGTGTCCAACCATGACCCTGCACTCCTGAATGCCTTACCTCTGCACCAAGAAGCATGCACCCTCTCCAACACCAGCCATAGTCACTACACAGGTTATGCTGTATCCCACCCCCCCAGTGGGCTTAATATAACCTGTTTTCCTGCCCTTAAACACCATTGGGCAACATTTAAAAATGCGGCACATCACTTAGCACCATGCAAACCAGCTCAGCTCAGCCAAGCATTGCTTAGCAGTGCTTACCGTTGTGCAAACCAGCCAAGTAGAGCCAACCAGTGCATGAAGATTATCAGCTGTTATTTGGTTTATGCAGTGCTTAGCACATCTTATCAGGTCTTAGAAGAACTGAGATGAGTGCATCAGGCCAGGATTTAAAAATTATTTGCATCATTTGTATTTGGAAAGTAAATGCTTACTTGCTCTTCCATGTATTCAAACCTTGCACGTACTGCACATGAGGTCATAACTATACCCATTTAACTACATGGATGCATGGAATTTTGCTATACCTTTACATATACCTCTGAGCTACTTTTAAGCAGTGCTGAGCACCATGCCACACTGCACAAACCTGCTCAGCTCTGCTTAAACTTGACATTTAACTAAATGATTAAATACATCCTGTTTCGATTTTTAGATGTCTGGTGGGTGTCTTGGTGCTGCTTATCACTGCTGTGCTCAATGCCATGCCTCACAAATATGTTTTTTTAAAAAATTTTTAAAAATTAAATTACATTGATATAATACAATTGGACAGTGCAGAGAGTGTGTTACTCATCTGCAGATACAGTTCGTACCACACTCACTACACTGATTCAATAACCGTGTTCCACATCTCTGCCTCGGCGACGCGGCATGATTAATATCCATGGTGCTCTGCCAAGAAGGAACCATGTATATGGACATGGTAACATTCCATGTATGCTCTGCACTATGCCTGCATGTATTTTTATTAAATATAGGGGAAGGTTTTAACATGCTTAAAATAATCAGATATCAAAATACACAGATAATTTTAGAGCATATAAAATATAAATTATGGACTAATAAGCAAGTTACAGGACACATGAACTTGGCCCTTCATTTACAAACAAATTCAAGCTTTATGTGCAATGTGCTGTTCATAATGAAATTTGTTTAACTAAATTGTGATGATATAGAACATCAGTGAATTCAGAGAGATTAGCAAATTTCAAACATTTCCACCCCAATGGTAAACTATCAACATATTACCACTAAATATGCTTTTAGCTCAACTAACTTAATCTGAATCTTGACAGGGATATAAGAAATTATTTGCATAAGGAGAAATTTTAACTTGGCATGCAGCCCTAGGCCTTTTTGCATCCATGCTTGAAATTTAGCAATCTGAGTAACTAAAAGCAAACTTGGCGAGGCAACTTACTGAACACTCTTACTTCCCCCAAAAATGTCACTGATATTGGAAGAGTAGGATTTTTGTAATGGGTTATATCCCACACTCTGCTTTTCTATCTTTTGGGGTATTGTTTCATACCTGTTACTGATATCTTCACTAATCCCATAGTCACTTGTCAATGGGAAAAACAGTGTCACCTTGTAAAGGCTATGCAATTGCACTTTCACCCTAGTGATGAGATATGTGCAATAGTCTGGAACTTGTGATTTTGGGGAGCTGTGAGCAGGCAGACACCATTCATGGGGTTTCCATCTGCTGCTTGGTTGATTTCCAAATTTTAAACTGCTGAAAGAAACTAATTGAAAAATGGTAGAATATGGTAATTTTCACATAACACAAGACAGCACTTCTACAGTGTTATTACACCACAATACTGATACAATTACTGGAAACAATGTGAAGACAACTTATGGAATTTTTGGAGTAAAAAGTAAAAAAATAAATCTTATTAGGCAAAGCAGTAGTTTTAATTTTTTTCTGATATATAGACAAAAATAACCATAGCACTCCATCGTCAAATATTAAGATATTGTTCCAGGAAAAAAATACATTAAAATGTGTTTTCTTTATGCCACTATGCCATGAAGAATATGGAAATATGCTAATTTCTAAATGTGCTTCAGAACATATGTTACAAATAAGAGCCTTTACCATTCATTCTTTAGAAATATTTGATTCCTAGCAGGACTGCACTGCCTTCCAACTGAGATAGCTCTTTAAGATTTTATAACCAATGTTTTTTTTTCAAGGTTGTCTTAATTCTTTAGTAGTTACAATGTAAGAAATGCACTGCATAAATTCACTCCTCAAACAATAACGCAGGAATGACTATTTGTTTATATTATTGATGTATTTATTATTCTTGTTTCATCCAGAGACTTTTCATTCAATACATATGATATCAATTCCATAAATAGACAGATCGGACTCTTTTGTTTCATTTTAATTCATAAGCATTGAGGCTATTGCTTTCCTTTAACACATACAGTGAGATACAACAAAACATCCACATAACATCTAACAAAATCTTTTCATAAAGTCCATATAAAGAACTTTCTTTGCATACATTTACTTAATCAAATAGCTGCTCATTTTAATCAATTGATGGAATAGGCACTGCTCAATAAATTAGATAATTATGAAATCAACTGTACAACACAGAGGAAGAGACTAAGAGAAATCAATTCCCCTAATGTCCTTTTGATTATAATAAAGAACTATTTCTATCACAGAATCAGCCATCATGTTTAATGAACATGATGCCATGCATTTCTATGGTCTAGGCTTCTAAAGGCTCCAGGGCCATTAGCCTGGTACACACCTATGAACCTATGAATATAATATATTCATTAGACATATTGTGCATATATAATAATATATGTCAGTCTGCAAAGATATTTTTGTTTTTCTGGTGAACTATAGAAGCAGTCATGCTAAATTTATCAATGAAACACACAGCAAATGGTTGTTACACACTTGCAGAAGAAATGAAACAAAAGCATGTGGGGCCCGAAACCTCAAACCTCAACTCACACAGTGCAAAGCACACGATTTACAGGCTGAGCTACAGAAGTAGTCACAACAAAGAAAGCATCAGTAAAGGTCATAACAGGTGATTGTTAGAATTGCAGAATGAAAGCATACAACCCCCACGGGACTTCATACCCCTGAGAAAATTCATGCTAATGTAAAACCTGTTATTCTATCAACTTTCTAAGTTTTAAAAGAGCAATATTTAAAAGCTGTCTCTATTTTTGGGCCTTTCTCCCCCCATTATTTATGGCTTTGTCTAGATTTTTTGCTCTAAGAGGTTGAGAGGTATGGAACACAGGGATGCATGAATCAGATTTTTTGTGCTCCTGATGGGAGGTTGGCATAATAGCTAAAGTGTTTACCTTACAGACATAAGATACAAGGTTTGATTCTCACAAGGGGTAATTGGCAAGGCTTAAAATGGACCCCAAGGGCAGTTAGCCTAGTACTAATCTATGAACATATGATGACAGCTATATATACATAATGCTTGATAGTGGTTGTACTTGATCACTGCTAAACCACAAGCAACGTGAGTCCTGATCAGCTGTATAGGGGCATCAATGGCACTCTTCATGGCCATTGCACACAATATGAGTACAGAAGATCAGTGATTATGACCGTCTATATGGTCATGTGTGAGGTGTGTTTATCAATTATTTGACCAGAATAAATGTAGGAAAGGACAGTATGTGAAAGAGGTTAAAGGGGGAACAAGAAGAGGCTAGAACAGAAGGTAAGCAGCTAAGGAATAAGCAGGAAGGAGGTAGGGAAGCTAAGGTTATTGTTTATGGGACAGTTGCCCATTTTTCATGCATAAAGAGAAGGATAATTAGTAATTAGTAAAGTATATAAGAGATATTAGAGGAAGGTAAGAGGGCTAGGTTAGGTAGCAGTGGAAGACAGACATGACTGACAGGTTGTGTGGAAACACAGTCAAGGAAACATTAAGCAAACGGAGAGTAATAAATTCTGAGGGGAGGACTGAACAACCAACAGGGGTGGATATGGACACAAAGGGGAGGAAAGCACCATGTAGTGAGAATGAGATTGGGTGTTTGCAGCTGTAGTCTCTGCCATCTGAGATGCAGTGGGATATTACTGTCACTGTAGGTGCTGTCAGCACTGAGCCCTCTCCCAGATAGTAGAAATAGTGCTGGACATGGATGCGACTCAATGAGTCACTGTTGGAGGTTTCTACCAGTCCAATTCAGGCATCAAACTTCCTATTAATAATCTCCCAGACAATGTCTAGAAGCTGCAGCTGTATGGCAAAACTGTCACCTCCACAGGTGGTGAGCAAGTGACTATGAAAGGCTGGGACCTAGATGTGCTGGGGGTTTCTGTTGGTGGCTGTGGCAGTGACAGTCATGGTGGTTGCAGTGGAATTTTTGCTGCCACCTTTCAAGGGGGGTCAACAGGCCTTGTAGGAGGGATGGGTGCAGGTTGTGATGCTGCAGAATATTATAGTAACATAAATGGAGAAAAACAAAATAATAAGAAAATAAATGAATGTAATACAATGACTAGCTACAAAGAGGGCTGGGGAGACATAAGTACAAGTATAATAAAAAATCTGAAGCTGATATATATTATGACTATGGTGCAGTTATTTATTTATTTATTTATTTATTTATTTATTTCCAGTTTGGTGACCGGGGAGGTCCACTGGGCTCAAAGAGCCCGCTTTCAGTTGAGGCCCAAGGAGAAAAGCTCCATAGTGCAAAGTATAAACTACAAAATTCAGAACACATAGTACAAAGTAAAAGCTACATAGTTCAAAGTCAACAAAATACAATATATAGTTGCTAAAAGGTGCAGTAAACAACTTGTAAGTGTTAAATAGCAAACTAAGAACAGCTGAACTGCAGCATATATACAGCATATAATACATATTTACATGTTTGTAGGTTGACAACCATAGTAGAGAGTAAAATTTGTTCATAGGATAGAAATGTCAGGTAGTGATCTGAAAGTAGGTATCAGGGGATTGATCCCTGGTAAGTAAGGAAAAAATGGGACTTTGAATGTGATAAAAGTGATCCTGTATTAAGGAAGTTAGGTAGGTAGAGTGCAATTGCACTTCCAACTATGGGAGAGGTAAGAATGGAGCTGGGTTTTGAAGAGTTCAAAGTTTTCAGAGATTTTTAGAGATAGAGGGAGAGAGTTCCATTTTTTGGCTAAGGTAAAGGATAGAAGTAGCTGCCCAGTGGGACGATTTGGTTTATACATGGAAATTAGGTTTTGGTGGGCAGATCTTAGGGGTTGGAGAGGGGTGTATGAAGTTAAGATGTTAGCAAGTGCTGGACATATATTAGGTTTGAAAATAAACTTGTGGACTGTACAGAGTTGAAGGTAATCCAGACAATTGGGAAGTTCTAGCCATTGCAGCTGGTGGAGGGGTATACAGTGGTGAGCAGAGAATTTGAATGAAGTTGCGAACTTTGAGATTTTGTTGTAGCAGGTTTCCAGTTTAGAAAAGTTTAGAAAAGTTGGAGGAAGATAGGTTGGTTAGAAAGGGAGCACTATACATCAGAGAAGGTAGTAAGTAGGTTGAGGCAAGGGTCTGTTTAGTTGAGGGGGAGAGGAAGTGTGAGTTTCTGTGCAGCATGCCAAGTTTCTGATGTGTTTTCTTCATCTTTAGTTGAATATGGGTATAAAATTTTAGTTGCTTGTACATTAGTACACCCCAAGAACTTTGGCAAAAGGAACAATTTCTATAGTGGAGTTAGCATGGCTGAAAATTTTGAAGGAGGTTTTGTCAAGATGGATAGATTGCGATGGGGTAAATAGTGGGATTTTTGATTTATTGACATTTAGGGAGAGATGATTTTGAAGCATCCAGTTCTCAGTAGTTGAGAAAGCAGTTTGAGTTATAGTTTAGAGATCAAGGAGAATGGAGGCAGAGCAGACTAGTGTAGAGTCATCTGCATATTGTACTATTCTGGTGTTGGGAACTGATGTGTGGAAATCATTAATGGAAATATTAAAGTGCATAGGGCCAAGTATGGATACCTGGGGTACCCCGGTTGGGGTTGGAAGGAAGGCAGAGGTACCGGTTTTCCATTTCACAGCCTGGGATCTATCAGAGAGGTAGCTGCTAATCCAGGTAATTGTGTTTTGTTAGAGGTTAAGTTTAGAAAGGTGGGTAAGAAGGTGGTTATGGGAAAAAGTATCAAAAGCTTTAGAGAGGTCGAGGAGGACTGCGGATACTAAATTGCCGGAGTCACGGGTGTGGTTTACTGTGTCTAGGAATGAAAGAAGAGCTGTTACTGTGCTATGGCCAGGATGGAACCCATGTTGTGTTGGAATGAGGAGTCGGTTATTTGTAAGGAATGGTATTAGCTAGAGGTGGATACATTTCTCAAGAATTTTTGAAATAGGAGATAGTATTGCTAAGGGTCGGAAGTTGGAGAGGTTATTGTTTTTGCCTCCTTTGTGGAGGGGTAGGATAAAGGTGGTATGCCATAGTTTAGGGACATGTGATTCCTGTATGGATCTGTTGATGAGTATGCTGATGGGAATGGCAATGCTGTCTGCTGCTAGTTTTAGAAAGAAAGAGGGGATGTTGTCAGGGGCATTAGAGTAAGGCTTAAGTTTAGAGAGAAGTTTTTTATGTATGATGTGGGGATGGGTTTGAGTTGAAAAGTAGGAGGAGAGTTTAGGATAGGAAATTGGGGAGAGGATTTGAGATGGGGGGAAGAGTTTTTGTTAGGGAAGGTTTTGGTGAGTTCTGCTATAGAGTTAGTAAGGATTGAATTGAACAGTGTAGCTATTTCTGTGTCAGGTTTGCTAGTGTCGGGGCAAGGATTATTTTTGGTGCCTGGATTAAGAAGGGAGTTGATGGATTTCCAGAATTTAAAATTAATTTCCATGAAGGATCAAAAAAAGCTCCTCAATTTAGCAAGGCTCTTAGCATACACATCTGAAAGGTGGACCTGAAACAACACCCACTATCACCTTTATTCTGACAAAGACAGCAGTAACATGATGAGCAACTTTGACAAACCAGCAAATGTCTCTAGTCTGATATGCAGTAATGATATCTGAGACAAATGCACATATGCAAAGAAAGAAAAAAGAAATTATGCTGCTTAGCTATAGCATTTCACTCACTGTTAGTAGGCAAATGAAACAACTATATTGACTAAGATGTAGACCCACCAAAAAATGCTGATCATATGTATTTCCTCATCTAATGCTGTAGTTAATATAATTAGACAAAAAAATAAACTGAAGCATTTCACGACAGCACAAGTGGTGGGGGTATTAAACCCACAGGCATTGTCACAAGGTGGGAGCATAGCCTTTATATTTTGAAATTGTTTTTACATATATGATATAATGCATGCACAAACACACTAATAACATTAAATAGTCACACATACCTTTCAGCTCTAGCAGTTATCCTAGAACTGGCAGTGGTGTTTGAAAGGTCTCCTGTTAGGGAAGTAATCACAACTACTGTTAATATTAAAAAATAATACAGTCTTAAAGTATGTATGTATACTCACTCCAGTGTTCTCATAGGCACACCAGCCTTCTCCTCTGCAGCTACATAGTCACTTTAATTTCAGGCGCTAAAGATTTGATACATGGTGCCCAACAAAGAGCATGGCTCCTGGCACAGGAACATAGGGCAGAAGGTGGAAGGCTGTCAAGTGTAACAACTCTCACAAAGACAGAGGCATTCCTGGCCTCTCTCAAAGTGACTAGCACCTCTATATAGTTCCATAGTACAATGCTGGATATTCTAGCAGAGCTAGACAGGACCAAGAGAGAATCCATTGCAGATGCCCAGATATGTCATTGGATTTCTCTGTATCAATACCTGCAAAGTCTTCTGCACCCCTTAATCACTGTCAGATTCATTAAATATGCCTGAATTATAGCATGCAGGCACATCAAGGGTTCAATATCTGCAGCCGTCTGCAGAAAGTATGGATGTAAAGTATTACTTTTTATCATATTTAAATTTGTAAAACTTGACTGCATGTATACTTCTGTTGTTGGGCCATACTTAGACAGGATATTTTGTGCATTGCTATATTCACCAGTGATTGTTTATTCAGTGCTGGCACTGCGAATGCCCCAACTGGTGCAGGATGATCTGCAGCCTCAGATGATGATGGCAGGAATGATCTGACACAGTCGTGATTACAGACTGTGTGCTCAACACAGGGAATGTGACCACTGCACCCCAGCAAAAAACATAAATATAGCCTAGGAAACCATGGTGGTACAGCGGTAGTGTTGTTACCTCACAGCAAGAGGTTCTCCAGTTCAATTCTCGGCTTGGCTTGGGAGTTCCTTCTTTGTGGAGTCTGCATGTCCCCCTCGTGGTTGGGTAGCGTTCGAAAGACATGCATGCATAAATGGGCGTGCCATTGTTGAAGGTTCTGTGTCGAGCTGGCACCTCGGCGTTTCAGAAAAAAAAATCTACTGCCAATCATTAGCAGACCGGAGTTCCGCTGTGGAGACCCCTTACTGGGAAAAAGCTGAAAGACAAACAACCTGCAAATACCCAAGCTACCCACACTGGTCAGAGAGGACATCACTGATAAGAAAAATGTTGGCTTCCAACAGACAGATGTCAAAACCTTCCCCTAGCACTCATGGTCAGAGAGGTCCACAGGGGGGTGGGTAATTATACTCACTGGAGACATGGTTACCATGATCCCTCACAGGTTGGTTTCTAAGGCTACACAACCCATAATATGTGGAGGGTCATCAAGGAAGCACAAGCTAGTTCTATTTCAGCGATGGTGGAGCTAGTGAAGGTGATGCAGGATGCACACGATGACCTATAAGAGTGCATACCTCTTGTGTGTGATTGGCCAGACAGACTCAGTCACAAACTAGAGTATACAATGTCTTCCCTGGCTCACCTGCCAGGGTGAGGGGTGATTCATGGAGCTTAACAACTGATACATCCTAAGATGATAGCCAACATGCATGTAGGTAACCAAAATCACATTCCTACAGCTCCCACAGCTATTAACTTTCCACCAACTAGTCATTGCATATAACATTCTAAAACATCCTGATAAAACTCCAGCACTAAGACAATTACTAACTCACTATATAGCAAATCGCCCACTCCGCTCTGCCAACAAATCACTCCTCTATATCTCCTCGGCTAACAACACTGCAGGGAAAGCTCTATTCCGCACACTATAGCTAAAGGCTGCAATAACCTCCCCATTTTGGTGACTTCTGCATTAAATACTATACAATTCAAAAACTTAAGTCTCATTTTATAAGTTCATGGTTTTGTCCATGTGTTACATAATCCTACAATAGGCTTCCTCCATCTTTTAATTTCTCTCATACTTTATACCCTTTGTAAGCATGGTATTGATAAATGGAATCTCTTATCCTTGGTATAATGTTTTGTAGTGATTTTTGTCCTATTCACAACTCAGTAAATGTATATATGTAAATTTTCTGATGTGATTTTTTTTTTCTATTTTCAAATGCTACTATGATGTTTCTATTTTCTTTTTTGTATAACATTCTTCTTATTGTTAATTATGTGGAGCTTTTCTCCCCCGGCCTCCCCTGTAAATGGACCTCGTCCAGTTGGGTGATCCTGGTTGGCAAATGTTAAATAAAAAAAAAATAAAAATAAAACAAAATAAAATACAGAACTATAACTTTCACGACATCATTTGTTGTCAAAGTGTGTACTCCCTGGAAAGGTCATCCACATGGTTGTGGCCATCATCATGGCTGCATGTCTCATAGCAGATGTCATTCAAGGTTACACAGCACACGAGCATCTAAACATGGTTGTGGTATATTCAGTGCATCAGCAGGTTGAGCCATCTGTAATGGGTGGGGTTGTGCATGTGATGCTGAACCCTCTGCAATGCATACCTTGGAAATATTCAGTAGCCTGAGCAAAAGGGTTGCAACTGCTACTGCGGCTTTGTTCCTGCAGATCCACACTTATAGTCACCAGGACATTGCACACCTCCATGACACCAACTCTTCTGAACATGTGTTATATTAAATACCTCATACCCCAGTACTGACTTTTTGCAGTAAAGAACATATAACTTTCATAATCCTCAACACTCACATTTCCCAGTGAAAGACATGCAATACTTTTCTCCCTTCTCCACTTGTACAAATGGTGATGCCTGCACTCTGCCTTTGTATGTTATTTCTTGGGTTGAGTATATCAGATGCACAGCATAGCCAGCCTATGCATGGGTATGCACAGCCTGGTGTTGGTTTTGCATGCATCATTTTTACTGTAATATGTCTACTTTACTCTTGTATACTAAGGCCTGAAGCTATGCATAAGTTGCTGCCTCTTTGTTAGTGTCATTGCATACTGTACATTCAGATCTATATTACAACAGCGGAGAGGCATTTAAACGAACGCCTCTTCGCCGACACATATAGAGCAAACTCACTAAAGTACAAATGCTCAGAACAGCGACTTCTTTCCCTGGGAAAGAAATCACTTGGCCTTCCCCATGTGTTTGACCCTTTCCCCACTGTAGTGCAATCATGGAGTTGGTATATTTAGTTATGGGGGGGCACAGCCCCCCACTTTGGGGGGTGTAGGGGCGGAGTCCCCCACATTGTAATGTTTGAAAGTGTGTGTGTGTGTGTGTGTGTGTGTGTGTGTGTGTGTGTGTGTTAGTACTACTGAATTCTTTCCCAGGGAAAGAAATTGGTGTTCTGAGCATTCGCACTTTAGTGCGTTCGCTCTATGTCTGTCGGCGAAGAGGTGTTCGATTAAATGCCTCTTCGCTGTTGTATTATAGACCCGTACCTTCCATCATTTGGGCAGATTTTTCCCTGCTGTTGGATCCTTGACCAACACAGCATCAACTGCCTGTTGTTCTGTGAACAATAACCACTTCCTAATTATGATATTGTGTAGCATTGCATACATGGGCCCTATGATTGTAAGTACTGAGATTGTTCTGCAGGGTACCACCAGATGAGTCCACACAGGGAAACTATGCCTTCAGCAACTCAAACACATGAACAGTAAAGTATTTTGCTGACAATTGAGTATGGTTATACCAATGATCTGTTGGATTTTGTGGTATTCTTAATGGTGTTTTGAGCCAGGGTTTCCAGGGTATCTCCAGCATCACCAAGATGCCCTTGTGGTAAGTCACCCACTCACAAACCATTGGTGCAGTTCATAAGTGTGCCATATGTGGGAGTCATAATAACTGTCTGGGAAGTCTACACACTTACGGTAAATGATTCCCTACATATTACAGACCACCTGGTAATTGATGGAGTATACATTTTGCAGCTCATATACCTTATTCCCAGTTCATCAGATGAGGCCTGTCTTTTAATGTGTGTGCACACATCTCCCTTGAACACAATAGTCATGTTTGAGCAAGGTTAGTGTAGCATCCATGGGGATGGAATGGAAAGTGGTGGGAATACAGGATGACATCCCAAGCAGCAGTTGTGATGGAGGTTCAGATTTTTGGAGGGGAGTGCTTTAGGTTTAAGGAGTGGGAGGGCAACATAGAGTTTGGGAGTTGTGGATTTAGATTTAGGGAGCAGGGAGGGAATTTTAGGTGCAGGTAGAGGAAATGGAATTTTAGAGTTAGTGAGCAATCAAGGACTTTAGGTGCATGGAGCAGCAAGGGAGTTTAGAGTTAGCAGGATTTGAGTTATAGGATTAATGAGTGATTGGGGACTTTAGGTTTTGGGAGCAATTCAGGACTTCAGAGTAAAGATGAGGAGTGATATGGTTAGAGTTGGGGACTGCATGGGAGTATTAGGGTTAATGTTTCTGTTTTTGGTAGACCTATACAGTTCAGTAGTTTTGTGAGGTGGGAAGGCTAGGTAATTCATTAGGACTGGTGGTAGTGGGAGTTAGGACACATGCCACTTAAAATAAGTGGTAATGAGCAAGTAGCATCTGGATAAGCAATAGCTATATCATACATCACAAAAAGTTAGACTAATTTTTCCATGATAACAAAGCATTAGACTAATGGGAAATATTTATACATGATAATCTATAAATTGATATAACAAATAATATCAGAGTATATTAATATGTGGTAATTTTACTTGTCACAAAATATAAGAAACAGAACAATTACAGCACAACTCTTTAATCAGATGAGGTGCTTTAAAGGCAAAACCATTAGGTGCCAGAGTCACGGCCTTGAGAAGCACTACCATGGATTATTCTAAGAATGGTAGTAGGTAATACTGAAAAAGGGACCTAGTGATAACTAATAACACTACAGTCTGGCATTGCTACTTAGGGATACTTGAAACATTGTATTAAATAATGTGAATAATTTGCATCAGTTCCTTGAATGTCTCACTCACATTTCAGAGAACTACAAGTTTCACCTTACCCTTTTATTTTTCTCCCAACCTATATTTCAGTTTAAATTTTGTTCCTTTGTATCCACATGCAATTAAAATTGTTATTTAAACAGCAAAACAATATATATAAAGGACCTGTGTAAGCCTAACCAACAAGGTTCCCTGGCTTACACCACCCATGAAAGTCAATTTCCTGTGCCCCTGTCGTGCAGTGCCGCAGAAGTGATCCCCGGGGTGTATTTCCTATTTCCCATCCACTCATCAAGACTTTTCTTGAAGAGTGCTAATGAGGAACTTTGTTTGACATAGATAGGTAGCTTGTTCCAGAGTATGGGATGTTTCTGGGACAGGAATCTATCCCTCCAGCATGTCCTGTTTATCGTGGAGACAAGGTTCAGGTCCCTAGAGCATGTAGCTCAGAGGGATTGGGATTTCATAAGGTGTAGCATGTCCAACAGCTCTGGGTTTAACATAACTTTATATGTTAGGCAGAGATCTCCTCGGAGTAGGCGATATGCTATGGAATAAAGCTGGAGTTCTTTGAGATGGTCAGTGTAGGGCATCTGTTTGAGGTCAGTAATCCTCTTTGTGAGGTACTTCTGTGGCCTTTCCAGCTGCTGCAGATATCTTGTGACGTACATTCCAAAATGGGCGTTGTACTCTATAATGGGTCTAATGAGTGCCGAGTAGAGGGGAACAATGACCTCTTTTTTCCTGGATGAGAACCATTTTGTGATGAGGTGTGCCATGTAGAAGGATTTTCTGACTACTGTGGCAATGTGATTATCAAAGAAGAGACTACTGTCCACCTGGGTCCCGAGGTCTTTTATCACACATTCGGCATTAAGTAGACTGCCGTTTATGTGGTAGTTCATGGATACAGAGTTTTTACCAAAGGGGATGACAATGCACTTTTTGACATTGAGCTTGAGGCCATGGCTCTGACACCAGGCATCTGTCTCAGTGAGGCCTTTCTGTAGGATGTCCACATCATTTGGGGACTCGACTATGGCTCCTAGTTTGCAGTCATCTGCGAACTTTGTTAGCCTGAGGCCTTCTGTGTTAGCCTGTACTTCAGAGAAGTAGATACCAAACAGGAGAGGTCCCAGGACTGAACACTGTGGTACTCCACTTGTCACTGATTTTAAGTCAGATTTGGAGTCTGCAACTTTTACAGTGTGGGTGCTGTCAGCTAGTTGGCAACCCATCTTATGATGTAGGGATTTATACCTAGTTTAGTGAGTTTAGCTATAATTCCAGAATGGGGGATGGTATCGAAAGCTTTGGCGAGGTCAAGATAGTCTGAGTGAACCACCTTACCCTCATCTATGGCTTTGGTGACTGCCTCAAAGAAATCGATCAGGTTCAGAAGGCATGATCTGCCTTTCACAAACCCGAACTGGGTGGGGTCCAGAGTTTGGAGGTTACCAATGTCTTTGTTTATGAGTTTCATGATGATACATTCTATGGTCTTGCAGACCAGGCTTGTCAGGCTAATAGGGTGATAGTTCCCATGATCAGTGGTGGCTCCCCTTTTGTGGAGTGAGATAACTGTTGCAGTGCACCATTCAGTGAGCAGAAAGCCTGACATGAGACTATGATTGAACATGGTGCTTAGGTGGGGAACCAGTTCAGTCTGAAGTTCATGTAAAACGCAGCCTGGGATGTTGTCTGGTCCCATGGATGCTGTGTTTTTGGTTTTAGAGAGTGCAGCTTTTACCTGCATAGATGTGATTACAGGGACTCTGCATTCTTCCTGTACAGATATGGGCCCATTAGAGGGTGAGAGGGGGGTAAAGTTAGCACTGAACCTATCTGCCAGCATGTTGGCAATATCAGGTGGTTCTGTAATTTTTGTGCCATTGTGCTGTAACTCAGAGCAGATCTGTGTGTTGCCATTGAGATTCTTGACATAACTATAGAATGCTTTGGGGTTGCCCTTAGAATCAGTGGCAATTTCTATTTGTATCTAGCTTTGGAGGATCTTCTAAGGGATCTCAGCTTCTTACTGAGGCTGACCAGGCAGCTCCTTCACTCATGGGATTTTACTCTCTTTTGCAACAGGTTCTTCCTTCTGTTGTAGAGTTTGTTTATGACAGGGGACCACCAGATTGGCTTCCTTTTTTTGGTGGATAGTGTCTTGGTTCTGTTTGGGATAGCACAATCCATGCACTCATGTAAGTGCTTATAGAGTGCATTTGTGTAGGATTCAGCAGTTGTAACTGTATTGTCCATCTTCATGGGTGTCATGAAGTTTGCCACTTCTATCTTAAGAAGCATGAAGCTGGCTTTGGAGAACTTTTTTACCATGGTTTCCTTAATGGTGGGTGGGGGTGGGATGCGGATATCTAGGATGATTAGCTAATGGTTGGATCTAACCAATGAGGAGTTTATTTCAGGTGTGGAACTCCGGTCACTCATGTTGCTAATGACTAGGTCGAGGATATTGTTGCCCCTGGTGGGGGTCTGATAAGTTGATCCAGGGCATTGGAAATTATGAATTCCAGAAAGCGTTGAGCAAAGGAGTTGGTATATGAATAGTTTTCCCAGTTAATGGTGGGGTAGTTGAAATCGCTCATTATTAGGGTGTTTGTTTGAACCCTGATATTTTCCAGTATATCAAGAAAAGAGTAGGAATCTTGGGGCATGGTGGGGGATCTGTAACAAGCTACAATTTGGATTGCAGTTTTGCCCAGAGTTAGTTGCACTTCGATAAGCTCAGATGCATTATGCTGCGCAACTAGCCTGCAGGTGTGGATATCCTTAATGAATATGGACACACCTCCGCCTTTGGTGTACTGGTCCAGATTAGATGGCCGAAAAGTGTGGTATGAGTTATAGCCTGGTAATGCAGGAGTGTTCTCTAGAGCCTTGAACCAGGTCTCAGTCACTGTACAGATATTGATGTTCTCCATTTTAAGGAGTGCCTCAAGTGAGTGCATTTTGACATTTAGACTTCTAGCATTGAGTAGCATTACCCTCAGTTTTTGCTTGCCTGTTTCTGTTACAGTGGTGAATTTGTCATTTGAACCTTGCCTAAAAAAGGCACTATAGGGGCAGCAAGAGCCTTAGCCAGTATCCGGAATCCCAGGGGTGACAGGTGCAGGCCATCTCTGGCAAAGCATCGTGGTCTGTTGACCATGTCGTCCCAGCCAGACAGATACTGGATCCCCTTAGAATAACACCAGATGCTTAGCCAATTGTTGAAGTCAATCATTTTGTCCTTGTATTCTGGGCAATGACATGATGCTACTCAGGGCTAGGGTCATACCTGCCTGGGCTATAAGATCAGCGAGTTCTTCCATTTCTCTTTTCATGTAGTCCAGGGAGTTATGTCTCAGGTCATTCACACCAACATGGACAATGACAGAGTCATATTTGTACTTGTTGTGGAGTGCCCTGAGTGCCTGGGTTATGTGGCGGATCCTGGTACCTGACAGGCAGCTGACAGTAACCTTCTCCTTGTTTATCCTGGTGAGTGGGACATCAGTATGCCTGACAATAGAGTCACCTGTGACTAGTGTGTTGGGTATGGTTGTTTGCCTTATGGGCTGTGGTTTATTGGCATACTGAGTCTGCGGGCTATGTGTCATTTGGATTGTGTTGGGGTGGAGGTTGCTTGTGTTTCTGCTTTAGCGGTCTCTGTTGCTTGAGCAGATTATTACCGAGAGCTTCTATGAATGTTTTTGTGTTCTATGTGTGGATTTTGGTGGTGTAGGTTCAGTGGGACTATGTGATGAGTGTGGTGTGTTGCAAGTGTTTACCTTCTCCTCTTGACTGTCAAGTTCAGTCTTGGTCAGATAGACTTTTACCTCCAGTTTGGCTAGATAAGTGCATCTCTCACAGGTTATGGTGTTGGGTGGTAGGAGGAAAGGGTTGTCTGTGTACATGAGGCAATTGATACATTGCCTCAAGATGCCCAGATTCATCAGATAGACAGGAGATAACACTGTGTACTTTTGCTGAGGGGAAAAGTAACTGGAAGTCATAGGTTGGAATTATTGTTAATTGATACATATAAAAACATGTCATGCCTTCAAAAATGTACATAAGCTACCATTATTATACAGAAGCTGAAAAAGTGGATGAATTATGAAGTTTTCCCATACTGGTATGACAATTCCTTCATACCAAAAATGAACAGATTTAAACTTCATAATAGAAAAACATTGAAACATCATTTGGATAATGCACCATTATACCCTACAGCTATATGCTTAGCATGAGAGGAAGGTAGATTTAAACTTCTTTTTTTTCCACCAAATTTTACGCCTGCACTGCAGTCAGTGGATAAAGGAGTTGTAGTTGAATCTAGGAGTCGCCGTTTCCTTGAAACAACTTTGCAGGAAATAATTGGTACAGCAATTACTGTTGGATGGTATTGAAAATGAATTTGACATAATGCAATTTGTAAAAGAACTGAATGTAAAAGTTTATTTGCATATGATTGTTGATGTTTGGAATTTATTTAAAAGCTAAACCCTAAAAATGCATGGAACAATATTATAAATAAATGACAGAAACATGGAGAAAAAAAGGAGGATGACAGCATCCTTAAAAGCATCGCTAAGGATGTTATACATGTTACTAGCTGCTCTGATTGTGGTGTTGAGATTACACAAATGGATATGAACTGATGTTAATGCACTAGGGTATCAGATCATAACAGATGATAACATTGCGGAATTGTTACAAGACAAGGAACATAAGTAATCAGAAGCTTATGATGATCAACAAGTTAATGCCAATGTGGGAGCAACAGACGCTGAAGCCTTTGAATTTTTAAATATGTTGATGGTTTGGATGGAAAAGAAGGAAGAAAGCAATATGGCCCAGTTACTTTGTCTAAGGAGACTACGTGATCTTGCAGTACATTAATAAAACGTCAGCACTGAAGCAATTTGTCAAATAAAACATGTGTCCAGGAAAGTACTAAAAGGCTAAATTATTTTTTATAACACCAACACTCAACATCCAACACAGAAAATGTGAGCTCTTTTCAAAACAGAATGCTCAATCAGAAGGATTTTCCAATTTCCAGATTGCTTTCTGAAGAGGTTAGTGTGGTTAATCAATGTCCTACAGTACTGGCTGCTGTAGGAATTAATTTAGATTTTTCTTCCACTGAAACTTAATTCTATGGAGATGCTGCCTAGGAAGTAAAGCATTGATTATTGCAAGTATTTTCTGAGTGAACATTTTCACAATGAAAACTGCCGTGACGTCTTGCGCCAACATTGTTGTCATGGTAATTGGTTTGAAAACTATGCCACATCATAATCTATCTAGGTGTTTAATGTTTGGTGGTTTGTAAAAGTAAAACAAAAATAATTCCACATATTAGTTCTTTAATTTATTTGAAAATTGAGAACAAGGATTAGGAATGTTCAACATCATTATACCTCATAAACTGTAGCTTCTGTTTTATGTGAAATATATATTTAATTGCAATTTCTTATTCCATGCTGTTTAAACAAATGGCCCAATGTACTTTTCACACACTATGTATAAATAAATGTACGTTTTCAACACTGACTTTTACGAATTGTGCATCTGTATGGAATGCATTTATTTTTCTTTCGTACTTTATTATCATGTAGACCTAATATTCTGGAAAGAAGCTAAAGACCATTCAGTAACATATGATCAAAACATGCAACCTGCTGGTACTCTGTCACTAATTATATAATTCATATATGTATGTTAGTTGAATGCTTATATGACAGTTTGAAAATTAAGGGCATTGGCAGCGAGATAGTCTAAATGCGCCAAGGGTATCAACATCAGTATGTACACCATCATGATTTGTGTTTTTATATACCACACCAATCTAAGAATAAACAGAATATTCAAGAGTTTTAAGTGCTTCAGTATCTATAGCAGATTCCGATTAAGATTTGATATCTCTTTTCTCAAAGTCTTTTGTAAATATCTGAAATCAGAGAAAGGCTATTCTAAAAAGGCACTTAGAGAGAGAATTTATGAACATATGAATGACATTAAGGTGAAAAAAGAGACAAGTGCCCTCTACAAACACACTATACTTTGTGAAGGTTTTACAGATTTTAAGTTTGGTATTTTAGATTTGATAAAAACAGACATTAGATGAGGGGACACCAAAAACCTTTTAATACAAAGGGAGATTAAGTGGCAGTTGAGACTGAGGTCTAACTATTTTCCAGGTCTCAACGAATATATTAACATAAAAGCAATTTTAATTGACAAAGCTGCATCAGTTTGACCCTTATTAAATTATTAATACATCAGTTTATCGGGTCAATGAGAATTATTTTTAGAAATTTTGTACATTTTTATTAAATAAATATTTATATTCAATATTTATCAAATTAATTTATCTATTTCTTAACATGTATTTATAGTAGTTAATTCATTTTGGTTTTTATACTGACATAAATGGTTTTAAAATGTACTATTTTATAGGTATACATTGTCCCGAAATTAATAACATTATTTAACCTGTTGGTTATTAATACAACTATAATAACAAACATTTTTTACACTTGGAGTTAAAACAAGTTTATTTACCCAGATTCTGTTTAACTTTTAATTTTTTTAAATATAATATTATTTATCAAACTGTTTGTAACATACATTCAAACTTTTTTCAGCACAGCTGCGCTTTATATGGTAGTTCAAAGAATGTACAAAACATGAAGGGTTAATCAAGCCTGAGAACCCACTTTCTTAAAAAATTCTTAAAAAATGTTTTAACTTGATTGGTTCAATTAATTAATTATTGAATAATTGTTTATGGTAAGGAATTGTATAAAAACCTGAGGCACCTTTGATTTATTATTCTGAAGAAGTCTGCTTTGTGCAGACGAAAGCGCTCATGTTGTTAGATTTTACGAATTATTTGGAATTAAAGACTTGTTTCTTGTTTGCCAGCACGGAACTTTGGTTTTATTACAGTTTGGTTCCCTACTTTATTCGTGATTTGATATTCTAAAAAGAAGGTTCATATGGTTCTTGTAATACACAAATCAGAAATTACTAACAAACAAGACTACACTTAACATATTTATGGCTCTCATATACTTTCTTTTCTTTTGATAAGTAGGTTTTTACTGTGTCCAAAGAATGAGTTAAATTAGATGTTATAAAACTTCACAAACTAAGCATGTTGAAGTCTGGGCATAAAGTGAATTTTGCTTGATCTCCTCATACTTTTGTTTAGGTGCTGACATAAATAGAATATTTATTTATAGCAAATGTCTAAATTATACTTATTTGTTGTATTTGCTGTTTTTCCAGGCTATATGTTCAACAGAGGCAATTTTTTTCCCAGCTGCCACTGATGTTTGTGGTTGCATTCATTTGACTTATTATCCCATGCAGCTTTCAGCAATGTTTTGTACTTTGGCACATTTATCAGTTACTTTATGGAAAATACTGTAAACATTTGCGCTCAAGCAAAAGTTTTGCTTGTTAATAAACTGTAATAATAAAATCACAAAGATCCCATTCACTTAGGTGTGTATATTTTATACATCTTTGCTTTTCAGAATGAAGAGGCATGGGATATGTAAGTGGAATCTGCAAATGCACTGTCCCATACAAAGGTATTGCAGGAAAGAACATGAGTAACTTTCACCATGAAGTAACAGCTAAAGACAAGTGGTAAGCATGAAATTCTGCAAAAATTCTCCCACTGTTCGAGTCACTTCGACTCCCACTGTTCCACTTTAAAAACCGCCATGACCAAATGGCATGCAAGAAAAACATGCAGATAAAACACATACACAAACATTTATCATCATCATATAAAAGAGTTAACAAAATACAAATGTTTCTTTCTAATTCAGGAGAAAATACAATGAGATGCATAACTTGAAATATGATCTAAACAAGCTCCATTACATGACAGAATGGGCAGTGCCAGGTAATACTGGACCACACACTGGTATACGGAGACTTGATGCCATAGCATGAGAGACTCAATAACTTTAAAGGCTCAGCTTTGTCATATTCTGCCTAACATATAGGATACTATGATGATTTGTAAATGTTACTCATTGGTTCAATGTATTATTTGATCATTTTGATATAACATAGTTCCTCTAATAAAGTGTAAAAAACTACAATGGAATGATACATTTACATTTATCTTTGTTTTGCTTACATTATTTTTTTCACAATTGTAAATCCTACACAGAGAAGGAGGTTGTGAAGTTTATCTGCAATACTCTTTTAACTTTTCTAAAATGAACTGCATGTCATGAGATTCACTGTGTGTGTGTGTGTGTGTGTGTGTGTGTGTGTGTGTGTGTGTGTGTGTGTGTGTGTGTGTGTGTGTGTGTATGCGCACGCACACGCATGTGTGTTTGTGTGTGTGTGTTTGTGTTTGTGTATGTATCTATTCACTGTGTATGCTTGTGTGTATTAATTATCTGCATATGTGTGTGTGTGTGTGTGTGTGTGTGTGTGTGCGTGTGTGTGTGTGTGTGTGTGTGTGTGTGTGTGTGTGTGTGTGTGTGTGTGTGTGTGTGTGTGTGTGTGTGTGTGTGTGTGTGTTTATGGATAATTCATTGTATGTGTGTGTGTGTGTGTGTGTGTGTGTATGTGCACGCACGTGCATGTGTGTTTGTGTGGGTGTGTGTTTATGTTTGTGTATGTATCTATTCACTGTGTATGCTTGTGTGTATTAATTCTCTGCATATGTGTGTGTATTGTGTGTGTGTGTGTGTGTGCGTGTGTGCGTGTGTGTGTCTGTGTTTATGGATAATTCTTTGTGTGTGTGTGTGTGTGTGTGTGTGTGTGTGTGTGTGTGTGTGTGTGTGTGTGTGTGTGTGTGTGTGTGCATCTATTTACTGTGTATGTTTGTGTGTTTTTTTTCTGCGTGTGTGTGCGTGTGTGTGTGTGTGTGTGTGTGTGTGTGTGTGTGTGTGTGTGTGTGTGTGTCTGTGTTTAGCTATATTTCTAAGTTCTGTATGTTCTTCTTTGCACTTTGAGAGTCAAGAACATTACTAGTGTTGTGATATTAAATTACATCAGTACTGGCTCTTATACCATCCCAGAATGATGTTCTTAATTTTCTGACAGCACTTATTACTTGGTCCTTTCAGGTAGGGTTAATAGGATCAGGCAAATAATGGAAGCATATAAGGAGCCCCAGACACAGGCAAACGTGATAAGATGAAATGTACTCAACATTATATGGAATGCTGTCACAGGAACTGCAGAGTTTGTCAGACAATGAGTTGAGCATATGTGTGTGTTCTTGCTCAGATCAGTGAGAACTGGAGCAATAGTTTATGCCTAGCTATATAGGACAAAAAGATAAACCCCTTACTATCTCCAAGCCCTCTAAAATACTGGGACAGAGCCTGTACTCTTACTCTGTTGCAAATATTTGGAAGTCACTCCCCCTATCTACCAGAACAATTCCCAGGCTAGTCACCTTCAAACCATCTTTAAAATAACATCTAAATAGTTCATGGCTGCACTCATGCTCTGCTCCTGGCTAATGTCACCCTTGCTTTTTCCTTTCTGCTTTTCAGTCTGCTGTCGGATCTTCTGCAAGCTGGCATTCTCACCTCATCTTATGTAATGCTAACAAACAGGGCTCAATAGAACAGATCTGTCTCTGCTATCTTCACTTCCTATACTCACTCCTTACTCTTTCCACAATACTTTTCTGTATTCTGTAATAATATGGAAGCTGCTGATTATCACCAGTAACAACAACAAAAAATATTATACTGTATATACTTAGATACTTGCTGTTGTAATTAAATTGCTGAGTTGTTTGTTTTTACACATGATTATGGAACACCTTTTCTCTGAATTATGCTAAGAAGACATTATATTTGTAATATGTCATATATTATGTCTGCAAGTGGAACTTTTCTCCTCGGGCCTCCACTGAAAATGGGGTCTTCTTAACCCAGTCATACTATCCCGGTAAACAAATGTCAAATGAATAAATATACCGAATTTTTTATAACTGTATACTAAAGATAAACTGAACTTCTGCTGTAGACTTTATTGAAAATCAGTGCCTGCTTTGAACTCCTACAGCTTCTGACAGTGAATAGAAAGCTGCATCATTATAATGTGAGTACAAGAGTACACAGACACATCTCAGATGTATGTGGACAGCCTTGACGAAGCTGCAGTAACAGCATTTATCACTTATAGCAACAACAAATTTAGTTGCCTTGTCTATTTTTGGAGAAAAATCATGGCATAAAGTTTATTTTCAGAAGGTGCGTGGATTTGATCTTATAAAAGCAGAATATTTTTTCCTGGGTGAGTTCTCCTTTTCAATTAATATACTGTTAGAATGGACTGTGTGCAGTCAACAGCCTTGTTTATTAAAGTCCGTAGTCTGTGTCTGATTTCTTAATCTGTGTTGGATGTTATTTTTCCATTCTTCATCTGTGGTGGATTTAGATTTTCCATGGCTATGATCTACCGTTCGCCAGTTTCTAAATATATCAGCCACCATTACAAGGAGAATGATGGTTATATATCATTTATTGAGGGCTGAAGAGTTTGTAACAGATTTTCTACATTAGTTGCATAAAGGAATATGTAAACAAACATACACACAAACACACACACACACACACACACACACACACACACACACACACACACACACACACACACTCACACACACACACGTGCACACCTAGACTCATTGCTGTATCAGAACTTCTAGCCATTGTACCAGTTTATCCCAGTACATGAATGAAACAGCCATATGCCAGGCAATTGATTTTGGCTCTACAGACTAACCTAAAGTCAAATGATTCAATTAATGAACCAGTGACAGTGTACCTTCCAAGTTATATAATGTACCCTTGACTATAGTCTCCTTGTATGTAAAATTTGGTCACTATAAGAATATGAACCATGTAGTTCCTAGGTTAGCACTAGGCATTCTATTGAAACAACCATATATATACCCTAACAATGCACCTTAGAAACTGTCAGTAGAAGGTAAATCTTTCCCCTTTATAATGACCATACTGCTAATACTTTTGGAAAAATTATGTGAACCTATTCTGTTCTTAAGAAATAATTTCAAAGGGTCTGAGGTGTAACAGTGCTTAACATGAAGGGAAGTTTGTTCCATAAGAAGGGAATCAATTAGGTAATACACCTGTGCCTCCAATAAATCCTACTTTTGCTGCAATGCAAGTTGAGAGTTTTGGTGTGAGTGTTCCTAATGTTAACTTTGTTTCAGCCATGGAGAGTTCTAGTAAAACAAGAGTAGTTCATAGCCCATAATCCAACACAAAGATTTCCACATAGGAGTCTGCAGAAGATAGCAAACAGATAAATCAGAAAATTCTTAATGTACCGAGATAGCTAAGGGAGTCTAGCTATTTGATTCTCAGCTTAGGAAACCCTAAAGTTTTTCAAGATGTGGTACATGTTCCTGAAGACTCATATAAATAAGTACAGGCTCTAATAATGGAGGCATACAAGGAGAATAAGACCTTTGTGATTCTTGAGAATATATCATTGATAATGTATAGTGTAAAGAAAACAAAGTAACAAATGTATGATGATCAAAGGATATGCAATTGTTGATGAAAATGACCAGCTCTCTACTGATTGCATTGACCCTTAGTGGGTCTCCATTTATATAATAATCAGTAGGAAAGATTTCTTCCTCCAAATCATATTACTGGTACATCAGCAATGTAACCTCTAGCTTACATTATACACCCTTGACTGTAGCCTCCTTGTCATCATACTGACTTTGAATAATAGGAAGCCCATGTTCTTTTTTTTCCCACTAAGTCTAACACTATGATCAGAACATGAGAAGCTGTCTGTATCTAGCCCTTCTTGTTGGATATGAACATGTGGGGAAAACAATAATGGCACCAAGTTTGTAATTATGCACAGACTTAATAACAAATTTATGCATTGTCTTTACACCAGAGAAATAGGTGCCAATGAGAAAGGATTCTAGCACAAATCTCTGAGGAGCTCTGGTAGTGACTAATTAGTTGAAACAGCACCACCAAATCTCACCCTGCATGCACAATCAAAGAGACAATTTCCATTCCCAGTGACTTAATACTTAAGTTGAAAAATTTACCAGCAAAGTCTATGCACAGAACCATATCAAGTGCCTTCGGAAGGCTGAGATAAGCAGCATAGATAGGTGGACCCTGTCATAGATATCAGTCACACCCTCATAAAAGCCAGCCAAATATAGAAGCGAGATCTACTCTAAACAAAGCCTACTGACTTGTAATCATAAGAACTTCAAGTTCAATGCTACTGAGTCCTGTGACCATTATGCCTTACCAGGTCCTGCTCTGGACTGTATTAGACTGTACTAGACACTACTTTTCTTCTCAAGGAGGGCTATGCCAATCATGCTTACTCTGGATTTATAAATACCTGTCCAATTATCCAGGTACAATTTGGAGAAGACAGTATATCACACTGTTTTATCTGCAGATGGAGTCTATTCCTGCCGTAATGGAGATGCTGATTAGTGGATCTGACTCTCCACTTTGGTTTTTTTTTATCTGATGAAGCAAATTTAGTTCTCTTGTTCTGCTATTTGTGGTGCTGTTTGATTTAGAATGGGTGAAGCAAAGCTCAGCTACTGGATCCTTAACTGATCAGAGGACAAGACATAGTTATCCTACGAGGACACTATAAGACACAGAAATGAGAAACAGTGCTTCTATTATTTTCTGGTAAATTAGGGATTTTAAATGACGATATTTGTTAGGAACCTCTGGGGTCTTTCCAACTATTTGATATATTTGGTGATATATATATATATATATATATATATATACAAAAGGAGTATTGTATGTTATAATTGATCTATTTAGTGCTGAGTACAAAGGGATGCAAACTTATTTTTATCTGGATGATAATCCATCTGTTATTAGCTACACTGGGTAGAAGGATTTCCTGAGAACTGTTAACTCATGATGGTCAAAGGGGAGGGAATTATCAACCTAGCTTCCCAGGCCCTTAACTACAATTTCATTTTGAATTGGAGTTTTGTCAATGCTATACATTGAAGGGATGGTTTGCCTGACAAATGTGATGATGGTGCATTTTAGCTTCCAATTAATGCCCAATTTCAATACACCCGGCACTTATAAGTGTGCATTACTGCTGGGAATCTTCTGCATTAGCGATGTATTTGACAATAACTTCCAGTTTGTAGTGATCCACAACTTTGGATAACCATACATTTTAGTTTTCAGTCTGCATTTCAAGGAAGTTAATATTGCACAAATGCAGTCTCAGCACAGAGCCCTATGGGACACCACTGGTCATCTTCACATTCACTGATGTTACCCTTGTTACCCACAACTTGCATTTGTTATCATTCAGCCAGGTGGTAAAAAAGTATCACATAAGCCTCTGTTTGAAATGCATTTAGTATATTGACTATACCAGCATGGAAGATGATGTCCAATGCATTGGCCTAATCAATGTAAGCTGTGTGCTCAGTGTGACCACTGCCAATAAGCTTATGTTACCTTTTACAAAAGTAAATTGCTGCAGATGCTGTCTGATGAGATTTTAATGTATGCTATAATATGCTCCATGGTTTTACAAGTGACACTCTTTAGGCTGAAAGACCTATAGTTTTTGGGGTTGGCAGTAGGGCAACCTTTAAGGAGTGGCAACAACAAAACTGAGCACCATAATTCCAGGACTGAGACTATAACCAGGCTCAGTTTAAATAGTTTATGTAGAGGCTCTATTGGGGCATATTTGGTGCCATTTATCAAACAGCAGGGTATGCGGCTATGATTTTGTTCTATAGAGAATGTGTCTTGGCAACACTTTCTATACATGTTCTTCAGTGATGATAGAGAAGACTGAAAGCTATCAGGATAATAGAGCCTTGACCAGCCCTCATTTGTTTGAAATATGCACTAAATTTATTTGCAAGGATATTAGCAATGTCCACTGGCTCTGACTAGGTTTTTTCATTTTGTACAGGTTCTGTACATTGCTCATTGTTTCTTGGTTTTCTAACAAACATAGAGAGGGATGTGTAGTTATTTTTGGCTTCAGATGTCAACTTTATTTCAAAAGCTTTCATTAGTATATCTAATAGTCTGTTTATATTTTTAGTCAAATTCCCATTTTTTTACTTTGTGGTTCATTGATCTGCTGTACATTCTAAGAGTTTTTTTCCTTTTGTTGTAGATTGTATTTATGTTGGTGAACCACCAGCATGATTTGATTTTAAATTTACCATTATATGTGGATCTTAACGGAACAATGGAACTGCTAGGTTCATACATTTATTTATGTGTAAACCTGTCTGCTGGAGCAATAGCTGAGGTGATATTGTTATAAATGAATATTGAGGCTTCATCAGAGAACTTGAGGGTATTTGTACATTTGCATTTGAAGTCATTGAATTTTGATTAATTAGCAGGTTTAGATTGCTTGAGATAAAGGATTGTCAGCTTAAGGTCTGTCTTAATTAATGAAGGAGTTACTAGGGAAAGTGTATGAAGTCACTATACTTGTAAATATGAAGTCAAAAATATTTTGTCACTTAATGCTTTGCCTCATGGTGACTTTGAAGGTGAGATATTATGTACTGTGTTATTTGATTTTAATGACACTTAATCCTTACAAGTCTATGTGGCAAAGTTAAGGATTTGATTACAGTGTCAGTATATATTGCATTTTGCGTCAACGTATGTTAATACAATGTCAAGAGTCTGCGTCTTTGCGTGTGTGTGTGTGTGTGTGTGTGTGTGTTTGTGCGTGCGTGCGTGTGTGTGGTGTAGTATGGTGTGTGTGTGTGTGTGTGTGTGTGTGTGTGTGTGTGTGTGTGCGTGTGTGCGTGTGTGTGTGTGTGTGTGTGTGTGTGTGTGTGTGTGTGTGTGTGTGTGTGTGTGTGTGTGTGTATATGAATGTGGTCTCCATATCTCTTAAATAATTCACCTATTTGGGTCAGATTTTTGTGAATTACCATTTTTCCTGTTAATTAGACCAAGATCAACTCACTAATTTTACAGATAACACTAGTGAGGCTAATGGATCAGTAATTAGTAGGTCAGTTACAACACCATATTCAAGTGCAGCCACCATAGCTGCTGGTCTCTTGAGTTCAGGCAATTATGATGTGATGAGGATGATCTTGGGATTCCTAAAGAAGATTACAGCAATAACACATATTGTGGCTAAGAGCAAGGCAGCCTTGTTTACTGCCTGGGCCCATGGAAATATTATTTTATGTTTAGTATTGGTTTCCAAGATTGTGGCCATAGTAATAATGGGAAGAGTAGAATTAAAAGATTCAAAGATTCAAGGGAAGGGATATTGTGGTGTGAGATAGGGGAACATTTTTAGCTAAACTTTCTATTGATTCCATAACAGAATAGATGAGGGTGTTCAGTTCAGGCTCAGTGAAATTTTTGAAATCACCTGTAATATTCTTGATATAGTTGATAAAAAGCATTGTGATTGTGCTTCAAAGAGTGAACTACTTCAGTTGAAAATCAGGTGTGCTCTTCATAATGATGATGTGCTTAAGACCACTGCGGACCTGCTTATACCCCTCTTTCTGACTGGTGGCAGAAACTTTTTTATATAATCCACGTATGTCTCAACTCCTATTAAACTGTTTGTTTACTTGATAGCTCTACCATACTGGCTTACTTTTGATGCTCCAGCATGCTTATATCTAACAAGTATTAACTTATCTATACAGTGATTGAGATGGCTGTAAAAAATCATGGGCAACTGTGGTGGCTTCAGAGTTCCAGTCAGCAGTGGAAGAAGAACTTTTGGAATATGTGGCTGGCTTCACAGGAGCCCCTAAATGTAGTTGAATTTTTGGGAAATATGGTATAAAATTTGAGGGAAAAGATGACAATTCAGGCCTCAGATTTGATTAAGAAGGGATAATGTTATTATTCATAAGGACAAGGTTACTTTTATTTTTACTGTTCTATAACTTAACAATTTGATGTAGAAAGTCAGTATTAATGACATCTTGGAAAGGCTAGGTATGTATCTTGCTAGTTAAGCAATAGCCCCATCTAAGAAATGGAAAACTGCAACTGCCTAGAATTAAGATGCCAGGATTAATGATATGGAATTTAATTTGTCAACATACCTTGTATGGTTCTCAGATGATATCGAAGAGGCCTGTAGTTGTCAATGTTATGGAAATTGACTTTATCAACTATTAACAAAATGCTAGGGAACTTGATCTCAAACTCATGAAGGATTTTGCACAGGTTAATATTACGGTGGAGAAAAACAGATTCTTTCCCATAACCCCAAATTGTCTGAAAGAGTGATATGTCCTGTATCATATTATAAAAAGAATGTTATTGGAATACCGAAACTGGGTTTTTGCAACAGCATTTATATCAATGAGCTTAAAGTCTCCAAATCAGGCAATGCCGTTTTTAGATATCTAGTGTTCAACAAAGCTGCTTTTATTTAATTTTCTAGGCTGAAATATCTAGAATATGAATGTAGCTTACAAAAGGCACTATAGGGGCTAGAACATGACTTACCCCAGTACAGAGAAGCCATCAAGAGATAGATGATGGCTATTCATGACAGAGCAGGCTGAACTATCTACCATCATCTTCCATGCTGGCACACACTGGATCCTCCTGCATTCATGCCAGTTAATAAGCCACTTAGTAAAACCAGTTATTTGATTATTTAAACTATGGAATCCTTCTCACAAAAAGCAAGATATTGATCAACAAAAGTGTCTTATCTGATTTGAACATATGCATGTAGAACTCAGCTATTGTTCACAGGATCTCCCCAAAGTAGAAAGTGCAAAGTCATTAACGAGTTCATAGGTAATTACTAGGCTATTGATCCATGGGGATCTTTAGAAGGCTATCCCTAAATTCCCCTGAAATTGTTTGCCCTTGAAATTTAAGCATGAATAACCCAGAGCAGGCAGGACATTTATCTGTTAACACTATCCATAAGGAATATGGTGGTAAACCAGGGATTCCCATCCATTTGACAGGATCACATTTGAGTAGATTAAGGGAAGCATTTTGTTTCATATGGGGAAAAAAATGATTCCAAAGAAGTGCTATTCATTATGATACATATCTGTCCCTCCAGCATGCCCTGTTTATGTTGTAGAAGAGCTTTGACAAGGGGCTGACAATGCAGAGGTTCTTTGTAGTTGTTGAAGATGGGGGCAATGGGAACAATTTGAATTCCTATGAAACAAATTGGATAATTATGTCTCTATTGAGAAAAGTAATAACAAGAAAGTGGAAAACGACAATGAGCCTGTAACAGAAAAGTTATAAAAAAACTGATAGAGGAGCTAAGGAAGGCAGAAAGAGGGAGCACAGATTATATATAGGAAGAAATATGTTAACAGCTCCTGTGGTTGCAATACAAGAAACATTGTTTGAACAAGACTTACTTGAGGTTGGATAGATGGAGGCAGTCTGAAGCTGTCTTCAGTAGGGCCATCCACAATAAAAGTTTGAGATGTACATATAATGACAGAACCATAAATGTAATATAGGAGTACAGATTGCTAGACTTATAAACAGTAAAATATTGTGCACAGTTTAAGGGATTCCAAGAAGTGATGTATGGACAGAGCATTGGAGGAGATGTCTTCATGTATGCACTGGTTTTGGAGAGGGAAGGAGTGTGGTAATCTTACTTGAGGAGTTTGGACACATTTACAAAACACAGATAGTGTTAAATATTGTAGCAGTTTGTAAATAATGACTCCATAAGCACCAGGACTGGACCAGATAAAGAGAGATTTTTGCATGGGATAATGGTCTTGTCTTCTTCTTTTGGCTTTTTCCCAGTTAGGGGTCACCACAGTGGATAACGTGTCTGCTCATGATTGGCAGTAAAGTTTTACAGTGTCGAGTTGCCAGCCCGGTGCCCAACCTTCCACGGAAGGCACACACATGCACACACTCATACATAGGGCCGATTTAGAGTGTCCAATCCATCTACATCATGTCTTTGGGATGCAGAAGGAAACCCACGCAACCACAGGGAGGACATGCAGACTCCACACAGAAGACACCCCAGCCGAGGATTGAACTGGAAAACCTCTTGCTATGAGGCGGCAACACTAACTGCTGCACCACCATGGTCTGATCATTAGTGTAAATTATGAGTCCACCATGCAGGAGGATTTCACAGTATGTACATAATATTCTGACATGTTTATAAATAAAAGTATTTGTTGAAAAAAAATTAGTGTACTGCAGAACATTTTACTTTATTGGGTCTATTTCATCCCAGTTTTTTTTTTAATGAAGCAAAAAAGTACAAGTGAGTCTTTATGATTACAATGCAAATATTTTTACAGTGTGTTTAATATAAACAGCATTTGAACTTTATAGAAAGTATTGCTGAGTTTAATGCAAGGAAATGTAAAATATCCCTATTGAAGTAATAACCATAAGTCACGTACAAAGCTAGTAGGAGAAAATCTGCAATAACACAAACAGAAATGCTTGACTTTACTGCCATAGCAGATGACCTAAAAAGACACAAAGGGGAAGAGCAGTAGAAAGTGGTATGTGAAGTGTGAATGCCTAGCTAATGATCATTAGTTGTCAGTGAAACATTTACTCTAAAGGAGGGGGGAGGACTTTTGTTATTACTTTACAGTTTACATTTGTATGCTATCACTTAGGCCCCTGATATCGCACTACTCACAAATTTGTCTTCCATATTAATTCTACTTCTTCCATACTTGAGGGCAATAGGCACTCTGTCAAAAACTAATAACCCTGGTATTTACATTACAGTTATTATGATTTATATTACAGTTAATACAGGGAAGTAAATGCTGTGGGAAGAAATAGCCGGGGAATTGTTATGGTTAGGCTTGTATAGGCCCTAGGGCCGATAGCCTAGTACCAACCTATGAACCTATGAACCTATGTTATTATCTCAAGCACAATCAAACCTGCTTAGCAATTCATTCCTATACACAAACTAGTAAATTAATCACTGTGTGATTTTCCTCTTAATATAGTACTATTTCATAAGCAATCTTATGTAGGTATATTGCATAATGAATTTTCCTACACAGAGAAGTGACTTCTCTGCTTCATTATTGCATTCACTGCACTCTGTATTAATTTGCATTTGGCCTAAGTCATAGCTGAAAAGGGATATTTAAGCAAGCTCATATCACAAGCTGTCAAGTAATTGATTGAATGAATATGTAAATAATAGCTCTTGACATAATGTTATGGGTGCTGTATATAGCACTGAAATCACCAGCACCACAAAGAAGTAAACAGAATGATGCAATTCATAGAAATGCCGCAAAACTGTGTGGTGTGGGTTAATAGTCATACGAAGAAAGGAGACACCCTTTGAACAGAGTATACATGCAGTTTACATTAGTGGTAATCAAGGAAGTACTTGTAAGCTACATTAAAATACTAAAAGGAAAGGGCATTGTAAGTAAACAAAAAGGCTTTATGTGAAAATAAGATGTAAATGACTCAGGAGAATAGGAGAAAGAATCTTTTCAGAGCTAGGGTAGTTAGAGATTGCATTGCTTTCTTATAGATGTTATGAAGGTATAACACAAAAACTGGATAATATAGTAAATATTATAATGTCTGGCCTTTAAAGCTACAGAGCATATAACTGGAAATAAGCAGTTATTTCTGCTGGTTCGGTCAGACTATGTTTGTTACAACTGCTGATATTTCTGCACTCTTCTGTACTGTGCATACAGTCCTTCGATGCATGTCATGAACTCCTTTAGAGTAAATGTTTCACTGACAACTAATGATCATTAGCTAGGTGCAAAAGTGGCAGAAAAGGCCTTTTTATCTCTATCTTATCTTTATGCTTCATTTTAGTTCATTTTAAAGAACTTACCCAAGTTCATATTCAAAGTTTTACCTTATAGATACACAGAAAAGTTACTTTCCAACCATTACAGTGGTAAACTATATAAAAGAAAATAAAATGTTACAAGGAGAATTTAATTTCACTCATATTTCATTAGTAAAGCGATATCTGTTATGTGCTTATCTACCGTAGCTGGTTTTCAGAACTTAACAGCCTTGGTTGTTATTATTTACATGATTAATCCACATTCCTAGTCTGCTCTTTCAAACAATTTACCATGACTTTTTTAAATATAGATAAAGTAGTGGCCTCTTAGAAACAAACCTGACTTCATGCTTTCTTAAGACTATTGCACATGGCTAATGTTGTTATCTAATACTGAAACAGTAGGACAAGGATCTTCATATTTCTTGTTGTGTGAAAACTGATGCTCACCAATTCAGCATCTTCACAGCACTGCCTTTGATGTTGCAGAAATTCTTTGAAGACCAATTTGACATGCATGGCTTAGCAAGCACCCCTCTGTTTATATGTGAACCATGGTGCTACTGAGAACTCAGCAGGTCCTGGCCCTTCTCCACTGACCAAGACAAGCTGAGTAACAGCGGGGTTCCCATTTCATGAGCCATAACCGTTTCAACTCCACCTCATGGGAGAATTTTTTTAACAGTCCGTACTGTACACACATCTGGTTGGCATGAGCATTTAGAATTTATTTATCCTTCCAGCATGTGTCCTATCAGCCATCTGTGTGTGGCCTACCGAAAATCCAAATTAAAATGAATGTAACAGGAAATGTTTTATTTTTAGAATCAATTTTGTGGCTCATTAAATTAATACAGTAACATTTGATAACACAAAATGGTTTCTTTAGTACATTCATTAGTGACATATAAAACTGAGCAGTTCTTATTGCATATTTTTAAAATACTTTTGTTAACCTTATTGTTATTTGCATCTAAGTTTCTCTAGGTCCAGGTAATTATAACTTTTTCATTTAGCAAATAATCAATTACCAAATTGTAACGTAAGCATTTTAATATAACGTTGCTTAATCTGAAAAACATTTTTGGCAAAAATCATATTTACAGTGTATCTGCAAGTTTGACTAATTTTTACTAATATAAATAAATAAATAACACATTTAGTGAGCTCTTTCTTATTTGCCTAATCAGTTGGCCAGAAACACACTGAAGTATCAATACTCTATTACAGTTCAATGAAATAAAAAAATAAATAAATAGATAAATAGAGCAGTACATCAATCTTAATAGGAAAGCTGTTTTTAGTTCTTGCATTCATATTGCAATTATTTTGATGAAGCAATTAAACCTTGTATTTCGTAGCACTTAACTAATGTTGCTTCTTGGGAGGACTCAGACGCACAAGATAAAGTGCATAATCTCCATTTAATAATAATCCCATGTTCCTAACCTGGGTTTATAAAAGGTCCATTGTGTAGGGATTCTCAGCATTCATGAACACGCTATGGATAAGCTTTAAACAAAGTGGCAAAGAGTTTCCACAGCCCGTGCCTGTAAGTACTTTAGATGATATAAATGCTTAATTAATACTTATATTTATACTGTATTATGTCATTTGTTAAAAGAATGTACCAGTGACAGTTCCATTTTTTAACCATTGTGGTTAGATATGTGATTTCAGAATGCATTAGTGAGTGAGACATGGAGTTATTTTGTTTGTTTCGTGAAAGGTCTGAAAATGCAGATTAGAAGTTTCCAAAACAATACTACTGGCAAACATCACTAACACGTCTTTATTAGACCAAACATTCAGTGTCTGTTTGTCTCTGTTTCAAGATAAACATCTGATCTTTCCACTGTGTACTGTACATCCTGGACCTTATCTTTATGTGATGACTTTCATTAAGGGAGTAGGAGGTGTGGCCTAATGACAGCACATCATGTTTCATTTTTCACAGTGAAAACACAAGCAGCTCCCACTCAAATGTGTCTGCTGCACTGTTGGTGTTCTTGTTAATCCAAATTTACAGTTAATCTGTTATATCAGTAAAAGCCACACAGGGTTTTACTTCCCCAACAACATGTTTAAGGCCTTTATTCCCTATTAAAATACTTCTTGCTTATTGGTCTGAAATCAAATCCCTTTTTTAAAGTGCATTTTGTCTAGATTCATTCGGCAGAATACTATAGAGCTGCTAAGTTTAATTTTGCCTGTCCTTAGGTAGAGGAAAATAGATATTGTGACTGCTATGACAAATGACATAGGAAGGGAGAACCCAAGACTTCAAGTTGCCCAGTAAGTAATTACTGCCAAGAACGCGTGTTAGTTTCTTTGTTTCAGTTTCAGATGAGTAATATTAAACATTTCATCATTATATGTTTTATTCTGTGACTTTGAATTTGATGCAATAATAACCAAATAAGTCACAGGTCCTAGTTTATTTACATTATGGAAGCTTCTCTAGCCAAGGAACATAACACCAATCACTGCTTCCCACTGGAATCATTGCTAGTGCAATTTGTAAGTGTGCACTGGTAAGGACTTCCTTCTCTTGGAAGAGTTCTCCCTTCTTCAAATTAGTGGGACTGTGGAGATGGTATAGATACGTTTGAAGGATGTAGGTTTTCCCCATACATTAGGTTAGTATATGGGGCTTGCCCCCTAAAAATAAAAAAACACTCTTGTTTTCACCCTTCTGTGTTTTGGGTATTTTTTTTCAGTGTTTTGGAAGGTCAGGGTTGTGCATTTGTTCAATTTATAGCAGAAGCAGTTGTGCTGCCCCTTATATTTTACCAGCAGCTTGCTAGAAATGATATGTGTTATATTTTCTGAGTATGCTGTGGCATACTAATCGATACTGCTGCCAGCCACTTGCATTTAGTTATGGAATGAGGCTAAGCACTTTATGAAATATATACAGCATCTTGTAAAAATCCAAGCATGAGCAGTTAGTCTTAAACTAACATTTACTTTAAACTAGCACTTTGTGTCCCAATAGTATATCTGGTTGTGTGCTGAAAATGTCTAAGTAGCAAAGTCACCCTTATTTTTTCAGTCTGTGCTTTTCCCTGTGTTCCAGGTGCATAGAGATTGGTCACTGTGGTACTCTACATATGGGTGCTCAAAGTGACCTCTGCAATTATAGATGCATTTGCCTTACTATTACTGTTTGTAATGGAAGTTTTAATTATTGAGCTAGTTAACAATGATATTAGATAACCACAAACAGTTACGACTTGTAAAAGGCAATCTTGGGTGTTCAGCCTAATTGATTTTTTTGAAAGGGTTACTGAGGCTCTAGAAGTTAGTCAGTCTTGTCAGTACTGTTTACTCTGCTAGCCCAAGGATTTCACTACCATCCCACAAGCAAGTTTTATTGATCTGATCAAAAGTTTCACATTAATCCCGCCATAGTCCTCCAGATAGCTAGATGGCCTACTAGTTACACTCACGTATATAAGAACTCTTTCTTCTGTACCCCCCTTTCTATTGCTTCATCTTTCAGTGTGCAAAAGCAGAAGTCAAACACCTACGGCTAACCATATTTGCTGGTAATCGCAAACTGAATATAGTAGTTAAGACCCCATCCAATACTAAGCTTTTTCAGCAAAGGGCTAGGCAAGACCATGCCAGTTGTGGCACTCATGTGTTCACCTTTAATGTCAAGAGTTGTTGCAGTATTGTAATTTTTGCGAAATCTAGACCCCCCCATCCGATATTAATAACAGGCTCCTCAAAATGAGGATAATCATCAGAGATTTGGGTTGACCCACTGATAATGATAATTTCTTTGATATTATGTCTCAGGTGTAATTAGAAAATTATTCCATTTGCACAAGTTATACTTTGAGCAATCTCCTCTCTACTTGAGGAATTGAAAGCTCTGCATTATTTATCCCTTATTCAGCATATCATTGACCTCAGTGCCCTGCTTGGCAAGAATATCTAACATCTAAACAATATAAAAAGACTTAAGAGACTCCTTACTAAGAAAATAAAGAACTAGGCAATCTACACTATCATACATGACTAAAACCTTCCTCATTTCTGTGTCAAATATAATCTCTTGCATCTGGATATCTGCTTAGTTATCTGAGCTATGAAAAAATATTCTACCTTTCCATCTTCTTCATCTCCATAGATCAGCAAAATATCTAATACTTACATTAAAAACCCAGATGCCAGACCTTCGTATCATGTCAACATTATCTCATGGCAAGGTATTTAATGCAATATACTCCCCTGCAGTTTGAGTATACTACCTCTCTGCATCACACATAGCAATTCTTTAGCAAACATCTTATTTAGACTTAATGGCATGACTAGATAAGATACTGTAAATTAATACCCGGTGTTTATGGGAAAAATCTGCCTACTCATGGAAATAATATACTCTTATTGGTATTGGGTGACACAATTAAGGTACTCGGAGTTTGCTCTAACCATCAGATTTATAGCAGCTTATACACCCCTGAATGCAAGCAACCCATTGGTTGTCACTAAGCATGCTGTGGCTGTATGAAAGCTTGCACTAGGAAGTGTGCATTGTGAAATTTCACAACTATCAGCAGTCTTCCATGCTGTCACAGATAAACATGATCTGTTCTTAAGTTGCTGTAATTCTGAATCTTTTCAAAGCAAATTCATAAATAAGTACTTGCACTATCATACAGACTTTTCAACATCTAGCAAGCCAAGTTCAAAAGTTTACATATTTAGTTGCAAGTTTGTCCCAATGTGTTTCTGCAAGATTGAAAGCTATTGCTTTAAGCTTAAAACTCTGAAGAAACCAGTATTGCTTTAAGGGCAGGGAAGCTTTCCACCAAAGGTGATAAAGGTGTTGAGTGATTAAGTGACAGAGTGATAAAGCTGCCATATGTGCTATCATGCTAGTTAATATTTTAAAGATGTTTGCCTTTCTAAATATATATTTCCTACCACCAGTTAGGTCCAAGCAGAGAGTTTTGAAGGGGCAGACAGTATTTCATGGTTTGAAAACAGCATTTAGAGTCCCTCTCTGCTGGGCGCATGATACTCAGAAGAAGGGCAGCTTACAAACTCTAAGCAACCAAGGTTGCCAGTCTCATCAAACATCTTTGTGAACCCATGAATTACCTCTGTTGAACCAGCTGTTTGGTAAAAAAAAAAGTCAGAAGGCAGGCATTGCATATTCCATGATTAGGCAAATGAGTGAGGCATATCTTAGAATGTTGACCTCTCTGGACTGGCTTGCAATCTCCTTAAATATAATACAGTTCACACTGATGTCCTTTCTTACCACAACTGCAATATGTCAAAGAGATCCCTATCATGATTGCACCCAGGCCATTAATATCTGTAGGTATCTAGAGGATTTTCTTTCAGTAGGTGGTAGAGATCACCTTCTTCCCAAACATTGCTTGGCTACATTATTTATGACTGCCAAGTACAGCATATAGATTGTGGTTAACACTTTATGAAGGACTGCTGTGGCTGAGGGCAGAGACAAAGCTATGCAGCTGTCCATTAATAGCAAACGTATTACGGTAGACAGAGTTAGTTTCTATATGTACATCTGAAAAGAAGATAAAAAAAATAGCATACCAAGAACTGAGGTCTGTTGCACCAAAGTGGTATCCTCATCCATAAGGAGACTTATACCTCCATTTTTCTAAATTTTGGAAAACCAACTGCTAGTTCTAAAGGCTATGTATGTGATAGCTCAGTGAGTTTGTTTATAATTCCTTCATGTAGAATAGTGCCAAAGCCCATTAGAATTTTAAGGTAAGCTGTATATACTGAAGAAAGACATATGCAGTCTCTTCACCAAAGGTAACCAAATTTAGTAGATACGGTCTTCCCTTAACAAATAAGTCTTAGCTCATGTCCTGGAACAGGATATACTGGTGACCATGTCAAGTTTCATGATGATACTCATTATCTTGCACAAAATACCAGTGAGACTGCCAGAAATGTTCTTTTGGGAGTCAGTTGCAGATTTTGTTGTGTTAATTGTGACTGCTAAGATTATTGTGGGCAATAACTCTAGAAAGTTTTTTTTTTTTTGTTTAATTGATATGCGGACAGGGCTTACTTAATTATAGTTTTATAGTACTGAGTGGAATTCCTAAGTGGGCTTACTTGATTATACTGAGTGGACTTCCTGGATTGTTTTCTGCCTCAGCAAAACAAGTTATATTGATTTTCATCTTGGCTGCTTCAGTCTGATCAGGAAATACGACTGGGGTTACTCTCCAACTCTAGTACACTTATTTGTAGGGTTCTGAAACTGAAACCAATACTATTCAATAGAATATGGGTAATGTTTTGTGTTTTGCAGTATGTTCTAGACAAGATTTTCAGTCTCACACAATCCCGGATGTTATGTGCATGATTTCTTGTGTATTTTACAGTTATACTTCACTGACTGTTCTAAACTGCAGTACTTTCTACTTGTCTGTTGAGCATGCCTACACATTGCTGTGCTATGCTATGCTCAGTTCCTCTTAAACTAGATGGCATGAATGCAGATGCTCCTTATATATCATTTGTAGTTTCTGCCATAAGCAAAGCATCATTTGGGAATTACACCTTCCAAAAAAAAAAAATCACATGTACCTCTGACACCAGACCAGCAGTTACGGTCTCATTTTATCAAAATGGGGCACAGTAAAGCCTCATCTGTGGGTGCAGTGGCATTGAGGTATAAAGCCCTGACAATGACTCAAACAGATTGAGTTTGAGTACTGTCTCAGGCATCTTTGGTCCTGGCAGGAGAGGGATGGGAATTCAAGGATGGGTAGGCAAATAGGATAGGATAAAATACTGAACCTTCCCCCAGTTAAAGTGGATGGTATGACCCCACCCCAGGATGCCCTTAGTTTCTGTAACAGCCCCAGCCCAGATCAGAGATAGTCCAAAGTTGAAGTGAGAGGATGATAGACCAGCTGTTGATGGGAGGACTGGAGTATGCCATAGTATGAAGCATGGGGAGCATAAAGTGCTAAACAAAAGCTTCAGACAAAGGATTCTTCTGCTTCTAGTGGCCATCTTAGTAGACTTCTACAAGAAATCCATCAGAGTAGAAAATAATAAATTCCATTTTATTAATACACTTTCATTGCAGACCTAAAGGGATTAAAAAAATCAGTTCCCTGTTTCATCATTTTAAATTGCAACTGCAATTTTCATCATGTAAATCTATGTAAATAATCACATGACCGAAGAAAACATTGAATCCATGTCAATAAACCGATCTGTCCTGATGATGCAGATAGCGCACAGGTGGAAGGTAGGCCTCAAGTATTTTGTAATTTTCTCTCCTTATTAAGATAGCAATCACGATTTTAAAATCCTGTACTGTTCATGGCCTCCCTTTCTCAATTAGCAGTACTGTGCTGTCTCTAGATAAAATGCACCAAGCTGTAAGCAGTTATTGTCACGTCTCCACAGCTCTAGTTTCACTAAATAATTTCCACAATGTTGTAACTTCTGTGCTGAGTTTATGTCTTTTCTTCACACACGTTTTTTTCCTGATCATCTGGTTTCCTCTCACATTTCAAAGAAATGCTGTTAGTTAAATGGTGTGTGTGTGTGTGTGTGTGTGTGTGTGTGTGTGTGTGTGTGTGTGTGTGTGCGTGCGTGCGTGCGTGCGTGCGTGCGTGAGTGATACCACACAGTTCTTGTCACTGTTTTGCTCAGATTTTCACAGAAATGCAGGGTTTATTGATTGCTGCTACATCATAGTTAGGTTATACCAAGTACAGCGGAAGAGTTAGGAATGTAGTTTGGTCTCAGTCATATGATCGTGCAGTTAGTATGTACAAGACAGAGTGTGTTGGAGGAGAAGCATCCCAAATAAAACATCTTTTGTTTTTTTTTTTTTGTTTTCTTTTTTATTTACTGTATGAGTGGACGTATTCATTTAAGATTTTAGTGAGCAGCTTTAGGAGATCCTAACATGTTTTGCTTGAAAAACACTTCACTGGCATCAAAAAGTTAACTGACGATAGCACTACATTGCATATCACTTGAGTATTTTACTGCTTACTTGGTTAACTTAATAATTTGCATTACCCAGTCTTGCGTGTCATGAAGCTGTAGAGAATTTTTATTTGTTAGACTGGATTTCTGCTGTCTCTTATTGTCTTCAGAACAATGTCTGCAAAATAAAATAGCCAGACTCTAAGTTGAAAAAGGGAACCCCTCCCTATCTATCTATCTATCTATCTATCTATCTATCTATCTATCTATCTATGCCTCTCTCTCTGTCTGTCTATATATCTATATATACATCTGTTTTTCTATATCTATTAGAGGTATTCCTTGAGGTAAATTAAGTAATAATGCTCATAGAAGCTGTATGTTTGTATAAGCTAAGAGTTAGGACATTTAGATCTGAACATATTTTGAAATAATCTCTCAAACGCCTCAATGTTTTTTTTTTTTTTATTTTAGTTAATCATTATCTCCTTTCGGCTTATGCCAGTTAGGGGTTGCCACAGTGGAACAACAGTCTGCAGAATGATTGGCAGTGGAGTTTTACGGTGTTGAGTTGCCAGCCCAGTGCCCAACCTTCCACAGAAGGCACAGGCATGCACACACTCACACCTAGGGCCAATTTAGAGTCTCAAATCCACCTACAGCATGTCTTTGGGATGTGGAAGGAAACCGGAGGACCCGGAGAAAACCCACGCAACCACAGGGAGGGCATGCAGACTCTGCACAGAAGGCACTCCGACTTTTTATTTTAATTAATGAATAGCACTAAATTATTTGTGCACAATATACTGCTTTCTTTTACCTGACATATATACTTGTGTGCCTTATCGTTTTTGATTTTGTTTTTCTTTATTTTTGTGCAAATGGTTCTAGGGATATGAAAAATAATAAAAGAGATTAACACTATCATTGTATAGTCACAACTGCACATTGCCCATAAATGATACTGAATGATTTTTTTTTTAAACAGTGCTTGAAAACTTGTATATAGATTGGGAATGTTCTTTATGAAAACTTGGGAAATGAAAATGTGGTAGGACTGTGAAGGAGACTCTTAGATCTGGCCCACGTGTGCACAGGGATAATACTGTGAGAAATGTAGAAAAAAATTTCCAGTATGTTTTATAAAAGAAAATATAGCATGGATGATTACAACATTTTACTTTGCATGTCTGTCTATAGTGCTTAGATCCTATGCAATTGAGTAAGAGTATAAGAACAAAAATGTTAACCTAATTTAAAGTTAACTAAAATGGCTACCATGATTGTTACTCAACACACTGTTTCAGCAAAATTACCACTGTCTACCAGTGGGCATAACCTTCTCCAAACAGGCCATAGGAAGGAATATCTCATCTTCAACTATAAAGAGAAAATTACCTAAAGAGCAAGGCAATTTAGCCAAAACAATAAACAGCCAGGTGCAAGTATTGTTCTCGACAGATTCAGGAAAAAATATGTCTTAAAGAGTTATACACATATACACAGATGCAGGCCATGTAAAACATTGCAGAAAAATAATTACCTTAAACTACTATCATAGTTTCTGAGATACTTACTAGGCTCTAAAATACACTTAGCCTTACATTCCCATGATAGTTTTTCAGCCATGATGGGCTAAAGAAGGGCATTTATTTACATTCTGGGGTAGAGCACTGATTACCATAGACTTTTTTCAGACCTAACCCAGGAGTGGCATCTGGTTAAGTGATTTGCTTAGATTAATACATTTAGGCAATGGAGGCTCAGGGAATCAAACCTCACAACTCTGGAGCTCAGGAAACAGCTTATTAACAACTCCTTAATCCTCTAAGCCATCTGCCAGACATACCAGACTGATATGTTCAAACATTAACAAGTTTGCCCTATCCATGTGGGATATGTGTACGAAACCAGGGGTGAATTTGTGGTTACCCATCCATTTATTCACACTGAATATGAATGGAGTAAAAGAAGTAATTTGCTTTACATGGAGTGGAAGACAGTTCCATAGAAATAGTATTCCCTGTGATACATACTTAGCACTCAGACGTGTTCTATTTATTTTGTAAAGCAGACTAATATCCATTGAGTGATTTTTGTCATACCACTGGACTTGTAAATATATACTATAGGTCTCACAGAATAGGGTCTGTTGACTCTATATGTGAGACACGGGTTGCCTGTCAGTAGCCTGTATGATACTGAGATGAGGGATAAGGTTTTAAGATGGTCTGCATAGATTTTTGTGATTTAAGTCCTTGATTTTTAATTTGTGAGAAAACATTGTAGGGTGGTGCTTGGACATGAACATTCTGAAGGGGGCATTATATGATCAGCTTAATGAGTGTTTTGAGTACAGTAGGAAAATGACACCTCTGTGTCTGGACACAATACCATTAGATATAAGCTATGCAATGAAAAAGGACTTCTTTACAACAGTGGGTACATTGTGGCAAAAGGACAGCTAATGGTCAACATAGATTCCTTCAGGATTATTTTTCAGGGGTATGTTGTCAATGGGATAGTTGCAAGTGGAGTCATGATTGCCAAAGGATGTGATTATTGACTTCCTGTTTTTTTTAATTTTAAATCGTAATTTTGACACCAGCTATTTATTTATGACAGGCTGAATTGGAGGATCTTGTTGCCTTCTGGAGAGTTTATGCTGGCATCAAGTTTGTAGTCGTCTGAAGACTTGGACAACAAAAGACCTTTGACATTAGCTTTGACCCCTAAGAAGTAATACCAAAGAGGAGTGATCCAAGGACTGAATCCTGGGGTACACTGCCAGTAACAGGTCTTTTGGAAAAGGTACAGCTTCCTACCCAACATCCTGGGTTCTATTTGTGATCTACTATGCTTTCCAATGAGTTACACAGGCACTTATATTTTTCTTAGAGAGATTATCTACAATACCTGAGTGTGGGATGGTTTCAAACACATTTGCTAGGTTATGGTATGCGGTGTGTAAAATATATTTTTTAGGACTTTTAGAAGGAGGCCATAGAACTGAACATTATTATCAGAAAAGGTAACAGACTCTGCAGGATCAAAGATGGACTGGTGAAGGTAGCCTATCTAAGTTTTCATGAATGATGGTAGAAACAAACACTAGCCTCTCACTTAATTACACAGGACAAAGCCAGTAACAGGAAGCAGATGTTCTTGTAAATACAGGGGCCAGATGTGTAGGGAATGAGAAGATAAAAAGGATTCTAAACATAAATCTTGCAGTAAACAGCAAGCAGTGGAAAGCCTCATCCTAACTGTGACTGTGTAGAAATACAACAACAGTCACCCCTAGGCATGTTGCACTGTAGTATCAATACACCAGTCACTCCCAGAAATGCTGTGCTGTAGTATCAGTGCACCAGTCAAGCCCAGGCATGTTGCCCTGTTCTATCAGTGCACCAGTCACCCCCAGAAATGCTGTGCTGTAGTATCAGTGCACCAGTCACCTCCCAGGCATGTTGCACAGTAGCATTAGTGCACCTGTCACCCCTAGGCATACTGCACTGTAGCGTTAGTGCACCAGTCACCTCCCAGGCATAGTGCACTGTAATATCAGTGCACCTATGCTTTGGAACAAAATTCCAAACTATATTAGGCAGAGCCCCTCACTAACAGTCTTCAAGAGAAACCTTGACAAGTGGATGGGTAACAGAAAATACACCCCTGGGATCACTTCATTGGCTCTGCTTGACAGAGGATCAGTTAATTAATCGATGGGTTGGCGAAAGCTGACACACTATGGCTAGGCTTATAAATGCCCTTGGGCAAATAGCCTAGTACCTGCCTATGAACCTATGAACCTATGAACAGTCATCCCCTAGGCATGTTGCACTGTAGTATCCATGCACCAGTCATTCCCAGGCATGCTGTACTGTAATATCAGTGCACCAGTCACCCACAGGCATGTTGCACTGTGCACCAATCACATCACAGGCATAATATCAGTGCATCTGTCTCACCCAGGTATGTTGCATCGCAGCATCAGTTCACCATTCACCCCTGGGCATGTTGCACTGTGGTATCAGTTCATCAGTCACCTCCCAGGCATGCTGAACTGTAGTATCAGTGCACCTGTCTCCCCCAGGTATGTTGCAATGTAGCATCAGTGCATCAGTCACTCTCAGGCAGGCTGCACTATAGCATCAGTGCACCTGTCACCCCAAGCATGCTGCACTATCGTATCAGTGCACACTCACCTCCCAGGCATGTTGCACCGTAGCATCAGTTCATCAGTCACCATCAGACATGCTGCACAGTAACATCAGTTCACCAGTCACCCCCAGGCATGTTGCACTGTAGTATCAATGCATCAGGCACTCCCCAGGCATGCTGAACTGTAGTATCAGTGCACCTATCTCCCCAAGGCATGTTGTACTGTAACATCAGTGCACCAGTCACCCTCAGGCAGGCTGCACTGTAGCATCAGTGCATCTGTCACCTCCCATGCATGTTGCACTGTGCTATCAGTGCACCAGTTACCTTCCAGGCATGTTGCACTATACTGTCAATGCACCAGTCCCCCCCCCCCAGGCATGTTGCACTGTAGCATCAGTGCACCAGTAACTCCCAGGTATGCTGCACTGTAGTACCAGTACTGGAACAATACAAAATCAGTTGGTCGGTATGAGAAATTAATCTGAAGCTTCAAAATTTTCCATGCATCAGGGTAAATATGCAGTATGCTGAACCACTGAACCTATTACTTATTACTTATACAATGTGAACACTTGAAATGTTTTGCATGTTCACCAATATCCTACACTGGCAATGGCTTACTGTGTCAGCTGTTACTGTTTCTCAGATAGTGTTTATTACTGGCACAAAGGTCTGGCAAAGTAGAATAAAAAGAAAAGGTTAAGCTGTTGCTATTATTTTTACTTATATTCTACTTTAAGTTTATGCAACATTAATGGCAGTGAGTTTACATTCTTCAAAATACTGTTAAATTGCTTTCTTTGTGATATTTCTATTTACAGTATTTCATTTACGATTTCTTGTATTACTGTCCATTTTAGCTAATTAGTTCAGCTGCTGTGGCTCCCAGTTATATCATAATTAGTGTTTTGTTATAATTATATGCATACACACACACACACACACACACACACACACACACACACACACACACACACACACACACACACATGCAAACACTGTGTGTCTCTTTGTATGCATGTGTGCACGTGTGTGTGTGTGTGTGTGTGTGTGTGTGTGTGTGTGTGTGTGTGTGTGTGTGTTATACATATACTGATATACATTCATACATATATACATATATACATGGTCACACTTTCCCCATTCCATATAGGGTTGTACCGTTACATCAACAGTGACCATCATTTAGCGCCCATGTTCAGACTGTCTGGTGGCTAGTCCTGCCGCAGTTGCTCTGTTGTGCTGCATAAACACACACACACACACACACACACACACACACACACACACACACACACACACACACACACACACACACACACACACACACTCAAACTTCTAGCCAGTTGAGAGTGTCTAATCCACCTGCTACATGTCTTTGGAATGTGGGAGGAAACAACCCCATCTAAACACAGGCCTGGCATGTAGACTCTGAACAGAAGGTATCCCAGCCAGGAATCTACCTGGAGAACCTCTTGTTGTGACACAACAATGATACCTGCTGAGATATATGTATATAGATAGTTATTTGGTGATACAGTGAAGAGGTTATTGCCCTGTGATGTGTCAAAATGTCTTAAAACTGATATAATGTATTATAAATAATACTGCTTACAATACAGTGCTATTGTACATAATATTGTTTCTTTAAGAAAGCTGCATTTCTATATTAGTTGCAATGGCTTCCCACAGGAAATGCTGAGTAATGATTTCATTAATATTTTCAATGCAAGGAGGAATCCAGATTTTTTAGTTAAAGAACTTTGTCTCATGTTGCAGGGGGAGTTATTTCCTGGAAGAATTTTATGTTGTGCATGCTACAACAAAATATAAGCCATTCCAGAATAACATGAAGAAGCCTGGACATCTTCCATTTGTAAGTAAAAAAAATAAATAAACTGGATTAAATTACCTTTAGACGGTAAAAAACTTGCTGTGAAAGACTATCAAATATGCAGGTTGAACAGAAAATATACCTTGTACAGTTTTTGTTAGTTGTCTTATATGTAGAAGAAGAGTTTGTACCAATATTTTTCCTACTGTTCAATAAGCCTACATTATATTGTCGACTGGTGGTCTCTGCTGTATTATTTTCACCTTCAATATAGTCCCATACGACTGAAATAACTCTTTCTGTAAGTCTGTCTGTCTGCCTGTGTGTTTGAAGGTCTCTTTCAGTCTTTCAGTAACTTACTCTTTGAATTCCTACACAAGATATAATACAGAGAATCCTGGTGCATTCTTTTAAGTCATCATTCAGTCTGTCAGTACTCTAGACATTAAATTTCCCTGTAAAAATGGTAAAGAACACTGAGTGGGCTTACTTTATACATGAGTTGTGTCATTAGGCAGATCTGCTCTGTCCAGTGCAGTAACATTTTTTTCCTATTGTTTTTCTCTATTCTTAAGACACCTTTATCATTTAATGGATGGCAAAACTACATTATACTCCTTAAGTGGCAAAGGAATAAACTTGTTAACAATTATTTCTCAAGTCTGAGAATAGGAAAGCAGTTTCTGTTCTGCAGTTTTCAGAGCTGCTATGCTCTTTATTCTTGCACTACAGAACATAGAGTAATCCCCTAAACAGCATCACAAAGCTGTAGCAGCTTTAAAACTCCAATATATTTAATGTTTATACCCAAAGGAAAGGAAGTGTGGCAGAATATGGTGTCTAGTACCTTTTAAAGCTGTTGGTCCATCAGTGGTATCATTAGCTTACTGCTGCTATCTGCATGCAGCCTTAAGTGTTCGACAGCTTTTTCTGGTTTAAAAACCCAGTGTCTCTCTGTCCATCAACAAATGCCTGTATCACAGCATCACATTTCTAGGCATAGAAATAGATGTCAAGCGTAAATCTTTCAAGCTGCTAAAGACAAGGAACAGTTGTGAAGGGCAGCTATCAATTAATTCCTAGAGCACTCCAAAGCAAGGATAAGCCAGGTCATGGTGCTGTAGGATTACTTAATTTTACCTATATCACTACCTTCCAGGTAGGAATTTCAGAAGAGCATTGCCAAGATTATTGAAAAGAGGACATATGCAACACCACTGGGTTTGCATACCTAAAAGGCTTCAGGAAGACCTGCATTTCTGAAGGGTTTTTCTGGGTCAGCTCGATGAGATTTCATTGTAGCAATTGGACTGGGTTTCATCGGAGGCCATCCAAACTTTCAGTGATGCAGAGACTAGCATGGGTATGGATGATTATTTCTGGGAAGATGATTTGCAGTAGAATGACCTTCCACTTAGTCAGACGCAGTCAATAACGCTGTTACCTTTATAGAAATCCTCCCTATCTGGACTGCAATATAAATCTGGCAATAACAGTTTTGAGATAAAATGATACTTTTCCATTCAAATGAAAAAGTTGTGGTGGAGATTATTTCAATGAGATCATCCTGGTCAAACAGAGTCGAGACCATATTGAAACAGCCAGTGCTAGCCATTCTAAAATGTAATTTAATATTCTTTGCTAAATGTGACTGGTGTTCAGAATGTTATTGCTGAGAGCTTATCACATCTGCTGATTTTTATGATATTCACCCAGATTCTGTAAGTCTTGCACGGCATGTAGGATTAGTACAGGAGCTCTAGCATGCCATCCAGGAATAACCAGTAAGGGTGTGCACGAGCACTCCTGCACTAGTCCTGCACGGACACAGCCCCTGCATGCAAATTACCCAATTTGCAGTAGAAATCCATGCAAATGAGGTGACTTTGTGATCCAAGAAGCTGGAAACTGGTCGTGCAGATCTAGTGTAATCTGCAGAAATGTACTCTGCCAGTAACAAAGTACATTTTTGCAAATTACAAAATGCAGCCATGACAGCTCCAAATAAAGGGTGGATATCATGTAGAAAGCATGCCAATGGCCAAGTATAAGACCATTGGCACAAAAAACACTTAAAGAAAAATCAACTTTTATTTTATTTTAGCCGATCTTGGCTGTTTAAGCGTAGGGCAGCGGTGTGCAAATGAGATTGGGGGAAAATAAGAAAATAAACCTACAATAAACATTCTAACTAAAATCACTATAATGCCATTATACCCAATGGCAGGCAGAAGACAACATGGCCAGTGAATAGTGGTTGCTGAGGGGGGGGGGGGGGAGGCTCAGTGTGGGGACATGTAACTATGAATTAGCAGGCAATCCTATTCAAATGGGGGGAATGATAGTGAATCCCAGATTTCCCCTGCATGCTAGTCAGCTCCCAACAGTGTAAGAGCAGGAATAGCTTGGTGTAAGCCTAGGAGTTAGCTGACATCATAGGGTGGTGTGTCAGGCATTCTGTAAGTAGATTGGAGCCCTGTGACTCATATTTGCTCCTAGCTTAGCACAGCTAGGCAAGGGAGTGTGTCTGAGGCTGCCTAGCACTCTGTACATTGCCTAAGTGGGTGTGCATGCCGTGCACCGGGTTTTAAAGGAAAAAAAAAAAGTAAACCAGGAAATAGCATCTCTGTGCACATTTGAGCACTGTGTTTGCACGACACACCCCCAGGCTTAAACAGGAAAGCAATGGGAAGGGAAAACAGCAGTAGGAAGGTAATCTAGGAGAACTAGCATATCTGGCAGGTGAAATGTATCAGAATCAGCCAATTACACAGGCAGCAGACCGGCCCAACCCAGAACACTCCTATAAACTATGCAAACACCTTCCCCTCTGGTTTTTCCCATACTCTCCACCACCAGTGTATAGTAGTGGGGAACTTTTAAGAACAAAACAACAAAATGATAGGGGCTGCAGTAGGCATCATACAACAACATGTGCAAGAGGCTGAGGGTGGTGAGGATGTGAATGCAGTTGACCAACCCACAGTGAGGAGACTAAGAAGAGTGTACAGACCCAGGATAACCTACCAGGGGCTAAATGAGCTGGAGATAGTGCAGTGCTATAGAGTGGACAGGGACCTCCTACAGCAAATTTTTGAGCTGTGCCGGCCATGCCTGACACACAAAATTAACAGAAGAGAACCCATCCAAGTGGATACCAAGGTATGTGTAGGCCTAGGAATATTAGCCAAAGGTACCTCCCAAAGATCAACTGAGGATATCACAGGGATCTCACAGGCATCAGTATCCAGAGTATTCCACCAGTTCCTGGATGCCATGTCAGCACATGCCGGTGAACACGTATATTTCCTCAACACCCGTGAAGTGTTGGCCAAAAATATGCGTCTCTTCCAACAAATAGCAGAATACCCTGCAGTAGTGGGTGCTATAGCATGCATGCACATATACATCAAAGCACCACCTGGTGATCAGGGTAGGGTCTACATCAACCGCAAGGGCTTCCCCTCCATCAACTGCTAGGTTGTGTGCAAAGCCCAGGGCATTATAATGAATGTGTGTGCTGACTGCCCTGGAAGCTATCATGATTCCCACATCTGGCATCTGACATATCTGTACCAGAGATTTGCCAGTGGGGAAATCCCTTATGTCTACCTAGTGGGGGATGCTGGTTATGCACTGGAGCTGTGGCTAATAACACCCATCAGAAATGCACACACACCCAAACAAGAATGCCATAATGAGGTACACTCACATACAAGATTTATAATAGAGCGTGTGTTTGGGATGCTCAAGTCACAGTTATGGTGCCTGGACACATCCGGTGGAGCCTTGCAGTACTCACCAGCAACATGTACTCAAATTGTTATGGTATGTGCCATGCTACACAATATGATCATGTGGAAACAGCTGCAGCAGGAACAGCACAGGGCCACACAGCCCCCACACCAATGCCAAGGCCTGCACAGGCACAGAGAGACTCAGAGGAGGAACAACCTGAGCCTGCCCCAGTAGGCAGATGGAGGTGTACCCAGTATGCCCTGGCCTTGGTAAAGAGGCAATGCATAGCACATACGCTGACACAGTAGGGACCCAGGGAATGACACCTCTTTCTGGCTTGCACATACAGTAAAACGGATGACAAACATGACACTACCTGTGTTCAACCATGTATAGGGAGTGTACTATGTGCATCTGACATAGGCAGCCCTCCAGCACCATCCTCAATACTGGCACTCCCACAAAGTAAGTCAATCAACCTACCAATTGCCGAATGTAGTAGAATGTGTCATTACCTGTATCAATGGTATGGATGTGAGCATGCAAGGGAATCAGTGGCTGAATGGTATGACAGCAGATAGCAGACACCCATAGTGGCACCATGAGATCTGTAACAGATACTGGAGTCACCATAGTAGCCAGTACTACACAGGGCGACAAACCCACTGCAGGAAATGTGTTGGGTGACATGTGTGTCCATATGACTCACAGATGCCAGTCTGGGAGGTTCACATAACCAACAACAGTCTCAGACAGCAGGACAGGTGTAGACAAACACAAACAGAGGCTGTGCTATGGCCTCTGAATGATACCTATGAGTAACCTCACCCCAGGCCTACACAGACAGATTACAGTGAGTCAGGCAGTGGGATGTTAGTTATGAAGGGTAGAAAGTCAGACAACAATATGTAGGTCAACCAAAGCTAAGACTTGTAGTACACTGATATGCCTCTAGTCAGCATGATAGGTTAGAATACAGAATGAAATGGAGTACCTGACATACCAGTAAACTCATAGCAAATGTGTACAAGTGCCAGGTTTGCCCTCCTATCCTATGTAGAAATGTTGAAACAGTCAGGTGTGCCCCCCCCCCGATTCTGTGTAGAAATATAGAAACAGTCAGGTGTGCCCACCCAATCATGTTTAGAAATGTAGAAACAGTCAGGTGTGTCCCCCCACAATCCTATGTAGAAATGTAGTAACAGTCAGGTTTGCCCCCCCACTCCTATGTAGACATGTAGAAACAGTCAGGTGTACCCCTTCCCCCAATCCAGCGTAGAAATGTAGTAACAATCAGTTGTGCCCCCCCATCCTGTGTAGAAATGTAGAAACAGGCGGGTGTACCCCCAACAATCCTAAGAAGAAATGTAATAACAGTTAGGTGTGCTCCCCCACAATCCTCTGTAGACATGGAGCAACAGTCAGGTATGCCTCTTCCCCTAATCCAGCATACAAATATAGTAACAGCCAGGTATGCCCTCTCCCAACCACTGTGTAGAAATGTAGTAACAGTCAGGTGTGCCTCCTCCCCCAATCCTGTGTAGGAATGTAAACACAGTCAGGTGTGATCCCCCCAACCCAACCTAGACATGTAGTAACAGTCAGGTGTGCCCCCCCAAACCTATTTAGAAATGTAGTAATGGTCTGATGTGCCCCCCCAGTCCGATGTATACATGTCGTAACTGTCATGTGTGCCCCCCCACAACCCTATGTAGAAATGTAGTGAAATGCATGTGCAGGTATAATACCAGTGGAGCACAGATGCCCAGAGGTGGCCAAGGTAGCAGGATAAGTTGTAGAATTTGCAAAATATGCAGGTCTGTGTGTGTTAGGTTGGTATGTGTTTCATATTGTGTGAGAGTGGTCAGTATGTATGCATGTTGAGGTAAGACCTGGTGGCCATTGCCCACTACTGATGATGACAGGGACAAGCTCTCACAACTGCAGTGCCAAAGACAATTCCCACCAGTATAACACATTCTAGCAGTAAGCCATTGTAACTGTATGGTGGTAATATGTGTCACCATCTGAAATACTGACATGGCATGGCTGTTGGGCTAGATATACAAGCAGTACACAGGAGAAAGCACCACAGACATACAGTATATATTGTGTCACTGTGAAATGGAGACACCCTTGGAATTGTACATACAGGTATGCATCACATTAACTGGTCCTGTGGTAGGGGATATCGGTGATATCTGCCCGAACACTTGCTGATCACAAAGGAGGTAGGACTGATGTATTGGGAAAAAGCTGATGTACCTGCACATGCCAGCATGACTGGAATGCCCCATGCATATCTATGTGTCAGAAGCAAGTAGTGTCCATAACACACATGCACCCAGCTCACACAAACACCACCCACAGGTACCTCTCTGGTCATATCTCTGCTGTGGGGAATGGGTACAATATGACCCCACCTGTATATGGCAGTAGCGGAAGAATGCAGCATGCAGTGCAGATGCCCCATGCAGGTGTGTCCCTAGCTGTAGATAATACCTTGTCAGCATCCACATCACCTGATCAAGACTGATAGAAGGTGTCAAGACTGATAGAAGGGTTAGGATGGTGGCCTAATAGCTAACGTGTTTGCCTTGCAAACACAAGGTGCAGGGTTTGAGTCTCACAAGGGATAATTGGCTAGGCTTAATAAATGGCTCGAAAGGGCAGTTAGCCTAGTACAAATCTATGAACCTATAAACCTATGAACCTACTGGCATGAACATCTATCACACCTACCTTGTCACCACATGGGAATATACTGTATGGTGGTCTAAGACTGTAGGACTGACAGAATGCAATGGCCTGCCACATCTGGCCAGCAGTGTCTCACACGTACTGCCAATTCATGTTATGTCATGGACACCCAAATAACAACATAACACACTCCACATAAGCCATAAGCAAGGCCATGTGGACAAACCACAGTAACATGTCCACCAAGTCCCACTGCATGAACTGTGGACCAACACTAACACACACCTGTGATGGGGTGATACCCTTAGGAAAGTATCAGAGAATGTATGCATAATGTATGGAAGAGGTTAGAATAACAGGGGGGGGGCATGGGCAGCATGGAATGTGCAGGGTCCGACACCAAGCTGTGTGCACACACTATCCCTGGCTGCAAACATATAAATGGGTGGCTATACAACTGCCCATATACCACAATAGGAGTGATGTCCTGACCCATGGCCCCTGCCTCTGGGTAACCTGTGTGAATCTGTATAGCTGTGAGGCATTGCCACAGAAAGATAAGGCCATATTGTCATGTCGATAGATGTACAAGTATGGGATCCTCTGCCAACACTGTACCAAGGTGCTGAACCGGATACACAGACCCAGCAGCAAGTGTCTGCAGCACCCCCTCCAGAATGGCATAACTTACCATGAATACGTATGTGTCTGCCCACAATACCGGACACAGCTGCAGTCACCCTTGTCCCCCAAGACACACTGTGAGCAAGAATGTCCACCTGACAGTGTATGAAGATAGAAAAAAAACAGTCTATAACACTACACATGTCTGAATATCCCTGATAACAGCAGTACCATGCATCTGAAGCAGCACAGACACAATCACTTACACTACACACTATCCCCTGCACAGTTTGTCCCCATATTGCCAAATGATTGACGGATACCCTGCAGAAACAGTTTGCTACCAGTAGGTGTACAACACAAAGGTCTGCACTGGAGTACAAACCATCTGGAATTGATCCACACTTTCAGCACAGAAGGGCATACTGGGCATGCTCACACAGTGAAGTGAAGGCAATGTCAGACAACAACATACTGAAAGGTCATACTGAGCATGCTCACACACTTAAACAAACAAAGCCCATGTCTGAAAACAACAGTGGACCATACATATCTGGCATTTGCAGATGTTAGTGCATACAGTCCTCAGTATGCACCAGTCATGCCTTGCACACACAGTGGATAAAAATACAGACACATATCCAAGGACAACAGACTATAGTAAGCCAAAAGTAGATGTACATAGATGTGTGGAAGAGAGTGACTGTGACAAGGAGCCATCCACTATGAAGCCTATCCCGCCCAGCACACAGCCAAATGGCTATAACCGCATGAGGTGTAAATGTCACTCACTGTAGACATTAGCCACCGGTATCCGTAAGCATTACGCACTATGTGGTGCAAGTGCTAGCTGTGCAACATGACTGCATAAGGAAGCATTCATATAGCAGCTGTATACACGTACCTGTGAAATATAACCCTGTGTGTGCCCGCATGTGGTGTGTCAACCTCTAGTTGAATGGGTTAGGGCCCATGCACACACACTTCCATCTAAATAGTCCTACTATGACAAGCCTGCTGAGGTCATCCACTTTGAAATACACCTTTGGGAAAGGTGTAGCCCAATAATCTCCATGGCACATCCTATAACTGCATACAGCTGCAGTATGATAAACTAGTTAGATAGGAGATCTAATCCCAGACATGGCAACTCTGTGGGTGTTTGTGTGTGTGTGTGTGCCCCTGTAAAGGGCAATGCTTTTTAGGCTAGTCACACTCACTGCAATTCAAATTCCCTACTTTGGCAAGGCTGCTGATGTCATTCACTGTGAAATACACCTTTCAGAAAGCTGCAGTCCAGTAATCTCCATGGCGTGTCCTATAACTGTGCACTGCTGTAGTGTGATAAACGTATTAGGTAGGCGTTCAAATCCCAGACATGGCAACTGTGTGTGTCTCTGTCTGTGGAGGGAGCAATGCATTTTAGGCTAGACACACTCACTACAATTCAAATGCCCTACTTTGGCAATCCTGGTGATGTCATTCACTGTGAAATACACTTTTGGGGAAAAGGTGTTCTAATAATCCCCGTGGAGCATCCTGTAACAGCTTATTTCTGTAGTATGATATAGAATGTTGGTAGGGGTTCTATTATCACACATGGCAGTTGTGGATGTTTTTGTGTGTGTTTCTATGTCTGTGTAGAGAGCAATGCATTCTAGGCTAATCACACTCACTGCAATTCATATGCCCTACTTTGGTAATCCTGCTGATGTCATTCACTGTGAAATACACCTTTGGGGAACATGCACTGCAGTAACTCCCATGGAGTGTCCTATAACAGCTTAATGCTGTAGTGTGATGTAGAATTCTAGTAGGGGTTCTATTCCCCCACATGGCAGTTGTGGATGTGTTTATGTGTGTTTCTATGTCTGTGTAGGGAGCAATGGATTTTAGGCTAATCACACTCAACACAATTCCTATGCCCTACTTTGGCAATCCTGCTGATGTCATTCACTGTGAAATACACCTTTGGGGAAGGAGTACTCCAGTAATCCCTGTGGTGTGTCCTATTACAGCTTAATGCAGTAGTGTGATATAGAACTCTGGTAGGGGTTCTATTCCCACACATGGCAGTTGTGGATGCTTTTGTGTGTGTTTCTATGTCTGTGTAGGGAGCAATGCATTTTAGGCTAGTCACACTCACTACAATTCATATGCTCTACTTTGGCAATCCTGCTGATGTCATACACTGTGAAATACAACTTTGGGGAAAAAGTACTCCAGTAATTTATGTGGCACCTCCTATAACTGCCTAGTGCTTTAGAGTAATAATTTAGTTAGACAGGAGTTCTAATCCCAGACATGACAGGTGTGTGTCTGTGTTTTTCATTTGTATCCTGTGTGGAGGTGGTGGTGAGTGTGTAACAACTGGACTCAATGTGGAGCAGGTTTTGCAAATTTCTTATATGGTGGCCCTAGTGTATATCACAATATTCACCATACAGGGATAACAGATGTGAAATAGCCAAGAGGCTGGGGTGCAAATCCATGCCCCTACATGTTACATCAAGGCCAGGTTAACAAAGTTAGCAACCCTTGTATTACCCAGAGAACACTCTCAACCCATGTCTCATACACACACACACACACACACACACACACACACACACACACACACACACACACACACACACACACACACGCACACACTTGCCTAGGCAGCAGCCGCTATGTTGGTAGTACCCTACATAGCGAACACTGATAGTAACCATGGTGTGATTGCAGTGGGCTACAGATGGCATGGCACCCTGTCCATCAGTCCAATAGGCACATACATGCTGACAGTGCACCCTCCATATCTTCCCCACTGGACACTTGCAACACCTGTGGTGCCATCAAATGTAACCCATAAAGGACATACCATGCTTGTAAAACATGCCCTGTATGGACAGATGCCACTGACACCAGGCAATACCTGTATCATGCTATCAGTGTAGGTACAGGGTCAACCAGCTGTCCATTAACAGTTCTCACCACATGAGCCCAGGACTGGCACATCTGATGATAACAATCTGTGTAGACAACATGGGTCAGACACCCCAGTTTCAGTTCCACATGTCACTGTACATGCATGTGGGAGGTGTGCACATCCCAGACACCATCAATGTTGTGGACTAAAGAACACATACATGACAAGCAATGCACAGCATTGGCCACACGCAATAGTTACCCAGGTGACTGGATAGTGAATACAATACCTACCTGTGTGAGCAAATCCAGACACTACACCCCTGAGCCACACTGCAGACCATTGTCATGTGGCCTGATGTCAAGGTATACCCATCACCTAGCCTTATATAGATGTCTGGCACAGTCGACCACTACACACCCATGAAGCAATGCACCCATGTATGTCAGTACTGGCAACCTTTGTCTGTGTGTGTGTTGTATGATGCCTACGGCCACATTCACACTACCTACAACCCCAAATGGCATACTGAAGTATCTGATGTCAGCCACCTCCACATACCCTTTGCCCATATAACCATCATATAACCTCTGTGGTGCATGTGATACCTGCACAGTACTGTGTTTTGGCAATCTCACTAGTGATGAGTTGTATTCCTGGCCCTGCCAAGTGTGTCAATGTGTGTGTGTGTCCCTGTGAGAGTGTAGCTGTGTTGATGTTGACACCTGTTCATGTGGACAGGCACGTGTACTACACCTACCATATAGCTACCATATCACTATTGCAGATGTCACTGACCATTACATATATATTGGGAGGACTCCTCAACATGCAACTTATGTGGTGCATCCAATAACTACATAGTCATGTGATAGTACTGCATAGTTGTCAGGGGTTTGATACCCTCTACTGGTAGGTGTATGACACAAACATGCTTAGGTTTAACTCTCCCACCCCTCCCTGACTTATATGTGCCTCTATCTGCCTCTCTCACTCCCGTTCTGGTGGATGTGGAGACATACATCTGCTTTGCTTAAGCAGCAGCATGTGTATTTTAAGTGATGCTCATGATCAGCTGATGGCCTCTGCATGAATTTCAGCCCTCCTCTAGCTGATTGCATGTGGAACAGCTGTGGTAACATTCCCATAGCCAATTGCATAGAAACATACTCCAATATCTAGGAACATCATGTTGGGCCTTTTCTCTCACTGTGAGCAGGAACTCGATCTGTTGTTTGGCAAACAGCATCACAGATGGATTGGGGATTTACCTCTAACAACACACACTGTGGAAACAGGCCAACACATGGGAGGGGATGTGCCTGACCTAACTACAGATGGTAAGTGCTGCTATACTGCATTTGGCATAATGGTTTAACAGGGTGTGTGTGGATATGGCTGTCCTACATGCTTTAATACCTGTAATGTCAGTGCTATGATTATGAGGAAACCTCTATCTGTAGGGTCATCTGCAGACTGAGCAGTGTGTGGTGCCTTTTGTTTCATGTGTTACTCACAGAGCACCTATCTGTGAACTGTAGAAGGTATTGTGAGGATTGCAGTCTGTAGAGGGTGACAACCATGAGAGTTACTGACTTCATATCCCTCCTAGGACATATGTTGCAACAAACCCTGTTACAACAGTAAATGTATGAGGTTATCACATCAACATGTCAATATTGTCCCTGTGTTTGTGCCTCCAGCCACAACTCTGTCAACCTTTGTGCATATGTCATGCAGTAAGATTTGCATATGTGCTGTACATCATATTTAGTGACATCATATCTGATAACAAGCCAGTGACATATCAGAATGCTACACATGTTATCTATAGTAGGGGTTATATGTAATGACATAACCTGGACATTCTGTGGTTGTGTATACAGTACTGAGGTCTGTGTACTTATGGTGATTGTCGATAGTGTGTGTATGGTTAATATGTATCTTGGCCTGTGTACAGACTGTGGTAGATGTCATTGTTCTTGGTCCTTTTCTATCTGCTGTTACATGCTGCTCCACTGTATGTTAACCTATCAGCTTACATGTTTGTCAGGCCAAACACACACATGTCCCATACCACAGACAGACATCTGACCACACTGTGTAGTGGTCCAGTATATGTAGGGTTTGTGTGTGAGTGGCACATATGAGGATGGTGTTGAACAGATAGTCCATATACTGTAATATTATGCTAGCTTATCATATATGGCTGTAGCTGTGTTCACATTGGTTGTGGTTATACACTTTCACACAGGTGTCTGTTACTCTGTGCTGTGACATGTCTTTAGAGCCTGCTATATATGAAGGTACATGTGTATTCCCCCATAGGAAATGTAGGCCGGTGTTGAGCCAGTCTGCCTGTAGCTTGCACAGTGTTTTGTTACATGTCTAGCAGCTACCCAGTGAGATATCATGTCCAGATACTTGTCAGATGTACTGCTGCTGGGCCACCATAACAGTCATGTATGTCAGAAAAAACAGTGGGATGCTGTACAGATGTATGTCAGTAACTAGTGGATAGTATTTGGCTATGGCACCTCTGTACCAGTGGTTATGTGTCAGGAGAGACAGGGGTGTGTGAATGCATAACCTATGGGGACAAATGTATACCAGTAGTTACGTGTTATATCCATCTGCATGGCTGTTAACATCCACATCGTCAGGCTTGGTCCACATGTCTTGCACTAAGGGGTTCTGTGTATACCTCTGGACTGTCCAGAGTGGGAAGACTGTCCACATATATTGGCCATATCTCTGCTGTAGTCCACAGGACCATTACTGTGCTAGCAGTGGAACTGTACTATGATGTCCTTAGGCTGTCTGTCAGTAGCCAATGGCACACATGTTAAAAGCAGATGTGACCTCCCACACATAACATGTCTGTGAAGACTATCCCTATTACATTCGCAATAGTCTACAAATATGCCTGCAATACATACCTGACATCCCCTTGCACTATGAAGCTGGTGCTATAGGTGCTGAGGTAGGGCTCCACTCCATGTTCAGGACATATGGTGAACATATATGTATATATAATTATCCAGATATCTATATAGATATATACACATATACATATTGACATACATATATATATATATATATATATATATATATATATATATATATATATGTACATAGATATACATATAAACCCTCAGATATATACATATACAGAGCAATATATGTCTACACATATACAACTAGAGATACATATGCACATATACTTTTTGATATCTACATATATATTGACAGTAGTAGGTATACCAGAATAGATATGTATGCACGTATAGTTATAGATATCTACATATATACCAACATAACTAGGCATATCTGTACACGTAGGATGTGCATACATATATGTATATATACATATATGTATATATATATATATATATATATATATAATATATATATATATATATATATATATATATATATATATATATATATATATATATATTTATACACACGACATGGCCATATATATGTTGCACTATACAGATGTGTATACAGACATATGTATCGGTATACATGTGTATGTACACGTAGACATATATAGACCTATTATATGTATATAACCATATTCCCATCATGTGTAAACCTCACGGTTGTGTATACCCTCCCCGATGTATCTCACCTTATGTATCTGCTATGTGTATATTATGATAAAACAACATATGTGATGCAACAGTCATATTAATAACAAGGACTACACAATTTAAGAAGTAAAGGCAATTGTTCAATACTACTCAATATGTGTGTTGACAGCTATATTGATAAACAATAACTGTCTTCACAGTGGTCATGGCATAGTGGTAAACTGCTGTGACTTTAGTGTACAGGGTACTGGGTTCAAGATCTGCAAAGGCTGTTTATTTTGTTGCTGGGCAGAACAAGGACTGTTGGATACAGAGTGGTTAAGGCAGTTTTGAGCAGCTTTAAGTGGGTTTGCGCAGGTTTTTGTAAAGCTATGCAGTCCTAAGCTATGGGCAGACGTACAGGTGCTTACACAGTGTAGGCTTTACTTACCAGTGCCCAAATCAGCTCAGCTGTTATATTGCAGTAATGTTGATACTTACTAAGCATGGCATAGCCCTGGTAACCAGGTAACAACACCCATTCTGATAACATAGCATGGTACTGACATCTGTGATATGTGTATGTAATGCCATGTACAATACATGTGCCTATGTGCTCTCATTACAGTAGCAAGACATGCGAGTGTCATGTGTGGGACACAGACATATATGAGGCCTGTACTGCACTGTTATCCATGTGAATGTGTTACATACAGGGGTATTAGGCCAGGGTATGTGCTGTCATACTGGCATGTAGTGTGTCATGGCAGTATGACTGTTTACAGTACTTACCTAGGCAAGAGCAGAGTGCTAATTGTAGTACTGACAACAGGCACACTTGCAGGCATAGCTGGACACTGAGACCTCCCTGTTGTATCTCTGGTTTGTGAGCTGTGTCACAATATATACCCCTTACTAGGTAATGATCCGGCATGTGGAATGTAACTGTAGACTACAGTTTGTACAGCACATGTTAGTGAGGGCTTCTGACATGTAATTATGGCATACATATTGTTGTCAAACATCTATCTGTCAACACACTCATCCTACTGCATAGCTACATGCCAAGCTAATGACTGTCAGTCCCTGTACAGATGTCCAGATGGCAGGTATCCAGCTGGGGTATGTACAGGCAACATAAACTTGATTGACACTGACATGTCTGCCCAGCTGTGTAAGTACTGGCAAATATAGGAGATGTCACCCTGTACGCACCACATGCCACGGTACCTCCACTACAATACTACAGTCAACATAACATGCTTGGGTACAGGTCTCCATCGCAGACAATAATCATGTGTTGTAATGCATGTTGCATACATGTCAATTTGATCACCTCAGTAGCTATTTGCAGGAGGCACCTGGAGGATTGGCTGGTGCATATCATTTTCACCCTGAGGGTCACCACAGTAGTCTCTGTCGATAGATTGACTGCTGCCACCTGGCAGGTGGCAGGATACCACTGTACGCACAACCCCTACTCAGCCCATCTCTCCTTGGACAATAGCTAGGTGCACAGCTATGACCACCTTCAGCAATGCACCTCTGTACTGACACATGTGTACATGTGCATGACTGAGAATAGCAATGTCTGTGTGTGAGCACACCTGTACTAGGGAATTCCATGAGGGCCTTCACCAGCAACGCAACACCCATGGTCCATAGTTAGTGGTGGCTGCTGCTGAATGGGACATTACATTTACCCTGTTAAGCTCCTCCCCATACTGGATACACGAGCCTTGCAGTATCAGCACATCAGTGTTTTACAAACGGGTTCATAGGCATGGGATACCCATTGTGTTCTGGCATGTGTGTGTAGTTGAAAATGTCCGTATATCTGTAGGGTACAGCATTCCGAGGCCACATATTCCTATTACAATACCCATTGTCACACAGTAGTACAGATAGTGCTATTGCTGCCCATAGTTGAGGCATGGCAGTGCAACACCTTACAACGTGTGTGGCATGTGCATTAGATGCATATCCCTGTAGTACTATTGCTGGGGTATACTATGGGTTGTATTGCAGTTACGGCCAATGTGTGATGGTGGGTATGGAAGTGAGTCACCATGGGTTTCAGGGAGTATAATATCCACTGGAGATGTGGGTACTGTGTACACTGTCATTACACCAAGGTACACCCAGTATATGTCCCATGTACCACGTTATGGTTACCACTGTCACCATCAACCATACAGGTAACTGATACCACAATCCAGGCCAGTTATGCAGGTGCTATGTGCAGCCTACCTGAAACACTGGACACATGGTCAAGTTAGTTTGCAGCAATAGGCCCTGGTGTCTCAGATGTGTGTCTGCCTGTTATGTGTATGTTAATGTGTATATGAAGGTGTGTCACACTACATATTGTCCATATACACCCATTACATCCCCCATTAGCATACTGCACATGTCTGAGGTTGTTCTGCATGTAACATGTAACCTGGGACACACCTCACCCTAAACACTGTGTGGTGTGTGCAATGTAAGCCACAGACATCAGTATCACTACATAGCTAGGTAGGGGTCTAGTCCCAGTATTGCCAAGTAACAGTGTATGTGTATGGTTCTACATCAGGTTGCAGGGTATACATGCCTCAACGGGTCACCTGTCCATGTGTCACAGGCAATAACTGTTTTAGTAACCTGTGACATATGTTCAACTGTACCCCAGATATGTCACAGCCATGGCATCACCACAGTGCCATACCTTGCTGTGGAATATGACTGCAGACCATCCTTGTGCTGATGCATGTACACCTACAATACAAATGAATAACATTATGGAGACCACGACCAACCAGTGTCACTAACATCTATAATGCATCATTGCTGGATGGCTATACTACCTGCCATATATGCATTACACTTTACTCCTTACAACATGTTACACTGCAGTACTGTGGTACACTGTAGTACAGTCACCATGTGCATCAGAACCATATTAGCCTGTCCCTGCATTGATGGTATGGATGACAGGGATGTGGCACAGGTATCATCATTTGCACAAGGTGTGATGTTGGTTTGGCAGAGGTTGAGGGTGGGCCATACATTTGACACCATGTGTGTGGGTAAGGGGTGTACTGTGGTGAGCTGGGCATGGTGCTGTGGTGTGTGTAAGCATGAGGTTGCCCTAGGAGTGTTTGTATAGTGTGTGTGTGTATGCATGCACACAGTTCTGCCATGTGGCTGCCCTACACAGGTGTTTATGGACAGCTGCAGATCATGCCTGGCAGGGTGTGCAGTGCACTGCCTCCGGCCATGAACACATGGACTGTGCCTGCTGGGGGTTCCATGGGCATGTCCAGGTAGAGGCCTTGATGTGCTACTCTCACCTGCTGATGACAAATGTCTGTTGGTACCAGGCCCCTCCTGGGAATGGCCAGAACCACATTCACATGGCCTGCTGTGGTGTGATGAGGACAGCACCCCCCTGCACTGCTGGGGCTAGTACTGTCACTACAGCAGCCCCTTGGTGTCCTAGCACATCCATGTTGACTGCCAGCTGTTGGTGTTGCTGGCCTATGTCTATGCAGCCATCACCGCACTCCCACCACACGTTCAAGAACGGACAGACCACGGTCGATGCGGGCCATCATCTTACCTGACCGTCTATCCATGAACTCAGTTAAAGCACTGATGGCATCTGCCAGTTCATGGGCATTGTCACTTGCAGATGTGAGAGCAGCCTTCTGCAGCCACAGGCCCGGTCTGGTGTAATAGGTTCATAGGTTCATACTAGGCTATCTGCCCTAGGGCATTTATAATCCTAGCTCGAGTCTGTGTGGCTTTTGCCACCCCTTGGAATGAGAATAATATGCCCATTTTGGGTTTAGTTTACTGTGCCTCTGTCTAGTAGTGACACAGAGATGACCCCTGGGGTAAACCTACGATCTCCCATCCACTCGTCAAGATTTCTCTTGAAGAGAGTCAGTGAGGGGCTCTGCCTAACATGGACTGGGATTCTGTTCCAGAGGGTAGGGAGCCTCTAGGTTATGAATCTGTCCCTCCAGCATGTCCTATTTATTTCTGTGTTGTGGTTCAAATCTCTCGCTCTCGTGGCTCTGATGGATTTGGATTTTCTGAGGTGGAGCATGTCCATCAATTCCGGATTGGACATGGCCTTGTACGTTAGGCATAGATCGCCTCTGAGTAGGCGATATGCGGCTGAATAGAGCTGGAGTTTCTTCAGCCGGGCAGCATATGGCATATGTTTGAGGCCCTTGATCCTCTTGATGAGGTACTTTTGGGGTCTTTCTAATTGTTGCAGGTGACGGGTAAGGTACATCCCAAATGGGGCATTGTACTCAATTATGGGCCTGATAAGGGAAGAGTATAGGGGCACAATGACCTCTCTTGATCTAGATGTGAATCCTTTCATGATAAGGTGGGTAATATAGAAGGTCTTCCTAACCACCTTGGCAATGAAGTGTCAAATGAGAGGTTACTGTCAACTGGGGTCCCTAGGTCCCTGATTACTTCTTCCGTACTTAATGGATTACCACCTATGTGATAATTTGTGGGTTCTTTGTTTTTCCCAAAGGGTATGACTATACATGTTTTAGCATTTAGTTTAAGGCCATGGCTCTGGCACCAGTTATCCATTTCTATGAGGCCTTTCTGAAGGATGCTTGTGTCCGCTGGAGTATCAGTTATGGCGCCCAGTTTGTAGTCATCTGTGAACTTTGTTAGCCACAATCCTCCTATGTTTGCTTGCACCTCGGAAAAATAAATGCTGAACAAGAGGGGTCCCAGGACCGAGCCCTGTGGGACACCGCTTGTGACTGGCTTAGAGTCTGACATGGCTCCAGCGATTCTGACCTTGTGGGTTCTGTCCTGGAGCCAGTTTGCAACCCATCTTATGACATATGGGTTTACATTTAAGCTGGTGAGCTTGTCTATGATGCCCAAGTGGGGTATTGTGTCGAAGGCTTTTGCAAGATCAAGGTAGGCTGTGTGAACTGCCTTACCCTCATCAATGGCCTTAGTGACCGTTTCAAAAAAGTCGACCAGGTTCAAAAGGCAGGATCTGCCCTTGACAAAGCCGAATTGGGTAGGATCCAGTGTCTGCAGATCCCCAATGTCTTTGTTTATGAGTTCCATAATGATCCTCTCCATAGCTTTGCAGACCAGGCTTGTCAAGCTTATGGAGCGGTAATTTCCAGGGTCTGTAGAAGCACCTCCTTTGTGGAGTGGAGCCATTGTTGCTGTACGCCATTCTTTCGGTATGTATCCTGTAGTAAGGCTAAGATTAAACAGCAGCCTTATGTGCGGGTTTAGTTCCTCATGGAGTTCATGTAGCACGCAACCCGGGACACTGTCTGGTCCCATTGATGCTGTGTTTTTAGCTTTGGAGAGGGCGGCTCTCACCTGGGCATCTGAGATGTCAGGGAGGCTACACTCTGCTGGGATAGATATTTCTCCTTTTGGAATTTGCACTGAACCTGTCTGCCAGTATGTTGGCAATGTCTGTGGGTTCAGTGTATTTTTTGTCATTTTGGACTAACTCTGTGCATATCTGGGAGTTTCCACCCAGGTTTCTAGCATAACTAAAGAAGACCTTGTGATTGTCTTTGGTATCTTTTGCGATTTTTCTCTCGAAGTTGGCCTTGGATGATTTTATGAGTGATCGTAGTTTTTTACTAGTAGTAATCAGAGATCAATGTTCTATACATGCCTGCACCTCCATGACAGCCTGAAACATGCGCCTGCTGGTACCAGCTATCATTGCCTCTGCCAGGGGCATGATGTCCAGAACCTTACCACAAGCACCCTAGGACATCTGCCTATGTGGTGCCCTGCCGGACATCCGGCTATGCCTGCTGCAATGAGACACAGTAGGCATTGTTAGCACACTTCCCTGTACACAGCCACTAAACGCCAGCTGTCACTCTGCTATTGCCACTGGTGATGGGGTATGTATATGCACTGAAGCTGTGGTGTGGTGGTGGGGTGGTTAAAAGGGGGATGTCAAATGATGGTGCTGTTTTGGTCCCTGACAACCTCACCTGTGCCTCAAAGTACTATCATCATCTTCAGTGTCAGTATGGACATCAACATCAGATTGCATGCGGGAGGGACCCTGACCCACCTCGCCACCTGTGGGGGAAAACAATAAACACAGTTTAAAACCTGTACACCATTTCCTAACAGTACACAAACATGCATACACAAACACACACACACTCACACACACACACACACACACTCACACACACACACACACACACACACACACACACACACACACACACACACACACACACACAAACACACACACCACGGCAATACCGAGTCTATATCATTTAGTCGAAACAGAAGTTTGAACACCATATGTTCGAACTTCTAACCTCAAAGTGCAAAACCATCGAAGGCTTAGAACAGTGATTTTTTTCCCCCAGGGAAAAAAATCGCTTTTCTAAGAAACACACACACAACACAAGCACACCAAAGAAACAGCAATCCACACACATACACTTAAAATCCTACATCTAACTCTACACTAAACTGTACTTACACTACTATCTATCCACTTACCTTAACCCAAACCTAACCCCTAAGGTCCATCACTATCACGCACTCAGCTGACCCGTGCCCTAACCCCAACTCACCTATCCCGCCCTAACCCCAAAGTCTGTCACTATCGCACACCCACCTCACCTGTGCCCTATCCCTAACTCTCCTATCCTGTGCCCTAATCCTAACCTCCACACAATCGCACACTTACCTGAACCCGACCCACAACTTTCCACCAAAGTGCTGAAAATCGCGAAGCCACAGAAATGGCCCATTGAATTCTTTCCCTGGGAAAGAATTTGGTGTTCCATGGCTTCGCGATAATCAGTTTTTGAACTCCACAGTTCGAACATATGGTGTTCGAACTGCTGAAGTTTCAATGAACTGATAGGAACCAGTAATACCTACCTGTCCGTGACTTTACAGACAGTCCCTCATATATTTCTATGTGTTCCCCATCCTGCATCACACTTGGTAACATACACACATTGATACCACTCATTAACATATCAGTCCTTTAAATGCCTAGACAAGTGAGCAAAATACAAGACCTGTTACTACATTACCTGCTTGGCCTGTGTGTAGTGGTGTTAGATGGCCTCACTGCTGTCATTCGGTGTTCACCCTGCACATGCCCAGACATCAAGAGCATGGCCCCTATATGTGTGGGCTTCTATGTTCACTCCATAATATCATGCACTGGTGTATCATGTGTATGTATTGCTCAGTACATGCCAGATATGCTGCTCAATCAGCCTATCATGTGACAACTGTAATTTATGGACACACTCCCTGGTGTTGACTAATACTTCCCGAATGCATCTGTAGTGTGGCATATGTTGGGTGTAGGTCACCTCTCTGCTGAATGTGATATAAAGGGTATGCCTGGTGTTTACATTCCCTCTCAATGCCTGTTCCATGCTACAGACCTTATTATACTATCAGCTGTCCTGTGATTACATACATGACAAGTATTCCTGGTGTGTATTGTGGCAGTCCATGTCCATGTACTGCACGATCCCAAAGAGAGGTACTTTTGTATGAACACCCCACAATCACACATGTGCATATATGGCCACACACACACACACACACACACACACACACACACACGCACACATACAGGTGAGACTGCACAATGATAGTACACACAGTCCTCCTATTACCCATCTGTCAACATGCAGAACATATGGTACACAACAGCATGCAGTGCAGCTATAGTCAATCCATGCTAGTAACAGTATACATGTGTGTGATGCATGTGCTCTGTCACTAGGTGATGACCCTTCCCCTGGATACCAGTGCAACCATGTACACAGTATTGCTGTGCACCTCTTCTGCACTCTGCCATGTACTGTGCACCACACCTCACAGGTGTACAAAATATTGCATTGTGGAATGTGTACTACTGTGTCAGTTATGTCAGCTTTAATGCTCACAACCCCTATGTTTTTCAGCAACACATACCTGGGATGATATGCGGACATATGTCATTTGTGAATGCCTGATGTCTGATTTACAGCTCTCAACAGCAGTGGACCATGTATGACCAGTCCAGTACTCTTACACTAACAGCCATCAGAGCATACCATGGCTATGGGGGGTGTACACACCCTTTTTGGTATTACACACCCATCCGTGATCTGCATTGGGACCACATCACTGCATATCTAAACAGTACATGAGCCTGATATGTGACATATGTCCTGCACATTCACATGCAGTGTCTTCAGAATGTATTAGGTTTGCAGATGCTGACCACGATGCATGAACTCCATGTGGGCATATGTGTGCTATGATGGTTTGTCACACCTCTTGCTGTATGTACTACAGCACTCACTACTCCTGGCTGGAGTATACCAGCATGGGCCATCTGGAATTACTAGTGTATGTTAAGTCTGTCCTACATATGTCCCCCTAATCTGCATGATTGCAAGGTCTATTCATGTGCACATCCCTTGGTGTTCACACACTGCCGTCACTATTGCTGTGGGGGTAGGGTTGCATCTACCACAGGACCTGAACCTGACTCTGTGCAGATACAGCAATTCTTAGCATCCTTAGGATCCCTGCTGCAGTGCACTGGTGTGTCATGCTGACACCCTCCCTTCCTTCGGTCTTTTTGCAGATGCATGACAAGTAAGCCCTACACATGTGTGTCACATTGCAGTGTCCCATACACTGAACTTCACATGTTACAGCCTAGTCCCAGCTGCTAATGTGGACTACTGTAATGCCTTATGGCACCGTGTATCTCTGCAGCAGTCACCATTGTCCTACAGGTATATACACTGGTGTTGCACTGTATATGGGTGTTGTTCCAAACATGTCCCTACTGTAGGCCATGTCTCCCACCATTATGTTACTCCTTGTGGACACATTCCACAATGAAAGGACGTTAGTTATCATGCAGGTATCTGACATACCCTTTCAATACCCCATCATGGTCACCCCTGTGATGCCGTGCATTTCACAGCAACAATACATGCACATGTACAGCATGCATTCTAGGTGGGTGTGTTAGATGTGTGCATGAAATATACCATCGCCATTACATGCCTGGTGTGTTGGCAAGCATCTACATAAACCATACTCACCAGCTACAGGCTGCTGCCTTGCTGGTATCACAAAGAGACCTACATAAGAGGGTGAGAGATGCAATGTCAGTGGCCACACCTGTGGCAGTGCTACAGGGTGAGTGCAGTATTACAATACATCAACAGTACATTTCCACAATACTACCACATATGGACATCTGTTTATCGCTGCTATGCAGCAAGCAATATATCTATGACAATGTCTGATATGCATGATCTGCCTGTACCGATGCAGATGTATACGCAACAATGGTCTACTGATGTGCCCTGTGGCCTTAGCTGCAATGCTCCTCAACTGGTGTGTGGGTGGCACCCCCCTCCACAAAGGTGTCTGGTGGTTGAAGCTGGCCAGATGGGCAAGTGCCACGAGGCTGGCCAGGAGCTCTTCCACACATGTCGGGGGGATTGATGGCATGCCCCCCCCCTTAGTGAGGTGATCCCCCTGGACTGCAGCAGCATGCCGATGGACATTGCAATGCAGGTCAGAACAATGTTGCTGGACCTGCTGATAACTGCGGTTGTGCAGTCCGACATCATTGACACTGAGGACTAGGTCATTCCACAGGGCGGTCTGCTCCTGCTGTTCTCGGGCGGCCTGGCCAAACAAAACAGAGTAGTGCTGGATTAAATAATTGGGCAGTATATCATTTTCAGCAGCTGAATAATATGGTAACCATGCATGTGACATCTTGACTGAAAGACATAAAGATGGAAATAGGTCTGAGCAACTCATATACCAAAGTTACCAGAGTTCTTAATGCACATCTCTGTCACCCCCCACCATATCAGTGACAAAAAGCTGTACACACAACTCATTAGGTATGGCTACAGCTTACCTCCCAGTGGGAAAGATAGTGTATTGTACCACACTTTGTGCTATGTGTTTGCAGCCATGTTTCTTGTGTGGACACTATCATTGCTGGCCTGTTACAGACTATTCACCTGTATGCCATTGTCAGGGCCACTATGGTTCCATATATGCCTGTGGTATGGCTGTTTTGTGATTGTTGCACATCTGACATTCTGTGTTATTGGGGATATCTATGCATGCTGTTGGACATGTTTTGGGATTGTGTAGGCTATTACTACCAACATATGTTCTATAACAGTGACACAATAGCATGTATATGTACCACTGCCCAGCTGAACCACCTCTCCAAACCCAGGTGCCCATGTTACCCAGCCAAATCACATGTGTGACCTAACCTGGGGCCTTCTCATGTACTGGTACAGCAATACTGTCAGGTGAAACCAACCCAGGGGTGTTGTCCCTCCCCCGGGGGCACACACAGATATGCTCCTGTTCCCTGAGATCAGATCCAGGGTCTGTTCCATAACGGGCTCCACAGGCACATGTGGGATTTGCTATATCACTCTGAGACACCCAGTACACATTCACAGGGCTAACATGCTCCTCCTGCTCAACCTCCAGGCCAGGCACCTTCAGGACATGGGCTGCTGTTGTGCATAGCAATGGGTGGGAGACTTGTTCCCACTGTGTCCATATTGGGGCCCATAGGGCATCCGCATCACAGACCACACACACCATCCAGGGTGTTTACCCACCACATGTGTCACATACCACCCTTGTAGACTGTCCTCTATATCTACCAACCGTGACCACCTCCACAACTATACCTGCCATACTTCCTCATATTCCCATTCTATACTTCACAGACAAGGGCAATGTGGTCCCAACAAGGGGTTCACATGTGACATGCCCATCCATGTTGCACACACTGCCAGCTATAGATATCTGTGTGTATTGCTATGTGAGCTGTTTCCTTCCTGATCCGTTTGGCTTTCTTCCTTTATTTTGTTATTGTTTCCTTGCACATAGCATGCAGCACTGTGATAGTGAAATAGAGGACATGTATTTACATACATATATGTTTGTGTGTGTGTTTGTATATATGTAGACATGTGCATATAGATATATATCTATATATGTGTAGATATATGTGATGTATATATGTGCTCATATATATGTCTACACATGGGTATCTGAATATTTGTGGACATACATGTAGATATATATATATATATATATATATATATATATATATATATATATATATATATATTATATATTATATATTATATATGTGTACATATATACACATATGCATACCTATATGTGGGGTACATTAAGACATCAGGTCCACAATCTCACAACACCTTCCTGCACAGCTGCACTATTCTGCCTTGCTAAGACACAGACAGGTGACACATATGGACACAGCCTGATATTAGGGGGGTGTATGTTGGACCAGATTGCAGGTAACCCTATTGCACACCTATGGCATTCCTGGATGCTACATTGCAGCTTAACCTGAGTATCCTACAAGGGGTGGGATGTGGATCCCATGTGTCCATTATAATGGCATTACTTCCACCACCAGCTATTGGCCACGTAATATACATACTTCCCATTACACAACACACACTATGATGGCTTACATCTTGTCAGTCAGTGCTGATCTGCACAGTTAATGGCTATTGCCCACTATCCACAGGGACAGACACTATTGTCCATAGCAGCTGTTCAGTTGAACATCATTACAACAATACCTGATGGCACATATAAATCATTCCACATCATCTATCCCATTAATATGGACCAAGTACTACATTCAATTACATGCATATATACTTCACATACTTGTGGGAATGATGTCTGTTCTGGATAGTTTGCTGAATGTAATTATTTTCTTTGTTTTTTTTTATTTGGCTTTGGCTTTACCTTTGGCTTTCTCTCTCTCTCTCTCTCTCGTTCTCGGTCTTTCTCCAGTAAATGGATTGAGCTGCTTTGAACAGATTGCAGCATGGATTTTGTAGGTGATGCACATGATCAGGTGATGGTCTCTGCACCAATCAGTGTCCTCCACTTGATGCCTGCATGCAGCATGCTGTGTAGTACTTCCATTTACCTCTGTCATGGCAACAACCTGTTATAAATCCCTACATCATGTGGGCGTGGTCCCTTTACCTTTCCTGTGTGATGGACATCCTTCCTGTGTGTGGACATCAGCATTACAGACAGCAGGTAGCAGTACCTCTTACAGGAGAACCTGCACACTCAAGCCAGCTATATATTTGTAGGAGGTTCCAGAACTACAGACAGAGTGTTTGTAGTGTTGTTGTATGCATTGCATAGCACTGGTGTTACAGGGTTTGTGTGTACATACTAGTTTAACTTGGAATGCAGTCTGTCTGCATAGCTCTCAACTGTGGTCCTAACCTCTTGATGGCCAGAGGTGTGCCTATTATGTTTTGTCTGTCCACCACACAGGTCTTGTCTCAGATATATCACTGGCAGTGTGTGGGTAGAGTCCTATCAGTACATAACATCCATTTCTGTTTCTAACCTCATATTCTTAAGGGTATGTTGCAGACTTTCCTGTAACACCAGCAACTTGCTTAGTGTATTTTGCAGACTATCCTGTAACACCAGCGACTTGCTTAATGTATGACAACAGTTTTACACATATGGGCCTGTGTTCCAGCCTCTGTCCTCCACCTACATACCAGGCTTTGCACATATAACATACTGTCAGTGGTTGTTCTGTAGTGAGCTATAAGAATGTCATGCTGCCATTCTTGCCATCAGTTCACTGCTGTTGTGTCCCCCACACATACTGTGGGGTTGTGGCCATATATGTGTGGGCTTCACCTACACAATACATGTGCGCCCTTATGAACTCCAGAGGCCAGTGTATGTAACAGTGGTATATGGCCCTGTATTATTGAGTCTAGGGAGGGATGCACCATAACTAACCTAGGCTGTTACAACATGTGGGGGTATCAGGGTTAAGGTACCTTAAGGTATCTGGATGTACATTACGATACAATCCACCTTGGGTAAATGCAGGCCTACTGCCTCCTGCCATACAGACTGTTCTGTTTGTCAGTGTGATTGTGATGGTGTCAGTTATGCCTTGTTATGTAATAGTTACATCTCATTGTGTCAGCTAAGGTCTTTCCCCCCTAGGGAGTGTGTACAGAGTGTAGTTAGAGGCTGCTGACCTATACATCTGCATTGCTTACTGTTGATTGTTTGGTATTCTGTGGCCCAGTCTGTCTTTACTACTGTACTACTTGAATGCCTCGGCCTGGACAGCAACATATGTAAACCTTTCCAGACTACTGTATTAGTATAACTGTCTCACAGTTGCATTACTCTGTTTATATGGATGTCAGTGTCTAAACAGCTATATGACATGGCATATACAACTTTAATAGTACACAAATAAAGCTTTCCCATGTATGCAAACCTGTGTGTGGTGCTTTATCCTTTGACCTCTCTGTGAGTATATGTTGCAGGCAATGATTGTCATTTGTATGGATGGCTCATACAGTGTCCAGTTGGTAAGGTGGTAACTGTAGGCACAGTGGCTGTTCCATATAGTGTGCACCTTCTACATATTTATCTTCTTATACATATCTCTGCGTGTGTATGTGTAGTTACATATATATCTATATATATATATATGTATATATATATATATATATATATATATATATATATATATATATATATATATATCTGTATCTTCATATATGTCTGTGTATATCTATCCAAGGGATGTTGATTGCTTCCACATTGTACATTCCCTAAGGATCCAGACTGAACTGCATGATATGTTACTGATACCAGCTTGACATCATACAGGTGGGATTGAGTACTGTTAACATCTTGTGCCCATGTCGTGTTAAGTCCTGGTTATGGGATCTGCAACAGTTGGTAGTGTATTGCAGGGCAGACGTGTTTGGCTCTGGGGGGGGGGATACCTATTAATATAAGATGTATGTTGCTTGGGGCCTCTCAACCCCATTAACGGTGCATATGGACATATATGTTTTTGTTATGTTCCCATTTTTATCTATAGATATATGTCCGTTTATACCTATATATATATATATATATATATATATATATATATATATATATATATATATATATATAGCTCTGCTTACATATATATAAATTGCTGTATATATATATATATATATATATATAGACAAATAGATGTAGACATATATATCTGCAGATGTATGCATATGTATGTATATATTTATATATATATATATATATATATATATATATATATAGATATATAGATATGTTATATCTATTTAGATATTAATATATATATATATATATATATATATATATATATATATATATATATATATATAAATATAGATATAGATATATATATACACACACACACACACACACACACACACACACACACACACACACACACACACACATACATACATGTAAATGTTGAAATACATTCCCTGTACTGTTGAATGCCTGGGCTGGAAGATATGTTTGTGAAAACATCAGAGTTATGTATATCTGACATGGCTTAGTGGTAAATCAGTTTGGCTATGGTGTGCAGGGTCCTGGGTTCAAGCCTTCCAATGGCAGTTTATTTTGTTGCTGGGCAGAACAAGGCCCATCAGATACAGAGTGATAAAGGCACTTTTAAGCAGTTGTATGTGGGTTTGCGTGGGGTTGAGCAGAGGTAAGCACTGCTAACTTCTGGTTATAGTTTTTTAAACTGATTTAGCTTCTCAATTACTTAACCTGTCTAGGCATTGCTTACCCCCATGCAAACAGGCTTAAACCCGCTTACTGCTGCTTAAAAGTGCTTACTCCCACATACCCCTGTGCTAATTTCTTTAAAAGGAAAGAAAAAAGTTTGATAGGAAAGTGATGAAAAAGGGGCATAAAGAGGGACAGACAGTAGGGAAGTTAGCTAGGGATGTGGAGGAAGGGTTTAGGGAAGGTCCATAGCTGCCCATTTCTTCTACAGCAACAGCTGTGCAGATACACTAAATTTTGAGGTAGATTTGGACACTCAAACCCCTGATAGAGGGGTGAGGACAACAATAATATGTTGTGATGCCAATTAGACCAGATTACATGTGTCCACTGGACACATGTGTAAAATGGACAGCTATGTATGGGGCGAGATTTTTTTGGGGGGAACAGATTGCCCCTTTTCTTTTTTTCAGGTGAGAGTGGGATATTGGGGAGGGATAGTAGATATATTTGGGGAGGTAGGTTGGGTAGGTTAATGGACAAGACAAACAAGATGCATACAGAGGCGGTATATGACACATGTGGGGGTAGACACCTTGAAGGGGACAGGTGTTGGGACATCAGAAACTCATGAGCCCCTTAGTGGAAACAGTGGGACTGAGATCCCCATCCATGGGCAGTCACCACTGCACCTTCACAGCCCTGAAGGTGGCTGTGCTGGGGGCTGAGTCACAGTGCCAGGCCGACCCTCTAGTTATGACACACGGCCCTTGAGATGGCGTAGCAAATCTCCGACCTCCCTGCGAAGCTCGCTATGCACCACGACCCGGACTTGGTGACAGGTTCCTGTCCGCGCCTGCTCACCAGGGGGATGACCCTCATCACCTGAGGCGGTTCCACCCAAAGGTGATGTAGGACCAATGGACGAGGAGGTCCCTGGTTTGGACCCACACTTGCTGGTGTCCGGTGCCACGGCCAGCTGAGGGGGGGACAGATGGGTCTTCTTGGACCGGACATCCTAAACGTGCTGTAGTGTTTAAATTTTATCATCATATGTGGGTTAGTAATAGTTAACACATTCCAGAGTTAGGTGTAACAGGATGCATAGATATTCCCATTAACCCAGACACCAGATATGGAGCAGTTGCATAGCAAACGGAACACATGCATATATGGGACCAGCATGGTAATAACAACAGCATGCAGGTACATTGATGGCACCATGCCACCAATGCTGGAGTATTTCAATATAGCCCATGCATAGAAACAGGTTAAAATAATTATCAACCAGTCTGACATATATCCCAACAGAACAGTGCAGTCATTATATACCAGTTGAGGTGGCTATGTAGTTTATTGTTGGAGATATGGTGAGGGTGGAGAGAAAGATGTCAATTAACAACTAGTATATTCCTGTAGTCCACATTACTTCCCTAGTCAGTGCTGTTATCTGTACCTTACAAGTATTATTACAGTCCCCTATAGCCTTATTTTGGACAGTGTTATGGCTGTCATCATCATTATACATTAACTGTTTTTACCTGCAGTATACACCTCTTACCTGGTATACCTGTGGAGGAAATGTTTGTTAACACTAACTGTTTTTACACATACTCCTAGATTCCAGGTTGGTGTTGTGCACATAGCTGTCCATCTCTTTCTGCACAGACTCTGGCCATGTCTTGACCACATGCAGGTGAACCAGGACATATCTAGTCTATTGCCCTCTTCATCCTTTAGTGACTTACCACACTCTTATACAGGCTTTCCTACACAGTTATATTATGTAGAACAGTGTGGGTGATCAGTGATACCTTATTGTTCAGGGCAACTGCAACACTCACAGTTCCATACAATACCAGAGTAAACAGTACCAGTAGAGTGTATCAAGCTTTTTTCATCAGTGCAGTGTTCATATCTGACATACCTGTGGGAGCAATGTTTGTTAACACTACCTAAATGTTGCCACACAAAGTGCCAGATTACACATTAGTTTTATGCACATACATCTCACAATGCTACTGTATACACTCTGGTCACAGCTTGACAACATGGGGGTGTAGATAGGGCATACTTGTTACTCTCATAAGAGTTTTGGGAGTTGCTAGAGTGACAGGTTTGTTCTCATAGATGCGTGACAATCAGTTGTATTCCCAGTTTGCTGCCTAGACATCCAGGATCATCCCACAGACTTCCCAGGCGGGCAGGGTGACAGGCAGCGGATATGGACCCATATACTGGACATTCTGGTTTTATCTGTACAGTTGTGGGGTATGATTCTGTATTCATTCTACTTCCACTCCCAGGAAGCAGACCATGGCAGTGTCTGCTACAACTTAAACACTGTCCATCAGAGTTGTGTGTGCTATATAGAAATTGCTGTATATCTCCTATCTGCTTTCTGTCTTATAATTCTCCTGTGATTTGCATTCTCACCTTGTATTACAACACTCTTATACAGGATTTCCTAGACAGTAATATTTTGTAGGACAGAGTGGGTGAAAGTGATGAGTAATACCTTATTATTCAGAGCAATTGCATCAGTCACAATGCCATAGAATTCCAAAGTAAACAGTACCAGTACAGGGTATCATTATTGTATTTCTGGGAACAGTATTGGTATCTAACAGACCTGTGGGAGAAATGTTTGTTAGCACTACCCGAATGCTGCCACACAGAGTACCAGATTCCACTTTACTATTATGCACATACATCTCACTCTGCTACTGTACACACTCTGGCCACAGCTTGATAACATGGGGGTGTAAATGGGACATATGTGGCTTCTTACTCTCATAAGGTTTTGGGAAGTGGGCATTGTGCCAGCTTTGTTCTCATAGATGTGTGTCAATCAGTTGTATTCCCTGTTTGCTGCCTATACATCTGAGATCATCCCACTGATTTCCCAGGGGGACAGGCTGACAGGCAGCAGATATGGGCCACTTTACTGGACATTCTGGACATATCTGTACAGTTGTGGGGTATGGTTCTGTATGCAGACTACTACCACTGCCAGGATTCAAACCATGGCTGTGTGTGCTAAAAATACAGCATTTCACTTGTCAGTTGCATGTGCTTTTCAGATTTTGTTGTCTGCCTTTTCACTGTTTTCTATCTATGTGCCTCTCAGTTTTACTAAATGGCCTCTGGGGATTAAACCAGTCATATACAGGCATTCCTACACATTCTATTTATGGTGCACAGTGTGGGTAACTGTGCTTAATACAACAGTACCATTACGTGATTGCAAATCAATATTACCATATGATACCAGAGTATACACATGCAGTCCAGCAGTTAGACTTTTATTTTCAGGCTATTACGCTTTTATTTGCATACACACTATATGAGACTTTTCCTGCCATATTCTCCAGTGTATGCAGTACTTGCCTTACACAATACAGGTTTTATACAGGCAATTAATTTACTAATACTTTTAGATTTATTTCCTATGACAGTACATGCAAGAGTATTTCTGACCTGCCTCACACCGCAACCTCTCCAGGTGACTTCCGTGGTCCTCCTGTTTCAGGGCCCACTCACATGCAGCTGTGTAGGACATAAGAGGAATATTTAGCCATACCTATCCATGATATACATGAGCTGACAATTATTAAACACATTGTGGAGTAATACACACAGCTGGGACATCCTCTGCTGTTCTAGCCTTTTGGTTCCACTGTTCCAAGAGGTCCCCCTTACAAAAATTCAGGTTGGCATAGTGATGCCTGACCTGCTCACCAATTTGGGGTATGCCAGTGGCACTGGTGAGGTCATGAGCGAGATGGTCCCAGACTTCCGCCTTGTACTGGGAACCCTGATACTGGCCCTGAAGCAGCCTCTGCTCATGCTCTTTGACAAGGAGTCCTGCCATGACTCTGAACTCCTGGATGCACCAGCGCTGCACCCAGAAGTGCACACCCTCTCCCATACCAGACATAGTGCCTACAAGGGGAAACTACAACCAGTTATGAGAGGTATTCCCGCCTCTTGGGTTTAAGTAAGGCTGATTTCCCACACTTTTCAGTGATTGGCCAGTTTTGAAAAGGCTAGGCTATGGGCAAACCTGCTTACCTAATGTTGGCATTGTTTAAAGGGGTATAACACTGGGCAGATTGAGTTAGCTGGCCTACACTTTGCTTACACCTCCTAAGCTGTCCTGTGCAATGGTCAGCATTGCTTATATTAGACTTTGCATCATATTTTCTTTTTGGTATTGATTTCTTATTTATTACATCATATATATATATATATATATATATATATATATATATATATATATATATATATATATGGGCTTACTGCTGTACTCCAGTTCACATATTTATGTTATGTAGTGGGTTATAGAACATATGACTGTATACTGATTCCTTTCACAGGTTCAGTTTGATTTTACTATAGTGAGGACTTGTTTGCTGATACCTCATTCTTTTGTACTGTTGTGATAGCTTGATGGTTAACTACTGTGACTATAGGGTCCTGGGTTCAAGTCTGTTTATTTTGTTGCTGGACAGTACAAGGGCCATTGGATACAGAGTGATTAGGGCACTTTTCAGCAGTTGTAAGTAGGTTTGCATGAGTTTGCATGAGTGTAAGCAATGCTAACCTCTGGTTAAACATGCTTAAAAAGAGTTAGCTTCAAAATTGCTTAACCTGTGTGCGCATTGCTTACCCCCATGCAAACAGGCTTAAACTTTCTTACTAGTGCTTAAATATGCTTACTACTGCTTATTGGTGCTTACACTTGCTTACTAATGCTTACTCCCGCTTACAATTGCACTGATTTAGACAGTCATATTTAATGGTTCTTGGGAAGGTGGGGGATTTGAAAGCTGTATGGAGTTGTCATTCATTACACATTTTACCTTCCATTTGTATCCATGATTCCTGTGTACATATACTGTATGGGGCACATGTCCTTATCTGGGGACTTTGCAACATTAAGACACTGACAGCTCACATGTGCATTTAATGCAGTACTCCAGTCCACAAATAAATGTTATTTAATGGGTTATGCAACTAAAATATTGGTCATAAGATGATTTGCCATGGAAAATGGAATGTGCTGTAATGGGACTCGAACCAGGAATGCCTGCTTGCAATACGAATGCTCTGCCGACTACCCTATTGCTAAACTGCTTCATTTGCATATATCTTCCTTGTTATCCTCTTTAGCCATTTAAGTTGCATTAACCATAGCTAAGCGATGGGCACAGCCGTGCACCTATGGCTAGCTTTAATTGGATTCTTAATAAGAAAAGAAAAAGGGTTTGTTTATTTGATTTGCATTTACTATTGCTGTTGTACATGTGTGGGAATGTTGCTGGGGATATGCAGACACCTATGAATAGTCTCGCTCATTCATCTGGCCTTTCTGCAGTTCTTCATTGCTGGGGCATGTATATTCTGAGAGCTCTGCTCTCAGACATGCCCCCTGTACTCTTACATGCTCCATGCAAGATTAGGAGCTCAGGCAGTGCGCCTTCATTAATATGCATGGCACGCTGCCGTCCTGCTCCTAAATGGTTGCTTGCATGCAGGACTAAGCTAGTCCTGCACGGAAGAATAGTAAATCTGGGGGGTTATCTTCAACTTCAGTAGTATATCAATTACCCACTTCAGTCCCACCACAAATTTGGCTACCTGGGAAAAAATTATGGTGACTTTACATTACAATTCTTGGATCTAAATACTAGGAGAGCTTTTACAGTTGCGTTGGCCAAATTTAAACTTTTTACATGTATTTACTAGCTAAAGATTGACACTGGATGCTGGAGCAGCTTATTCATTTTCTGTTTCACAGATGTTTACTACAGTTTGCAATTATGCATTACATTGTAAAGGTTCTGCTAGCCAAAGAAAGACAGATAAACATTTTTATTTCTTGATCTGCATTTATTAAGGTTTTTATGCTGATAGTAGTGATTCCAGTACATAGCGGCACTGCATTTTTTTAAAGTGGTCTAACTTAAAAAACTGTTATTAAGCCCTAGTTTATTTCTTGTGCACTGAGTACATGTCAGGCTAGTTCAGCACTCATCTTGGCACTGAGGCATTTCCAGGCTAGTCAGTTGAGAGTTTTCCTTCCCACCTACCTTGTTGTAGTTCTGTTCTTAATCCCAGAATATGGTAATCTGACAACATAAATTATCTCACTCACTCAATTTCTGGCTGCTGACAATAAAAACTAAGTATCATTTTGCAAAGTCTGCCCCTTTAAACTACTCACCAGGCTAAAAGACTATTGATAAAAGTGTTTAATATTGAGTGTACTGATTCTGCCTGCTCTGTTTTTAGTATCAAATTACTGAGTTTTTATAGTTACCCTGACCCCAGAGTCATTCTGGTCAATATTGTGGGACAGCGGTACCCTACAACTTCTATAGCCAACCTGACTGAGATGGGTACCTTGAGACCATGTAAGAATTGTCTCATGTTGTCATCTATTACTCAAAAGGCATAACACAGTGTATGAGAGATGTACATATATAATATCCTTGGAGGCAAAATGTCACATGGACACAGTAAACACAGTAAACTCAGACACAAAGATCATTAGCAGTACACCACACATCAGATCTCTCCAAGGCCATCACAATACAAATAATCCATCATATGCTGAGGTTATAAAGATTAACTTGCCTAAACCTCAAAAACATCCAAAACATAACACAGGTACAAAGCACACTCAGCATATTGAGCCTACTTCCTCACATTGTACAAGGAGTCCCAAAGTCGCAGATGCTGATCCTGTAAGGCAGGCATCAATGCAACCATTCTTGTTATAGCTGACTGTATTGAAAGGCATCCCTCTTACCAAGCTGGTGCCAGGATCGATCAGATCACACATACTCAAGTTCTTGAACGAGTACCAGTAAGACTCTGTCATTGTTCATGCTGGTGTCAATGACTTGAGGTTGGATTATATGAAGATAGAGAGTATGGAGCTCTCAGACTGTGTCCAAGGCAGGTATTAAGCTAGCATTGAGTAGCATTCTACCTTCTCCAGGGAGGATGCCACAATATAAGCAAAAAATAATTAACTTCATTAATTAAATTAGTCTTTGATGTCATTCAAAAGGGATCCAATATTTGTCAGCCTGGGAGGATATGATCAACAGACCACTCTGCTTTGCTAGGAATGGCATGCATCTCTCCCCTCTAGTGTTTCAGTTATTGGCAAAGAAATTTTCCACCCCTACAGTGCCTTTTTAGACAATGCCAACCAGGTAAACCTACCAACATAATGAAACAAGCAAAGGAAAATATGAAGGTGCTACTGACCAATGCTAGGAGCCTGAACAAGAAACTTCATTCCCTACAAGCCCTTCTCACACTAGAAGACATTAATATCTGTATAGTGACTGTCATATGGTTTAAAATAGTGGAGAATACTCTTCTGTGCAGGGCTATAAGACTCTGCACTCATTTAGACCAGATGGAGATTTACCCCATGGGAAGACGTTTAGGGCAAACCCCAAAAGCAAACCCACGTGGAAGAACCATAAATCAACAAGCCTTATAATAAAAGGAAAATAATTTTGACTAAAAGTAAGAAGAGTAATTCCCAGAATGTGAGGGCCTTTGTCACTGAAATAAACAAACAACTCAGGTCTTAATAAAATCTAACAAAGCCATGTTTGAGGCTGAATTAGCTACCCAAGTCAAAGACAATCACAAGCCATGCTTTAGTTATGTTTGTATTCCCAAAAGCACAATGTAGCAATATGCTGGACTGATTGTGAATGATGTACCTATAATAAGGTTGAAGATATAGCAAACCAACTGGCAGATAAATGTAGTTCTTCCTTTACCCTTTTCTCCCATCTATTTGTTCTTCAAGGTATACCTGAAGCTGTCTCACCTCCGGGTATCACACAAGGCTAAGTCATAAAAGTGCTATCAAAAGTGAAAAATACTGCATTAATGGGTCCTGACAATATCCTTGGATACATCTTAAATAGCATGAAACATGCTTTATGAACATTTCTAACAACACTGTTCAGTCTAAGTCTCCATACAGGCTTTGTACCAAGTGAATGGAGAACAGCCACAGTTATTTTCCTGCATAAGAAAGGGCCTTCCACATACCCAGGCTGTTACAGACCTATAAGTCTGACCAGCATCACATGCAAAGCTATGGAAAGAATTATCATGGAATTAATCAGTCAGGACATAGAGAACTTCCAAACACTGTACCCATTTCAGTTTGGATTCATCAAGGGTAAGCAATGCTTACTCAATCTGGTGGATTTTTTTAAAAGACACCAAAGCAAAAGAAGATGGCAAAATGCTACACACCACATAGCTTGACCTGGCCAAAACATTTGATACAATTCTCCACCGAAGCTTAGGAGAAAAGCTAAATTAACTGGGAATAAACCCATATGTCACTCACTGGATTTCCAGCTGGCTCACAGATAGGATGCAGATAACCGAAAAAGGGAAGTTACCTCCAAGAAGAGACCAGTCACCTGTAAAGTTCTCCATGGTTATGTGCTGGGACCCCTGCTGTTTGGCATCTACTTTTCTCAAGCAAATGCTAATAACAAAGGGCTCTGGCTGGCATAGTTTGCAGATGACTGCAAGCTAGGACTTAACCATCCTGCAGGAAGGTTTGTCTCCAATAAATAACTGGTGTTAAAATCATGTACTGAAATGAAATGCCAAAAATGCATTATTATATGGAAATTACCACTTTGACAATACGTCCTTAAGAGCTGACCCGTTATTTGGGATTTGGAAACGTATGTGGACAGTGATCTAAATATTGATCAATATGTATCTATCATTGCAAAAAAGTCCTTCTAAGCTGCACAGTCTATAAACAAAGGGATTGTGTCTAGATCTAGGGTTGTCATTGTCCCCCTTTACTCAGCCCTTATTAAGCCAGTCATTGAATATAATGCCCCATTTGCCCTGTGTCTCTCTAGAAACATACAACAACTGGAACACCCACAGATATACCATACAAAAAGGATACATGGCCTAAACAACATGTCTTACATGAACCAATTCAAAGCCCTGTCAATATAATTGGTATATAAAAATAAGTGGTCAATGTGCCCAAACTCACACTGGTAAACTCAAAAGACAGGCACAGCAGATCAGCAAGTGATGTTTATTTTCACTCCACGAACAAACTTCACAGTACAGTTTCTGTACTGTGAGGTTTGTTCGTGAAGTGAAAATAAACATCTCCTGCTGATCTGCTGTGCCTGTCTTTTGAATATAATTGGTATCCTACAGACTTCTAAGAGGTGACTTATTTCTGGAATGCAAGGAATTATAAATACTGATAGATTTATTGTGTATCAGCATGTCAAATGGCATCAGAAATACTTGGTCTAGAGATCAAACCTCTACTGCAACATCAACAGAATGTTTTGGAGGGGCAGATATATCTCACAGAGAATACCACTGCTGTGGAACAGAGACCATGTGTACATAAAACAAAATTCATCAATGTCCATTTTCTAGTGCAACTTAGATATGTTGATGTGAAAACAGAAAATTTACCCCAGGACTGCCCTCTGTACTACTAATGGACAGAGGCAGCTCCTAAGTGCTTTGTCCCATGCATGTGTCCCCTCAATTTATCTTTGGTAGGATCTCAGTTATTTTCATTAGTGGCAATAGATAATTATCAACCTTGGGATGGGTAAGGCCAATCTATAACCAAATGGGATAGGTTATTTCAAGCACAAAGTGGGAGGTTGACTAAGATTAAAATGGTTTGCAATAACAACTAGCCTAGTCCTTACCTATGAATCTATGAAAGGGACTCCTCCTATTAATTACATATACAACTTACTGCATTAGTTTGGTTGGCTAGATGTTTAAATCTCCCCAATTAATCACAGCATTGAGTTGTCAACAGCTTATGTCATGGGTAAAGTCATATGAATTTAGAGCTTAGGGACTCTTGACATCTGATCAGTGCTCAATTGCTTCCTTTCTTGATACAAGAAGTAAGGAAGTAAGCTAAGGATTTCTATTCACTGGTAATATGGGCAACCTTTTTTATATGAACACTCTGGAAAACCTCACCCAGCAGTCAATTGCTAGCAAAATCTGAGTCAATCCACACCTACACGTGGAATGAATAACGGAGAGAATATATTCCACATGAAGTAAGCAGGGTCCTTTCATGGTAGAGTCTCCTTTTGAGCCAACAGAAGATTCCTTTCTCAACTAGGACAGCAGCAATAAAACATCAGTCTCATAGGTTAGTTCTAGGCTATCTGCAGCTGCATACCATTTTAACCCTAGCCAAATTTTCCATCCCAAAGGTAAGAATCAAACCCAGTACCTTTTGTCTATTAGATGAACACTTTAATCATTATACCAATCTGCATTCCATTACTAATCTTCGAGTATTCTCCCAAGAACTGAAATCCTATTCTGACCCCCAGGCAGCAAAATATTACAAGGATTCACCATAGATTTTCTCAATAAATAAAAAAATTCTCCTTTCAATAATATCATTCAGAATTTGAGATCTGTAATTGGGAAAAAAGGCATAGTGTAAAAAATGCTGAATAAGGAACTTCAAGCATTTAGAATTATTGGGGTGCACAGGTATTCACCACTGGAGAAGTTCTAAACTTCACACACTGGTTTGGTTCCAAAGGAAAAAGAGGGCAAATTCCTCCTCATTCATAATCTGTTCTCCTCAGTTTGGTTTTCAGTTAACATTTTTATTAACAAAGAAGAAACCAAGGTGAAATATATTACCCTCTATGACCCAGTCATTGTCATTTGGATATTTAAAGAACCTTGGCTAGCCCAGCATGATATTAAGTCAGTATTCTGACGGTTGATGATGTAGGAACAAGATTTGCTATTGCTTGGCTTGTCCATTCAAGGACAGTTGTATTTCAACAAGACTATGCAAATGGGATGTTCAGTGGCCTGCATTATTTTCAAGAGTTTCAGTTTAACTTTGCACTGCTGTTGTCAGCAAAAGGCTAAGAACCAAGCTGCAATTTATTGCCTTGAAGTCTTCCTTATTTCTGGGAGGGAGCAGATGGCATCAAGGAAAGTATGGACATTTTCAGGGAATTATGTGACCATCTAAGGGTCCAACTGGCCATCAAAAAGGTCAAAGTCCTATATCATAGCATCACATTGCTGGCTATAGAAACAATTGTCGTGGGCAAATCTCTCAAGCTGCCTAACAACAAGGTACAATGATTTCCTAGAAGGCTGTAAACAAGGATAAACCAGGTTATGACATATTTGGGACTATTCAATTCTGTCTTTAGGGTTACCACCCCTGGGAGGACTTTCACAATGGCATTGGCAAACTTACTGAAATGGGTCCAGATGAAAATCCACTGAATTTGCATACCCAAAGGGATTCAAGATGACCTAGATTTTTGAAGGGTCTTCTAGGTTATTTCAATGGGGTTTCATTGTCAAAATCAAACTGGGTTTCTTTGGATGCACTCCAGTTTTTCACTGGTGTAGCGGCTAGCGGGGTATGGGACGTTATTTCATGTGGAAATGGTTTGCAGGAGAATGGTCTTCCTGTTGGCCTGAGACAACCAAGAAGGATTTTACACTTGTAGAAATCCTCCCTATCTGGACTGCAGTTTACATCTGGCAATATAAGTTTCAAGACAAAAAAGATACTCTTCCATTTGGATAACAGATACTTTTAAGTAAATTATCCCAGTCAAACAGAGCCCAGATCATATTTAGATTGCTAGTGTTACTCAGTCTAAAATGTAATTTAACATTTTCTGCTAAACATGTGCTTGGTGTTCAGAATGCTATTGCTGACAAATTATCACACCTACAGATTTTTACATTCTGAACTTGGGTTCTAGAGGCACACCAGTTACCCAGGTCAGCACCACCACAAATTTAGCTACTTGGAGAAGACTGATGACGACTTTACAATATAATTCTTGGGCCATAAACACCATGAGAGCTTATGTAGCTGCTTTACCCAAATTGAAACTTTTATGTGTATTTACCAGCTACAGACAGACATTGGATGCTGGATATGCTTGCTCATTATCTGCTGCACAGATCTTACTATAGGACACCCCCAGCTTATTAGGTATACAAATGGCTGCATTAGGTTGGCTGGCTAGAGGCCAGCATTGGGTCATCAACAGGTTATGGAACGGTAGAGTCATTGAATTTAGATCTTAGGGACTCTTGATGCCCAGTTGGGGCTCAGTTGCTTTCTGTCATCATACAAGTGGTAAGGAAGTCAGTTGGGGATTCCATTCATTGGTAATATTGGCAAACTTGTTTACAAGGCTAAATGCAAGGCTTTCGGTGCCAGTGAATTGCTGCAGTTGTTGCAGTGGCTGGATGTTATTATAACACACAAGGAGGTAGTAATTTCGTTAAAGAAATCCAAAACTGACCAATAGGCTCAGGCCACCAGGTCACATTACAGGAAGCAATGCATATGGCATCTTGACCTGTGCACTAGTCCTTAGCAACCCAGTGCTTATTAAGCAAAATATTGTCTAGTGAATTGGTATTCATTCTGCCAAATGGACATACAATACCTCCCTTAGATGCCAATGCCATGCTGAGGAAGTCACTGGCATATGTAGGCATTGACCACAAAACCTTTAGTTCCCTCTCATTTAGAAGAGGGTAAGCATTACATTTAGCCTAGGATGGGCATTCTGTGACATTGACAAAGTGTACTAGCAGATGGAATTCACACGCCTTTCTCAGGTATATTAGATGATTGTTCTTTTGTATTTTTCCTTTAGGTCCACACCTTCTGCTGATAATAGGCCACTCCTTTGTCTGCAGAACAGCCTCCAAAGCAGCAGTCAGACCAAACAGCTTGAATCTCAGCCTCAATTTTGGCCACTGGACAGTAGTTTTGCAAGGAAACCCAGGTCTATCATGGCTCCAGATAACACCAACTTTAGAAATATTATTTGCATGCAATACAGTGCCTGATGCTCTATTAAGTCATTTGGGAGGCAACAATTTGTGCTATATTCCAAAATGCATTATCCTTGGCAAAATATTGGCTGATTTACCCATATTATGCCAGAAGTTCTCATTTAAGCTAAATGGATGTTCAGTCATCTTACCCAGATGTAAGTGGAATGGGTCCTGCAAACCCACTACCATCAACATTACCCAACATTTTCTTTCAAAAGAATAGCCAGATCAGCAAGTCACATTGGATTTTACATAATTCAGCATCCAGTTAGACTGGATCCAGATTTCTACCACATTGACAGCATCCACCTGAATTACATAGGTTGGAATATGTTTAATTTGCAGTTCCTTACGCATCCACATATTCTGGGAAAAATAAGAAAAGAGCAGGTGTGCAAGTGCTCTCTGTAACTTCATCCCTTCCTTTCATCCCCCTGTTTTTCCAAGTTGCATCTTAGCTGTACTCCAACAATAGGTTGAGAATTTGGGCAGGTATAGATTTGAATTTTGGCAGGACTGAGGAGGCAGTGTGTACTCCACCTGGTTGTGTGGAGGATTTCGCTGGCATAGGCAAGTGAATGCCAATTGCAACTAATGGCAAATGAAAAAAAATTTGTTAGGGTCAACACAATTTTATATGGTGTTGGTTGTAATTTATTGCAAATAAATTATTGGGTTTATTATATGTGCATAAGCTTTGCAATGGATGACACTATAAGTGTCTTTTTGTTGGGGGGGGTGGGGGTCAGTAGAGATGACAAATGATCTTTACTGGAAAAGCTCACACAGACTCTGCCACAATTTGCTGTGAGGGAAAGGTTAGATTGCTTTTGCTTTCTTGTATTTTGTATTACTTTATTGCCTTCTTCTGTTTTGTATACTGTGATTTGTTTTCTTTATACTGTGCTTTACTTGCATTCTGCTTTTAATTGCATATTAAAACTATGAAAGAGACCACAGCTGCGTCTCTTGTGAGTCACACAGAAATGTTTTCCCATACTCCCTGACTGTTGCTGCTGTGTTCTTAAACACAGCTGTCTTTCTAGTTGCTTAACCCTTACATTAATTTGACCACATATCTCCTTCCTCTCCCATTTCACTGGCTGTAATGAATAAGCACACAATTATCATTTTGTGAAATCACTCCCCTTCAAATATTTAAATTTACTGAGTATCCCACTGTATTCCATAGAATTAGAATACAAAGTGCCAACCCTCTTTCAAGCTGTCTTGCTCTTTTAAAATTAGTGGCTCTCCACTTAGACAGTTAAAGCATAAGTTACCCACTCTTTCATACCAAATTGCATAGTGCACACTACAGTGTTTAGGACATTATCCCATTTTTTTCATCTTACCTTTAAAATCTGCAACATCTATTGCAAAACCACGAATTATTGGAGAGCCCACATTCTGCCTCTCAGTAGTAATCTTGAGATTAATGCTTCTGTTTTCTCCTGGTGAGAGAAGGATCACAGGAACATTTTCTCCTGGAGACTCATCACTGGAAAGCCTAATTGCTTCATAGGTGACAGCTTGGAATTTGTGATTATATTATGTTCCTGGTGAGAGAAAGAGTAGAGTGCATTGATTTTAACTGTTTCTGGATGGGCAGTGAGTGTATGTGCTTGATGTTCCTGACTGGTCTGGTTGCTATTCAAGGCATCTCCAGGAAAAGGCTACAACAAGCATATAGACCATTGCATCATCTGGGCCAAGACTGTGGATCACCAAACAAGCTGTGGGCTGCTTCTTATCTTGGGATTGGTGATAATGTTTTGCTTCTGGTGAGAGAATAAGCAAAGGAACATTGTAACCCAGCAGAGTGAAGCTGTGGTAACACCAGCACTAGTAGTAGCCAGGCAGTAGCCATACAGGTGAATCCCCTCTTTTCATCATTCTTGACAAGCTAATTCTTTGTTTTAGGTAAGTACTGCTTCATTTGTTTCTAACTTCAGAATATCTGCCTAAATTTTCAGGTCTGCATATTAGTTTCTCCTCAAGTGTTTGGCAGTGTTCTGCATGGACAAAGACACCTTAAGTGACATTTTTCCTATAAAAGCATGATTGGAATTTCAAAATTACCTAGTTGCACACAGAACAGCTAGTTTGCAGTGACAAGCACTGTCCCCAGAGTTGCAAACAGGATACTCCTGAAATTGCTTTATATTCTCACTCCAGCCGTCTAATCAGTAAAAAAGGGACTGTTGCCATGGATATGAACTTTCCCACTATCTCTGTTACCAGCTTGGCGGATATGGGCATCCTGATGCAATGTGGAAATTGCCTTATGTTTACTGACAACCAGTTAATTCTTAAACAAACTGATATGGTATGTGAGATATGTTTTTACACAATGTCACTGTAGGGAAAGCTCTCACATAAAAATACCCCTAATGTCAGTAAGGATGTCAGTAGTACATACACTGCACCCATCACACACAATTCAAAGGAGACATATAGAACCACATATACTGAGGCACTTAAATGTAACCTTCCTAAACCCCAAATTTCTCCTAGATGAAGTACACATAAATACCCTCATCAGTCCCAAATGCACTCTTTCAAAACAACATCCACATCAACATATAGAGTGACATCCCTTTGAGCCTCTACATCTAAGCCCATAAGGCAAGCCACCACACAATCCAACATTATGATGACTGGAGACTCCATCATGAGACACACTGATGTCCCTCTCAGGCTCAGTAAGTGGAAAGTCACAGTCAGTTGCTTAACAGGGACTTGGATCAGCCATATTACGCACACACTCGGGTCATTGGACCGCAAGTACCATGACTCAGTCAGATTCCATGTGGGTATAAATGACCTGAGATGTACCTCCCTAGACTTTATGAAGGGAGACATCATGGAACTCTTGGAATATGCATCCCAGGATGGTATGAGCCGAGCACCAAGTAGCATTTTACCTACTCCAATGATGATGCCACAATATGAACAAAGGAGGAATGAGTTTAATAACTGGCTTAGTTGCTGGTGTCATTTTAAGGGGGTGCAATATTTGTCTGCATGGAAGGAAATGGTCAACATACCATGCTGTTTTGCCCAGTATGGTCTGCAACTCTTCCCTCTAGAATTTCGAATTTTAGCTAAAATATTAGCTAAAATGTTGTCTTCCCCCATAGTACCTTTTTAGGCAATGCTAAACTGAAAGTACTTCTGACATAGCAAATCAAAACCAAGAAAATCTAAAGGCCTTACTGCTCAATGCTTGGAGTCTAAACAAAAAACTCCGCTCCCTAGAATCTCCCTACACCCTAGGGAATGCTGATGTCTGGGTAGTCAATGAGACAGAGTTTAAAGCAGCAGGGAGCACACCAACAGTGTAAGCAAGGAGAAAAGCTAGCAAGTACAGCTGGTGCATGGCAAGCAAGTTAGACTGAACAAAAATGAAAAAAATGCCAGCACCTGAAGGGACTGATACTAATAGCTTTATTAAGCTGAATACTAGACCGGTTTCAGCACATGGCTTTCATCAGTAGATTAATACACTTTGAAGAAAAAGCCCCACAATAAATAGCTCAGCAATGATGACATCATTTCCTGTCATAAGAAAAATATAAGGTTAATACATAAATACACACACACACACACACATATATATATATATATATATATATATATATATATATATATATATATATATATATATATATATATATATTTGTACATAGTTCAAATAGCATGTGCATAAAAAAGAAATATATATTTTTTTGAAATAATGAAATAAATAAAACAAATCAGGCATAAACATATAACCTGAGAAAAGCAATAATTATAATTTATCATTGAGTCCAGGGGAAACCAAACCTCCTAGTTTCACTATCCATTTTCTTTCTTTATTGTTAAGAATTTCATGCCATCCAGTTTTGAAAGCACAATTACCTGTAATGTTGTCTATGATAGTAAAAGTAAATTTAGCAGTGGGATGATTCAATGAGTGTCTATATAGGGCATTGGTGATCCTGGCATTCCTAATATCCCCCAAGTATTCAGATATTCTAATTCTGAATTGTCTGGATGTCTGCCCAACATAAAAAGCTTGACAGGTGCATGTTGCAAGATAGACAATCCAATCTGAGCTACAATTACCAAAACAACCAATATTATATAGATGTCCCATACTCTTACTTGTAAATGTTTTGGTTTTGAATATGTAGCTGCAAAAACTTCAGTGTCCACAGGGGTAAGTTCCAACCAGTTTTTCACCCATTAGTGTCCTCTGGGATAAAGTGTCATCCCTAAAAGTTGTTTTCTTGTAATGGGAGAAATGTGATGCTAATGTTTTCCCCTTTCTATAAGAGAATGAACATCTGCCCCCAAATAATCCTCTAAAACAGAATGAGATTTTAGTACATTCCAATGTTTGTCTATGATGTCCAGAAGGTGCTTGGTATTTCTGCCATAGGTTGTGACAAATCTGCAGGTATCATAGTTGGTCTGTCTATGATATTCTTTATATTCCAATAATGTATCCCTGGTATGGTTTTTACTCCATTGCATGGCAGAATGAATAGTATGTCCGGAATAACCTCTAATAAGAAACCTGTTGGCTAGATCCTCATGATGTTGTTTCAGATCCTGTTCAGAGGAACATATCCTTTTTATCCACAAAAACTGGGATTTGGGGATGTTATTAATAGTATGCTTGGGATGTAGACTGTTGGCATGGAGCAAGGTATTGTATTCTGGAAATTTGTGAAATATAGAAGTTTTGAGGGTGTTATCAGGTAGATGCTGTAAGAAAACATCCAAAAAGTGTATTTCATTAAGATGGTAATCAACCGTAAATTCGACACCCCATATATTTCCATTAAGATGTTCCACAAATTCCTGTAAATAATCTATACCACCTTTCCAAACCAGCCAACAGTCATCCAAGTACCTTCTCCAAATGTCAATTTCAGGTATGTATATGTTGTGTAATTCATCATAAATGATATGTTCCTCCAAATATCCTATGTATAGGTCAGCATAAATAGGTGCAAATGAAGAACCCATTGCCGTGCCCTGTATTTGCCAATAACAATCTTGTTTGAAATAGAAAACATTCTTGGTGAGGATGTGTTCAGCCATACAAATCAATAATGTATTGAATCCAGGGGAATAAATGTTTGCTTTGTTTAACTAAAAATCCAATGCTGCTAATCCAGCCCAGTGTGGAATACTGGTATAAAGAGACTTGACGTCAAGAGTGCACATTAGCCAATGTGGCTCTAATTGTGAATCAGAAACAATTTGCAAAAATTCTGTGGTGTCTTGGAGTCTAGCTCTAACTAAAGCCAAAAGGGGTTTGAGTTTTTCAGTTAGAAAAGCAGAAAGGGGTTCAGTAAGTGAACCAATCCCAGATACAATGGGTCTATCTGGTGGATGAAGGAGAGATTTATGGATTTTGGGTAGCAAATATAGATACTGTTTTGCAGGGTCTTTAACCATCAAGTGTGTTTTGATCTTGTCAGAAATTATGCCATCCTCCACAGCCTCCTGTAAAAAGTCATCTATTTCCCTTTTGAAACTGGGTGTGGGGTCGGTAGTCATGTTCATGTAGTGATGAGGGTTAGACAACTGTCTATTTCCCTCCTCCCAATAATAATCGGAATCCATGACTACAACCGCACCACCCTTATCTGCAGAAAGAATGACTATATTAGTATTATTTCTAAGGTGTGTTAAGGCTAGTTGTTCGACTCTCGATAAGTCATGTTTGATGGTATTCTCTGATCCCAAATGAAAATGTAAATCTTTGATGACTGCCTGTTGAAAAATAGCTACATGTTTGTCCATAGGTGGATTAAAAGTTGACCGATGAAATCGGAATTCAGAAGATCTTTGAGAAGGATCTGATTGATTCTGTTGTCTGAAAAACAAGTTAAGATTAATTTTTCTACAAAATGCCATAATATCTGATACTAAAGAACTCTCATCAACAAAGAAGCCAGGGATGAATCCAAGACCTTTATTAAGCAATGCTTATTCATCTGGTGTTAAAACATATTTGGAAATGTTGAGAACATTATTACTGTGCAAATCTATTTCACTACTGACAAGAATAGATCTTCTAAACTTTTGACCCTTGTGTTTTCTGCCTCCCCTGTGTTTTCTACCCCTAAAGGGTCATCTGATGTACGTCCCCTCTTGGAGTTTGGTGAATCCCCAGTACCAATGGATACCGTGTCTGTAGTAGAGGACTCCTCACCTGAAGTTGTGTTAATGAAAACAGCCTTTTTTAATATAGACCTAGGTCTCTTTTTACGAACATATGTAGGATTCTTGGTACCCTGGGCAAACCTTACCCCCTTATGCGACTCAAACTGTCTTCCTCTATCTCCATGTCTCTTGAGAATTTGTGAATTTTTTTAGCTTTAAGATTATTCTCAAGAGTTAAAAGTTCCTTAGATAGTTTGCTCAGACTGTCTTTGAAGTTGGTATGGTCTTCAAATTCTTTTAAATCATTACAAATTTTTTCAACTTCCAAAATATTGGTCTGAACTGTTCTATCATAGAAAGATGCCAATATGTTCACAAATGACATAGATGCTTGTTGCTGTGCTGACTGCCAATCTCTTATTAAAATCTCATCTGGGGTTCCAACCAATGGTTGAATCTTAGACCTGAGCCCCCTAGGGGATATTTTTTGGTTTTGGTAAGCACTGAACAGTTTTAGATGCCAAATATTTGTCCTCAATGATTTAATTTTCTTGCCCAACTGACTGAACAAGATAAAGCAACTGTCAACTGGATCTGATATTGGACCCACAGCAAGGTCCACAGACTTAATACCAATGCCAAAAACCTAAATATCATCTTTATCCGCACATAGGCCAGAAAGTAACTTCTGTAGATCCATGACAATAAGTTGCGTAAGAGAAATAATAGTTGTCAGATAACCAAAATCAATCAACAATACAGCCCAAGCAACACTAAATAAGAAACCTATGAGCTATCCCAAAAGATATAAATATATATTATTTTGAGTCGGATAAGGATGAAGGTATAAAGCCCCTACTTCAAAAAATGAAGTTATATATTAGTACTCCAAAAATGATAAAGCAACAATTAAACAATCTACCAAAGTGACTTAGGACCCTAGTTATTATAGGACTGAGGGCAATAGTTCTTAAGTACAGTCAGAATAAAACACTTCAATTATGTCTATCCTGCATATAACTGATTATACTAGTATGAACCAGAATACTGGTCCAGGAAAATATCCTTGGGTACCTAGGAACTATAAACAATCGTAATATGTATAAATACAGATTGACCAAGATATAAAAATTACAGAACTAGCACAGTCAAAGCTCTGTAAACAAGTTATTAGGGAACACTTGCATTGAAGAATCCTGTTAAAGAGCAAGAGTAGTTAAGATAACTTAACCAAATGTGTAAGTCCTATAGTTGTTTTGCAAAATATACACCAGTATATACATTACAGAAAGACTGGACAATTGCCTGAAGGTATTAGTCATACCTGAATATGAAAGTTACATAAAATGGGGAGCAGTCTCACCACTACAAACAGGTCCCTGTCATAAGATTACAAAAACTGTAAATGATATTGAAAGCCCAACATGAATGAGATACATAAATAATCCCATAAAATAGGAAACATAGATATAAGAAGTACCTGCGAAAAAGCAGAAATGGTTAGATAATACAATAAGCTAACCCAACCAAATAAAACATGTCCCACTATAGTTCTGCCAGGACATACATTATTTGTGAGCATCAAAAGTGCTTACTTAGATTATTATTCCTGCCCTGCTTGAAAAAGGCATAAGAAAACAAGTAACAGTAAATACCATTACTAAGTCAAAAAATATGGAAGCAAAAAATCAAAAAGATATGATATAAAAAATGTTAAGACTATAAGACACATAAAAAATAGCCATGATGAAAATAATGTCCCAATTCTTCAAAAGCAGCTGTCACGGAGGTTCAAACACTGAGAATTAAACTACAGGTGAATAATTAAACCACGAGTGTCCAAAAAGTTACACAAAGTCATCGCATATATATTCCTCTCAGTTCATGAATCTAAATTCGGATATCCATCCAACCATGATATACCAACCAACGGGTTGATATTATCCAGTTTGAAATGTCCAAAAAAATAGGTTTCGATCTCACAACCTCCCAAAAAAGAGAAAAGTACCTGAATGTCAGCAACAGTAATCCAATATGGAACTTCCCTTAATCCTGAACATGAGAAAGGAAAAAATGTTGATCACCGCACTTTAAGAAACACAAGGTAGTCTCCCTGTCGATATCGTTATATAAATGAACACGTTAGTAATCCCAAAACTGTTAGTAAAAAAATAAAGAATCATAGACCATGCTTTCCACGAACCAAATGTGTAATAAAGTTGAGAAAGGTTCAAAATTAGCAAATTTCGCCAACAAAAACGAAGGTGATATGCAATCCGCTGGAACCCAAACAAAACACATGCAAGAAATAAATCCCGATAAATCCAGAAGATGATACAAGGCACAAATGCACAAATGCCAACTCCCGATGAGGAGCCCTCCTTTACAGACACCAGAACATCACAAGATGGTGCTTCTTCTCAATCCCTTCAAATGCCAACAGCCAGCAAGTAGAACAGAGTAAGCAAGGAGAAAAGCTAGCAAGTACGGCTGATGCACGGCAAGCAAGTTAGACTGAACAAAAATGAAAAAAATGCCAGCACCAGAAGGGACTGATACTAATAGCTTTATTAAGCTGAATACTAGACCGGTTTCAGCACATGGCTTTCATCAGTAGATTAATACACTTTGAAGAAAAAGCCCCACAATAAATAGCTCAGCAATGATGACACAATTTCCTGTCATAAGAAAAATATAAGGTTAATACATAAATACACACATATATATATATATATATATATATATATATATATATATATATATATTTGTACATAGTTCAAATAGCATGTGTATAAAAAAGAAATATATATTTTTTTGAAATAATGAAATAAATAAAACAAATCAGGCATAAATATATAACCTGAGAAAAGCAATAATTATAATTTATCATTGAGTCCAGGGTAAACCAAACCTCCTAGTTTCACTATCCATTTTCTTTCTTTATTGTTAAGAATACCTTCCACACATTTAGACAAGCTTCTACACAGACAGGAACTAAAGGTGAAGTGTCTCAATTTGCAACAAAAATAAATATACCTTAAGGCTGGTCAAACAAGATAATGGACTTGAGCTGCTCCATGTTTATATCACCAAAGGCAAAATCTAATACCACTTCCTTGCAAGATATAGGTCCCCCCATTTGACCCAGGAAACCCATATCATGTATTAAAACTTACTGGAAACACTCACCATCCAACCTAAAACCATATTCATGTGCGACTTTATCTGGGGATCCTACATGACACCAAACATACAAGCACAGAGATTCTTGGATTTTATAAACACAAACTTCCTGAACCAGATTGTCAATGCACCAACCAGGGGTGCAACCACACTGGAACGGGTTCTCACTAATATGGGAGAGTGCTGCACACTCCCTACTGTAATGTCTTCCCTGGTAAGGGCAGACCACAAAATGGTTTCTTTTGAGTAAAAATAAAACCCGGATCCCCAGCTTGAATATTCAGGAACTACTCTTAGGCTAACTTCCTGCTAGTAAGTGATAATCTGGCAACATTTGTAGCTCCCATGAACCCTGAGAACACAGCTGCCTATACAGGACTGTTCACAGAAACCATATATAAGCATGTTAACAGCTACATATAGGCAGCTGTACTCATCAAGACAAAGTACAGAACTAACTCGAAAAACAAGCCTCCCTGGTGGACTCACAAAATCAATACACTGTATAACAGAAGGAAGACAATAATTGAAAAATTAGGAGGTGCAGCACGCAGCAGGATAAAAGCACCTTCATCAAACTAAACACACAACTCAGAGGACAAAAAGTCTAGCAAAGCCAAATTTAAGGTAAATTTGGCCTTCTAGGCCTAGGACAACCAAAAGGCATTCTTTAGCTATGCTTGAAGCCTCAAGACAATACACAATTGTCTGCAGAAGGCATTGCAAATGGATCCACCTATACTGAGCCAGAAGATATAGCAAACCTACTGGCTGATAAATTCAGCTCCAACTTTACCCCTCTGTCCTGTTCAACCTTCCCTCAGGAAATACCATCAAATATAGCTCCCCCTGCTATCAACAGGGAACAAGTCCTTAATACTCTCTCTAAGGCTAAGAACACTGCATGAATGGGCCGAGATAATATCCCAGGATGTCTTCTATATAGCATGAAACATGGGGTGTACATCACTTCATCGAACTGTCACTTCAATGAACAGCATTTCCTCAAAAATGCCATTTGTCGAAGTCCCCTCATGTGGGGGGCTGTGCCCCCAACACCACCCATTAATTATATATACCAACTCCGAAACCACACTACAGTGAGGAAAGGGCAAATTTCCTGATCCTCACTGTACAGTAATGTCAGTTATGAACAGTTGGATAAACAGCATGCTTGATATATTTGCACTGAAAATGCCGTTTGATGAACTGATTTTGCGATGAACCAATAGGGACCCTGAAACATGACTTATTAGGCATTCTAAAATTGCTATTTTACTGTAGCCTCCAAACAGGCTTCATGTTACATGAATGGAGAACCACAACAATCATACCTCTGCAGAAAGGTGGGCCAGGTGCACACCCTGGAAACTGCATACCCATAAATCTGACTAGTCTTATCTGCAAAGCCATGGAAAGAATTATCATGGAAATGATCAATAATGATATAGTGAAGTTATAGACACTGGACCCAACCCAGTTTGGTTTTGTCAAGGGCAGATCATGCCTACTCAACTTGGTGGACTTCTTTTTGAAGGTCACCAAAGTAATGGATGAGGGCAAAATGGTTCACACTGCTTACATTGACCTTACTAAGGCTTTTGACACAATACCCCACTTGGGAATTGATGACATACTCAAGAAGTAAGGTACAAACCCATATGTCATGCAGTGGATAGCCAGCCAGCTCACAGGTAGGGCCAAGGAAGTTAGAATTGGGGAGTCCACCCCTACTAAAAGGCCAGTCACAAGTGGAGTTCCTCAGGGTTTGATCCTTGGACCGTTCCTTTTTGGCATTTACCTCTCTGTAGTCAAAGTTAATATCAGTGGCTGACTACATTTGCAGATGATTGCAAATTAGGATCTGCCATGAATCTCACACTGACACAAATGTTCTCCAGGAGGGGCTAACACAGACATGGACTAAAACTCAATGCCAAGAAATGCATAATATTATCCTTCAGGAAGTTATCCACCAGTGGTAACTATCATATTGATAACACACTCCTTAGATTTAACTCAGTAGTCAGGGATGTAAGAACATACATAAATAGTACTCTAGCCTTTGACCATCATGTGTCTACAGTGGTGAGGAAATCATTCTATGTTGCGCAACTTAGAAGCAAAGGTATAGGTTCATAGGTGAGCACTAGGCTAATGGCCGTGGAGCCTTTACAAGCCTAGCCCATAGGATTATCCTGGCATCATGCCACCCAGCCTTAGTTCCCAGTGCCTCTGTTGAGTAGAGCCACTGGAGTAATACCTGGAGTGAATTTTCTATTTCCCATTCACTCATCAAGATTTCTCTTGAAGAGGGCCAGTGAGGTGCTCTGTTTGACATGTATGGGGAGTCTATGCCATAGCATGGGCAGTCTTTGGGTTATGAACCTGTCCCTCCAGCATGTTCTGTTATTGTGGTAATGAGGAAGAGGTCTCAGAAGTGTGTGGTGTGGAGGGATTAGAATTTCTTTAGCTGCAGCATTTCTAACAGAGATGGGTCAGACATGACTTTGTAAGTCAAGCAGAGATTGCCTCTAAGTAGGTGATATGTAACAGAAAATAGTTGGAGTTTTTTGAGTCTGTCCATATAGGACAAGTGTTTAAGGCCTAGGATCCTCTTTGTGAGGTACTTTTGCAGCCTCTCCAGTTGTTTCAGGTGAGGAACATGCCAAATGGGGCATTGTACTTGATGATTGACCTAATAAAAGAAGAATAGAGGGAGACAATGACCTCTTTCTTCCTTGATGCAAAACCCTTAATAATGAGATGTGCCACATAGAAGGACTTTCTGACCACAGTGGCAATGTGGTGGTCAAAAGAGAGGTTGCTGTCAACCTGTGTTCCCAAATCTCTTATAACGCCTTCTGTGTTTAGTGGACTACCATCGATGTGGTAATTTATGGGAACCGGGTTTTTCCCAAAGGGGATGATGACACATTTTTTTGGAATTGAGCTTAAGGCCATGGTTCTGACACCAGTCATTGGTCTCAGTGAGGCCTTTCTGTAGGATGTTATCTTAGTCCAAGGAAGTCATTGTCCCACTGTATTCAGCATTCATCAGACTTATCATTGAGTACAATGCCCCTTTTGGTGTGTACCTAACCAGGCATATCCAACAACTGGAATGTCCACAGAGGTTCCTCACTAAAAGAATACAGGGTGTAAGTAAAATGTCCTATGCAGACCACCTCAAGGCCCTATCTCTGTATTCTGTCTCCTATAGGGTGTAGAGGGGAGATCTATGCCTGGCATACAGGGCATTGTCAAACCTTCTCTGATGGCCTCATTGCATATCCACAAAACAAACAGCATCAGAATTACCTATTCTAAAGACTTAAACCTTGCCTGTGATATAAATAGGACCTGCTGGAGAGACAGATGCAGTATGTATCCCAGAGACTGCCCCATCTCTGGAAAAGGCTCCCCAACTTGGACAAATGTATGGGCAACAGGAAATTCATCCCTGGTTTGGCACCCATGTAGCTAATGTACAGAGATGTGTAGAAGATTCATCTCCCAGTCCCCTACTTGTAAATGTTTTATCTCCCAAGCCCCTGCTTACACTTATCAAGGGTAGCAGAACTTCTCAGAGATTTGGGATGCATGGCTAGCTTTAAAAAGGCCCTTGTGGTCATTAGTCTAGCAAACACCCATGAACCTATTTCTGCAAACAAATGCTTTTGTCAGGTAATGCCCAGGCAGACATTATTGGGGAAGTGGCTAGTGTAAATTTTTCCTCCATGATGTCAAGAACAGCTAGTCCATTTTGGTGATTAGCTCTTCCTTATGCAGCCCACCCTCCCTCCCCTCATTTAGTCATTCATTCCTGCAATTAGTTTTGACAACAGCCAGGTTGAGTACTGGTTATGGCTTCATCCTTCCAGCAGTTCATGTTAAGACATGCCAGCTATGACTACTTTTTTATAACCAGTATATAGTTGTTTCCACTATATGTATGGATTCCCTTCACAAGCTTCAGGTTTCAAAACTTTGATGAAAATTGTCAATACCATAAGATTGTAGTTTTGAAACTTTGAACATTTTGAATGGAGCTCACTCTACAGAGCGGTACAGAAAATTTGCCGTTTTCCTCTCTGTAGTGCGATCTCAGAGTTAGTATCTTTATTTAGCAGGGGGTGTGGGGGGGTGCAGAGGGGCTTCCTCCCCTGCAAAAATGTAAAAAAGCATTTTGTTTTTATTTTTTTTTATTAGAATTTCGAAGTTTCAAAACTTCGATTTTATGGTCTTGACCATTTGCAGTTTGAAGTTTTGAACCTTCGAGCTTGTGAACTAGATCTATATGTATAGCTATATCACTGTTTCATTAAGCTTTTATTGTACTATACCATTCATTTGAATTTATTCATCTACAGACCTCTTAGTATTCACTCCACTGTACCACAAGCATGATCCTCATTTTCCATTCTTTTTGATGCCAAATACACAGTGTCCTACTTTTATGTCTTTTTACACATCTGTGTTACACAGAAACTATTCAACATGCTTCATTTTGCTCTCAGCCAATATAAAGAGCAATTAATGATTAAATAACCAGCATTCATAGCCCATGGTGTGGTCAATATTTTCATTTCCTGAAGCTACTCATTAAAATAGTACTCTTTTTCAACAAATCTTGATTATTATTATTATTGTTATTATTATTATTGTTATTATTATTGTTATTATTATTATTATTGTTGTTATTATTATTATTGTTATTATTATTGATATTATTATTATTATTATTATTATTGTTATTATTATTAGTGTTATTATTATTGTTATTATTAGTAGTAGTAGTAGTAGTACCCCTTCTACAATAGATATAGCTCTAAATTCTACTTCAGCAGCTTATATGTATCTTAACCAACATCCCACAGGCACTGAAGCCACAAGCAACAGTAGATTTTTGATAGGCCTTACCAGAGAAGCACTTTGCTAAGCCTCAGCACTCTCCCTGAAACTTAATGGTAATTTTTAAACTTGACATTGCTTGGCTTACCAGATTATATAAAAAATATTGCCTAATTAGTCTACAGCCTTCTCTTCTATACCCCTATCACCCTCTCTTCCCTCCTTTTTATCTGCTTTGCCCTTTTGTAACTGAATTGCGTCTCAGTCAAACCTTGCTGTCTGCTGCCAGTCCCAGTTTAACTAGCTTACACTTGCTAATCGAGTCTGAACATGCAGGTTGGCACTACAATTGGATGGAGGAAAGCGGTCAGGACAATGTGATATATTCCCAATCTTCTCTTCTCTGACTATGATCATTTCCTTTTGCTAATTCTGATAAACTATGTAGGCAGCCTGATCGATGGGAAATAAAAGTTATATATACATCATCACTTACTGATGTTAGATACCTATGGCAGTGCATGGGTATACACAGAACAAATTAATCACTGAAATACTAGTGATGGAGTTTTGTTAGAAATATGTTCTGGAGGTGGACTAAAATAATTGTACCATGGCTTATACTATATTGTTGTAGAAGACATGGATTAAGTCTTAGAAATAAATGCGTAGTATGTGGGACAAAAGTCGTGACCCTTCCAAAACGTAATGCTCTATAGGTTCATAGGTTCATAGGTAGGTAGTAGGCTATCGGCCCAAGGGCCTACGTAAGCCTAGCCAACAAGGTTCCCTGGCTTATGTCACCCAAGAAAGTTATTTTCCTGTGCCACTGTCGAGCAGAGACACAGAAGTGATCCCCAGGGTGTATTTCCTATTTCCCATCCACTCATCAAGATTTTTCTTGATGAGTGCTAATGAAGAACTTTGCTTGACATAGATGGGTAGCCTGTTCCAGAGTATAGGAAGTCTCTGGGACAGGAATCTATCCCTCCAGCATGTCCTGTTTATTATGGTGACAAGGTTTAGGTCCCTAGAACGTGTAGCTCGGAGGGATTGGGATTTCTTTAGGTGTAGCATGTCCAACAGCTTTGGGTTTGAGGCAAGCCAGGATCCACGAACCAATATTTATTGAGCACTTTCGTTTTTTGGAATAAAAATCTTCATCAGAATGATTACAAATGTACAGTGACTGACCCAACGTATATAGTAATCTTGATTAAAAAATGTTAATTAGCAATCAGCTTAAAGGTGTAGTCTCTAAAACACAAATACAATAAATACATACCTTAAAATACATAAAATGTATAATATATAAACGTACATGATCTGTTAAAAATGTATATATGTAAACTCACAGAAAGCATTTCATTATAAATAAATATTTGCTTATATATAAAAATAAATATATGTTGTGAACTTCATATTAATTACATATATCCTTCAGCCCTTAGTCTAAGTATAGGGCTGATGGAAATGTTATTATTAAGGCCTGGGTATTCGGTAGTATTAGTCCTCATCTGCCACCTTAATTCATAAAACTCTAAAAAGTCATTAACTGGACCCCCCCCCCATCCCCCATTGATACCTGCTCTAAAACTGTGAACTTAAAATTGTGTCCCTCATTGTTATTAATGTGGACTGCCAAGGCATTTTTAATGTCCTGCTTCCTGATGTCATAACAGTGCTGATAGACCCTATTTATAAGGGCATTGATAGTCTTGCCAATGTAAAAACATGGACATAACTGGCAAAGGGCAAGATAAACTACAGATTTGCTGCTGCAACAAAATTTCTTCTTATAGAAATATTTCCCATAATTAGGAATATCAATCTTAGTGCACTCCATGATATGTTTACATTGAAGGCGAAATCCACATTTCAACATACCCCCTACTTTGGTGTCAATAATAATGTTTCTCTATAACATGTTTTTGAAGGAAATATCCTTCTGATAGACAATTTTTGGGGCCTTTCCGACTATTTCAAGATAATCTTGACTGGTGTGAAATAAATTCCAGTTATGCTGAATAATCTGGGTAATATCAGTGAATTGTCTGTTAAACTTAAAGATAGCTGATCTTTTAAAATCAATTCTTTCCTTAGGTAAACTTTCATTTTGAGTAATATCTTTACCAAGTAAAGGAAAATAATACCCCCTATGCCTTTTATCTATAACTTCCTGTAAAATAGGTTTCAAAAACAGTTCAGGGTAGCCTCTTTTCAAAAGCATGTTCTTCAATACTTCAATTTGCTGTAAGAAATCCTCCCATTCAGAAGTCATACGGGCCAAGCGAACAGCTTGGCCCTTTACCAAGGATTTCTTCTGGTGTAGTGGGTGGAAACTGTTGAAATGCAGGAGGGTATTAGAGTAAGTAGGTTTTTTAAATAGTGTTGTTGTAAAGTCTTCTTTATACTAATTTTTCTTGATGGTAATATCCAAATAGTCTATTGCATCTTTCCCTACTGTATACGTAACATCTAAAAAATCTGTACTTTGCTTTACATAGGCCAAAAAGCTATTAAGCTCTTCCATACTTCCATGCTGCAGGATAATGATGTCATTCAAATATCTGCCATATTGGCTGTTAAAAATGAATTCTAGCTCCCAAAAGGCCAGAACAATATTTGCAAATATAGGGGCACATATAGCCCCCATTGCTACGCCCTTGCATTGTTTGAAGATCTGGGCTTCAAATACTATGACATTGGTGTCTAAAACCAATTCCATTAAGGTTCTAATAGTCCTAACAAGCTCGTGTCTGATATTGGTATATCTACATAAAAATAGGTAAAACCACTCCACACCCAGTTCATGTGGGATAACAGAGAACAAATCCCTGACATCAGTTGTCACAAAAATGAGACAGTTATCATACATGTCCTTATTTATTTTCTTTAGGAAGTCCCATGAATCCTTTAAAACCCAACCACAATTATTTAATGTTGATTTTAGTTGCGTATCTATAAATTTGGCAATCAGAGTCATGAAACCTGACAAAGGGGGTGGTTTGGCCATCATGAATACTAATTCCTATGTAGAAAAAAATGTTTGGTATATTATATACTGATTTATATTGTGAGATTAGTTTGAATGAGAAAAAATATACTATATAGGAAAGTTGATGTAATTCTAGATGAACTATTGTTAAACAGGGAAATTAGTTTAGATGACTATAACTTCATGGCAGTCAAGTCCCCAAAAATTCCTACTATTTTTGGCATACCAAAGCTACATAAGGATATAAGTAACCCACCCCTTATGCCTATTGTTGATGCAAAGGCATCTAAAACATATTATATTGCCAAATTTATAGACACTCAACTAAAATCAACATGAAATAATTGTGGTTGGGTTTTAAAGGATTCATGGGACTTCCTAAAGAAAATAAATAAGGATTTGTATGATGACGGTCTTATTTTTGTGACAATTGATTTTTCATTGAGTATTAGAGCAGGTATCAATGGGGGATAGGGGGGGTCCAGTTAATGACTTTTTAGAGTTTTATGAATTAAGGTGGCAGATGAGGACTAATGCTACCGAATACCCAGGCCTTAATAGTAACATTTCCATCAGCCCTATACTTAGACTAAGGGCTGAAGGATATATGTGATTAATATGCAGTTCACAACATATATTTATTTTTATATATAAGCAAATATTTATTTATAATGAAATGTTTTCTGTGAGTTTACATATATATGTTTTTAACAGATCATGTATGTTTATATATTATACATTTTATGTATTTTAAGGTATGTATTTATTGTATTTGTGTTTTAGAGACTACACCTTTAAGCTGATTGCTAATTAACATTTTTTAAGCAAGATTGCTATATAAGTTGGGTCAGTCACTGTACATTTATAATCATTCTGATAAAGTTTTTTATTCCAAAAAACGAAAGCGCTCAATAAATATTGATTCGTGGATCCTGGCTTGCCTCAAACCCAAAGCTGTTGGACATGCTACACCTAAAGAAATCCCAATCCCTCCAAGCTTCTAATACTGGTTATTTAGTTTGCTGTTTCTTTACACGTTGTGAACTCTGGGTTTGACATAGCTTTATATGTTTGGCAGAGATCACCTCGGAGTAGGCGATATGCTACGGAGTAAAGTTGGAGTTTTTTGAAGCAGTCAGTGTAGGGCACTTTAGTAAGGAAAACTTTACTTTAAGCTCATTCTGGAATGTTCCAGTAGAAATTCTTAGCTGGATTATATTGCCAGCTCATTTGCTAAGCAACAAGATGTAGAAGATGATTCAACCATTTATTTTAAGGTGAAATATTTCATACCCATAGAAGACAGTGTTTGGTGGCACTAATGAAAACACTATTGGATATCTATAATCTCAGGGATCATTTCTGTAAAAGACAAATTAGCAATCAACAAATAGGGAAAAATGCCTCATGATCTATAAATATTTTATTTGCAACTTACTAACTCCTTATACATTTGAATGCACGGAAAGTTATCTATGCAGCCAAAAAAACATGCTATGAATGTAAACAAAGTACAACATACTGTGGTGAGAACTATAAATACCCCTACTTAAGCATAGTAGAAATAATGAAAAACATAAATAAGGTACAACATTTTACCAGCAGTGTTGTAAATAAGCATAGCAACAATAATGAAAAAATAAAGTAAAACAAAATGCAAGCACAGGCAGGAAACTGGGATTCATAGTATAAGTGTATAGCAGTTCCAAAGAACACATGAAGGGGAGGAGCTACAAAGATGTAAAAGACACGTTCATGTCCAAAGCACCTATAGGCTCAGCTCTGATAGATACATTTTAAATGGTCCATCTTCCGGGCCCCTGCTTCCACTTATCAAGGGTATCAGAACTTGTCAGAGATTTGGAATGCATGGCTAGGGTTAAAAAGGCCCTTGGGGTCGTTAGCCTAGTAAATACCTATGAACCTATAAGAATAGCCAACATTTGACACATCCTACAAAGTAATACACAATAAGCTAAGTATTGTGCCACACAGGTTAACAGAAACACTACTGTACAACACAATGATAACACAAATTGTGACTCTTACATGAAAGATAGTGTTCACCCAAAATTTGATACTATCAACTCCATCAAGACATTAGACACAGGCATACCCCATGCATAAAGGACATGTACTGTCTGCTCCTTACATGCCTGCCCATTGTGTTTCATTCACAGTGAATTTTTTTCGAGGATTACTTTTCACTGGATTGATAGTGGACAACATTTTTTCTATTGCTTGATGTTCATGAATTGCAGTTTACTTTTGTGTTTCCTATTTTAACAACATTTTAGTCAGCAGCACGGTCAATTAAAATTTCAATTTTACCTGCACAGACTTCATTAAGCATTTTTTTAATCATTTGTAACAAGTATTCAGTTTTGAGGCCCATGTAAGTTATTTACAAATTGTTCATCTGCATCTGTTGTCTATTTATGTACATATTTATGTACTTATTATCCATGCATATTTTTATTTTATTAAATTGGTAAGTGAACTTGTATAGTGACCCTTTCCAACCTCAGACAAGACTAAAAAATTACAGCAAGCCTAAAACATTAAAAGCTGTGCTAGTATATAAAAAGGTTTAAAAATATCAAATCATTTTTTGAGCCACAAAATGAGAAAACCCATCAATACCAAATTCAGCACTGACACCAAATCCTGAACATCCTATGCAGGGTGCTGAGAAAAAGAAACAAATGAATACATACCTACCTTTCTGTTTTGTTATAATCTTCTTGAAGAAGCAATTGACCAGAAAATGAAATATTCTAAAGATTCAAAAATGCATTTAGCTCTGTATATATTTTGTGCTTAGAACTAAAATGTAATTCAATGTTAGACACTGCAGAAATAATAGAACAGAAACCTGACATCACAGTCAGTGTACAGATATCATGATCTATGAGACATTTCATAACATTCCAGTGGTGTGTTGCCTGTCATAAAAAGCACAATAAACATTTTAAGTTAAATTAATTACAAATGTACACATTACGCAAAAGCAATATCTTTTACTGGGATAAGGTTTTGAGCTGTCAGTGTAAAGAACTGGGTTTGAATTTGGTAGGCCATAGATATTTACTATGTAGGATTTTCTTTAGGTTAATTATCCATGTTATGCCCCCGAAGTTACATGTACAAATAAGTTTCCCTTTATGTCCTTTGCAGTTTAACCTGATTCTGCATTCCTAAACAATACAACAATTGTTTTTTTTTTTTTTTTTTTAACATGAAATATCTTCTTTAATCCAAAACAGTAGGGGCAGTTACATCACCTATACCACACAATTGCTGTATAAAGTCTTCATATAATGCAAATGACTGTTCTTATTAATATGTTAACTTTAATATACTTTCTAGAAGCCACTTAACTTATATACATCATCAAATATGGTTTGGCTTTTACTCAAGTCATTTATTAAGCAGAGAAAGTAAACTGCAACTGGAATTCACAATGGAAGTTTTCAAAGCCCTAGTGACTAATAATAAATTGAAATGAGTTATAATCTCAGACCTTCCTACCAGATGTGTCTCTTTATAGCTCAGCTGAAGACTGTGGTTGGCCCCGAGTGCAACATGTGACGAACAGGAGGTTTCTTTAGAATGACACTTGCAGTTTGAGTTTCCATGGTTAGTTTGTGTTTTGGTTTAATAAGGAAGAACTCCATGATGGCATGTTTTCTTTGTGGTCTGAGAATAACATAAGACTTAAAAAGTATGTTCAGAGAGACTCAGTGTTTACTGGAAACCCACCGCGAGAAAACTGGCACAGGAAGGACAGCTACTCATCATAAGCAATGGCAGTCACTATTTACTCAATAAGGCATTCCCTACTTTTCTCAATACAGCTGCACGTAGAGAAGCTACTCTAAAAATAATACATTTTCTCTATGAAATTATTATTTTTACAAGATTTTCTTTGCTGCTATTTACATTTATGATAATCCATGTATGTACACACACACACACACACACATACACACACACACACACACGCACAAACATGCACAAACATGGACACACACAATCACGGACACACATACACACACACACACACACACACACACACACACACACACACACACACACACACACACACATATGCACACATATGCACACACATGCACACACACACACTACACAGACATGTGACTATTCAGCCAAATCTGGACAAATGCACACACACATATATATATATATATATATATATATATATATATATATAAACGTACAGATGAACATGTGCAGATGTATATGGATATGTACAGACACAAATATTTACACATGCATGCAGTGATAACATGCATTAGGCATGTTAGACTTACAAGATGATTTTGTGATTGAAGGTCACTTCACATTATTATCTTTAATTATTTTTGTGTCTGCTGTTTAATTTCTAGGCCATTCTTATAAAAAGCTTCTTTGGAACATAAATGCTTAAATGAAAATGTGGTAGCTATATTTTTTTACTGATACCATTCAGTGCATTAGCAGGTAGAACAATCAAATAGACATACACACAGCTGGAGGAAACCTCTGTTAGTTATGGCTGCAGGCAGAGACAATGAATGCCATTCAGAATTATTGTATGAGAATGACAGTAGTACAACGCAGATCTACACATAGCTTTATTTAAACACGGGGAATCTGCTGCTCTTCATGAATACATAAGACTGTGCTGTCTATAGATTGTATTACATATATAGATATATATATATATATATATATATATATATATATATATACACACACACACACACACACACACACACACACACACACACACACGCACACACAATTCTATAAGAAGCTAATGGTGTACCTTCATATAGTAATACATTTTAAAGCCTGTAAAATGTGCTAATAAGCATAAGTGACATCTAAGTGTAACAACATTATGGAAGGCAAGCCACAGCATGAAAATATGGCCTAGGGCACTAGACGTGGCAATACACTACTGCTGTAGGGAAGAATACATTGAGAAGTAGAGTGAAGAGACCAAACAGAATGCTTACAAGGACAGTATAACATGTACAAATCTAGGCATATGAATATGGACACAGTCTTTAAAAATGATAAACTGTTTGTAACATACATAAAGAAAACTTCATCACCCAAAATCAGGGTATAATGTTGAGCATGGACAGCAGAGCTATAAACTGAGTGGAACAAAAGGGTGGTTGCCCCAGGTGTAAGCTGTAAGGGGATGCAGTTGGAAGGTGCCAATAGTGTGTGAGTTCAGTACCATCTTCGGTACTCATTAGGGAAAGGGAGCACTCCAGCAAAGCACTGTTGTGGTGGTCTGTGTACCCCAGTACCAGAAGTGCTAGTACGTGCTGGGCTTTCAGCTAATTCATTAAAACCACAGCTCATCAATGTGACACAGTGAGGGAGGGAGTCCTCCTCACTGGCAAAATGCAGTAAGCTCAGTGCTAACTATCCGGTCATGGAAGGATAAAACACACAGGAAGCTTTAGTACCTATAAAAATAACTTTAAATATTTCAGTCAAATGAGCATTTATTCAAACTCCTATCTTTGTAATCTCTAATATTTTTAAGTTACTTCCATTTGTGTTTTTCTTTCAAGCAAACTCAGTTTTAAATCTTTAAGAAGTAATTTCTTGTAGTCAAACTGTTTTGTATTCCATGCAAACTTATACAACTTCTTGCAAACCTGGAACTAGAAATGCATATAAATTGCATAGCATTCTACTTTATTTGTATAAAAACTGCACAGGAACTGTCTAAAATGTTTCACCTACCCAGTTACCAAATAGCAAGTAAGTAAGTAAATAAATAAATAAATAAATGCGCCAACAGACTGACTTTTCTTTAAAGTCAATATGGTTTTGCAGCTTCTGTGAAATATGTATGGTGCTGAGGAGTTTAACTGCAATAGAATTGAGTTCCTCTAAACATTATATCTTCTAGTAAATGTATTAGATCAAGGCATAACTAGGAAACTGTATGTCCATTATACCACCGGAGAGGACACAAGGAGGAAATGGACTACAACGAGATGACAATAGCTGCAGATCAGTAGCATAACAATTTGTGCAGAGAAGGAGAAAGACATTTTCTTTTACTTCCTGACAAAATCTAATGGTACACTAGATTGAGACTGCAATATTTGAATGTTGCTCAGATACTGCTCGGTAAACAACAAAGACACTGAAAAGTAAGCCCTTAGACCTCATGACTTCATGAGTGTTTATTCAATGTAATATTCTAGAAGAAATATATACCAATTATGTGTGTGTGTGTGTGTGTGTGTGTGTGTGTGTGTGTGTGTGTGTGTGTGTGTGTGCGTGTGTGTGTGTGTGTCTCTGCATGCGTGCGTGCCATTCTTCAGTCTGGCACCCCTCCTCAACTTTAAGTTGAGCTCCAGAAAAAAGATCCTTGTGTATTTGATGTAAAAAATAACAAATTGCAAAGAAAATCTGGCTATAACTGCAACAGTTTAATAGCAGTTTCTTAGAGCGTCACCTCTGAGTAAATATGCATTATTAGCATTCAACTAAACATGGACAGTAAAGTGTTCCCATAAATGCATTACTGGCATTCAGAAACTTAATGCTAGAGAAGAGGATAGCACCCCTTGGCAGCTGCCGCCTTTGGCCCATCCTAGCTATGCTTCTGCAGTCAACATATAAAGAAAACATACACTTTTGCCTAGTCCCATGGTGTGTAAATGAATCAGCTTTAGTAATATATCTACCTCAGGAGCACTTAGACCATGGAAATGTGTCATTCTTTTACTGGTTCTTGTTATATGCTTCCTGTCAAATCAGTGGTCATCTACATCACGTTCCAAGAATATGTCTATGTACCTAGACCTAAGCTTCAGCAGATTTCTGCTTGTCGGTACATTGGGCAGCACCTCACAATGCCGTACAATTGTGCGCCATAGCCAAAAAGGTAAATTCGACAATTGTTCCCTTAGATACAGCTATAGCAGATTAGTGTAGCCCTCATCCTTATTACTTTCTCAGTCACAGAAATACTGCTAGTGAGCTGAACCCTATTAAATCACTGGCAAAAAACTCTAGGCAGAAATTTCCATCCACTGAGCTCCTCCTTGATCGATCCTGAAAAGACCTCCTTTGTGATGACAGTTTTCAACTTAGCATTATGAACAGTTGGACCACCCTTGTTTCTCCTGCCAACTTTGTTGACTTGTGTCTCTTGAGGCAGTGTAGCAATTGTCTCATGTACACCAACAGCCCTGTACTAATAACTCACTTTAGCACAGACTGCAAGAGATGTATCTACACCAAGAATCTTGAAAACATGCTCCGTCACACTCAAAACAGTAACACTGAAGAGGCTATCAACCCACCCACCACTACTCATGCACATAGTACCACTACTCATACACATAGCATGCATCAACCATAAAAGTCAACATACCTGGAGGTCTCTCAAAAAACTTGCCAGAACACCAGAGACCTCCAAAACACAAGACTGCTACAACTAATATCGTTCCCACAGCACCCATGACACATAGTAAAACCAGTGTCTCACCTACCAATCCCATAAAGAATAACACTCAAAAAACAAATTTTATTGTCATGGGAGACTCAATAGTGAGACACATGGATGTCCCACTCACAAAGTTGGACAAGGAGAAAGTAATGGACAGCTGCCTGTCCATTGCTAGGATTCATCAGATCATGCATGCGCTCAAGTCTGTCAGCAACAAGTGCCATTATGACTCTGTCATAGTTCATGCTGGAGTGAACTACCTGAGATTTACCTCATTGGTATATATGAAGAGAGACATGATCGAACTCTCTGAGTATCTGTCCCACTCAGGTACATCCCTAGCCTTGAGCAGCATACTACCATCACCTAGAATGATGCCACAGAATAAGCAAAAATGATTGATTTCCATAATTGGCTTAGTTATTGATGTAATTCAAAGGGGATCCAGTTCCTGTCAGCCTGGGAAGCCATGTTCAGCAAACTTCGTTGCTTTACCAGAGACAATTTGCACCTGGCACCACTAGGATTTTGGCTGCTGGCAAAGGCTCTTGCCTCCCCCATAGTGCGTTTTTTGACAAGGTGTCAAAAATAAAATTACCAACATGAAATGTTCCAATCCTAACAAAATAAGGGTCATGGTGCTATATGCTATGAGTTTAAACCAAAAATTGCACACCCTAGAACTTCTATCACTGGAAGATGTAGATGTCTGTGTAGTCACGGAAGCCTGGTTCAATGCCTCAGACAGTACCTCACCCTTCCAAGGCTACAATGCCTTCCACACCTTCAGACCACAAAACAAATATGTGAGAACCAGAGGAGATGGTGTTTCTATCTATATCACAGATAAATTCACATCCTGTCTAGTTAGACTGGACAACTCCATGGAGTTACTCCAAGTTGAGGTCATGATGGGTAAGACCGCTATTCAATTCATAGCCAGTTACTGAGCCCACTCCATGGGCCATGACATGCATGAGGCATACTTGACCACACTGGAGGCAATCCAAATATTACTGAACACTCTGGTTATGGGGGATTTCAATTTTCCCACCATCATCCCACGCTAGCTCTAACTCACCAGCGCTAAAGTTCCTTGACTTTGTTAACTCAAATGCTTTGGAACAAATGTACTAGATCTGGTCCTCACTAACATGTCAAATAGATGCACTGCCACAACTGTCAGACCCTCACTAGTTAAAACTGACCACAAACCAGTCACCTTTAAGCTGGTACTAACACCAGAACTCACACAGAGCAAAATCAGACTATAAAGCTTCACCAAGGCAAACTATACCTTCCTAGGTGAAGGTATAAATGCATTCCAAGCCTCACCCCCAGCTGGAAGTGGTAGCTTCCCCGAAGCTTACACTAAGTCACTGTACAATCACTTGCACAGGTGTATAGAATTGGCTGTACCCAAAGGAATCAAAGCCAGAGCCCCAAGTAAAAACAAGCTGCCATGGGTGACATCCAGCTTCAACAAACTTTACTATAAACACAAAAAGTTGCTGTCCAAGAAAATGGAAAAGCACCCTCCTCAGTCTCAACAAGCAAATAAGACAACTTGTCAAATCCTCTAAGGTCTTCTTTGCAAAAAAACTTAGCAAGAACAGCCAGTGATTACCATAAGGTTTTTTACAGCTATGTATGTAGCCTAAAAGGTAGGACCCAAGCATGTGCAGAACTAGTGACCAATGGTATCACACACACACTTACCCCACATATATAGCAAACCTGCTAGTGCATAGGTTTAGCAAAAAGTTCACTCTATTATCCCCTCCAAATGTATCACAAACCTTCTCCCAAACTTCCCCATCACCCTACATATCTGAAGAGCAGGTCATCAAAGCCTTGTCCAAGGCAAAAATCACAGCCTCTATGGTACCAGATAGCACCCCAGGCTGTCTTCTAAACAGGCTAAAACATGTACTAGCATCAGCATTAAGTACCCTTTTCAATCATAGTCTAACCACAGGCTTTGTCCCTGTGGAATGGAGAACAGCAACAGTTATTCCCCTCCACAAAGGTTGCCTAGCAACAGACCCAGGGAATTACAGACCTATAATCCTGACCAGCCTCATCTGTAAGGCCATGGAATGTATCATTACAGACCTCATAAATAAAGACATAGGTGACTTCCAATCCAGGGATCCTACCCAATTTGGCTAGGTCAAGTGCAGATACTGCTTGCTAAATCTAGTGGATTTCTTCAAAAATGTAAACAGGGCCATTGACGAGGGCAAATCTGTACACACAGCATACCTCAACTTGGCAAATGTTTTCAGCACAATTCCATACTGAGGCATTGCCAAGAAACTAAGCAAACTGAATATAAACTCCTTTGTTGTAAGATGTGTTGCCAACTGGCTCATAAACCGGGCACACACTATCAAAGTGGGTGACTCCACATCACCCGGCAGACCTGTCACTGGCGGGGTGTCACAGGGTTCAGTGTTGGGTCCCCTACTGCTTGGTATTACTGATTCCCCAAATTATGTCAGTATACTCCAGGAGGGTCTTACACATGCCAATAACTGGTGTCTTAGTCATGGTTTCAAACTGAGTGCAAAGAAATGCATCATCATTCCCTTCGGCACAGGCAATGTCTCTTCACACTATCAAATCAACAACAATACCTTAAGTACCCACAAATTGGTAAGGGATCTGGGATCACAAGCTGACTGCAACCTTAACTTTGATTACCGTGTGTCTACTGTAGAAAGGAAGGCTTTCTAAGTAGCACACTTGATTAGTAAAGGCATGCCTTGAGATCAAAGAAGGTTATAACTCCTCTATGCTCAGCACTAATCTGGCCCATAAATGAGTATAATGCCCCATTTGGCTTTTACCTGCAGCAACTGGTGAGACCTCAGAGGTTTCTAACAAAGAAGATCAAGGCAGCATGTGCCTTAAACAGGCCTACTAAAATCCTTATCATTATACTCTGTATTGTGTAAATTTCTTTGGGGACACTTATCCTAGCTTACAGAGCAATCTCAGAGCCACACCTGTTGAACCTGCTGCACATGAGTAAATCAAATGAGAGTAGAACTACTCATTCCAGGGACCTAAATATGGCCTGCAACTTAAATAGGACATGCTGAAGGGACAAATTTGTCTCTCAGCAACTGATACATCTTTGGAAGAGGCTACCAATTCATGTGAAACAGTGTACCTCTATGACACTGTTTAAGAGGAATCTGGATGAGTGGATGAGGTGCTATACATTCTTAATGGGGATAGTGCCCACACCCCTCCTGAACATGAGTAGTCATTATTAAGTGCAACCTTGGGCATTGACTAGCATTTCCATTGTATTGCATTGAGATGAAATGGCTAGGCTTGACATGACTTCAGGATTGATAGCCTAGCAATCTCATATGATCCTATGATCCTAAGAAGTTAGAGATGGAAATACGTAGTATTGTGATTTGTTGTCTGGTTACTAATCCCTTTATCACTGCATAGCAATTTTGACCTTCTAATACACTGATTAGTAGGGGTTCTCTAAGCTAACAACAGCCAGGCTATTTTTCTACTATCTCCATCATAATATGGGAAAAACACCCATGACAAATCATTATTTCCATTACATAGTATGCTCATAGAGGAACTTCAGTCTCCTGTTAAGAAAATATTGTGGTCAATTCATTCCGATTGAAGCAGACGCTCTTGCATGCTTTACTAGGTTGCTCAGTCTAGTAGCAGTCCATGAAAATATTTAATTGATTAGCATACAATAAAATACCAATAACACATCTCCAAAGGAATGGCTTATAGTTCATTCTATGATTTGCTGGAATAATGTCCCAGTGCAATTTTAAAGGAAGTACAGTGTACTTATAGTAGCTGTCTAATAAAGCAAATGGCATCTGACCAACTGAGATTACTATACCTATACTCTGAGAAGTGAAGCTTTCACGCATCACAAGAAAGATGAGGATATTTACCTGCACAAAGATATTCTCAAGCTGACTTTATTAACACCTACATAGAAACTGTCATCATGCTGAGCCACCTACAAGCATCTCAGTGGGAGCACTATCAAAGAGAGGCCAAGATGTCACCAGATATTACTATGATTCAACTACATCCACAATGGTGCTGTCAGAAACTACTTGTCAATGCTTGGGCCTCTCAGCTTATTGTCCACTGACAGCAACTATAAATATAGAAAATGAGTACATCTCCAGGAATGGGCCATTATATTCTTAAGAAGTGTTATGCAAAACAGCCATTTTAAAGAGCAACTTATTCTTAGGCATGCTATTTACATATCTGAGTTTGTAGACATTTCTGTAAAGACTTTTTGGCTAGGATCCAGAAAGAGTCTGTCTATCATTGCTAACTGAACAACTTAGTTTGGTCATTTAGCAAGAGAGAGAAAGTCTCTGATTCAGGGATATGGTAAAGGTGCACAGAGAAACACTT